>NC_133754.1:75454218-75769079 GCF_036562045.2 Rhinolophus sinicus | reverse complement strand
AATCTGAGGTTTAAACAATTTGTCATGAAAGGATAAAGGATCTAAGGAAATTTGCTTCTTGGGGGGGTAGATTCCAGTAGCTTCTTCCATAATGACTAGATGAACAAGATATGGTGGAATAAAATCTAGATAATATTTGACCAGGGTGATTTCAGGAAAAGAGAGAGAGCCAAGAATTCTGCCTGGGAGTCAGCAGGTGAAACAATCCAACGAGCCTGAAGCAGTAGGCAGTGACTTCCAGAAGCTGGGCCTCACTGTCCCATCCACCACAGGGGCCCAGTAGAGCCAGGTGGAAAGCCAGGGAAAATGCTGCATAGGTGGTTTGGAGGGGCTTAGACATCCTTCTATCAGGTGTGTGTGTGGTAATAAAAGCAGTCTCTGTGGCCCTGTGGGGCGTCCGTGAGCAAGAGGCATCGCTGTAATGAGGGACTAATGTGAATGGCTGTGACTGAGCAGCAAGAAGGAAGGAGTTTTAGGGCAAGAGTAGGGCTCAGTTATAGTTTCCTCACAGTGTTCCCCAGCAAAGTATTCCATTGTGAAATATTGCAGAGTAAAGAATTCCAAAACAATCACTCTGCAAGAAGCAAACTGCATTGTCTTGGTATCGCTTTTGCCTCCCCTGCTTCCTCTGATTTCCCCGCTGGCCTCCTTTCAGTCTGCTTAAATCAAGGGTGTCCATGCAGAATCTCAAGACAGAAATTCTGCTGGGAACGGAATGGGAATGAATGTCCAGGAGGCGTCAGAGTACTCTCATATTCTTTGCTGCCCATCATTTTATTTCTTTAACCTCTCTGAGAGATCTTTTTGTTAAAATACATGCATGGATTTCCTCCTGGCCCTGTCGACCCCAAGCCCAGGCAGTCGTGGTTCCCCATGAGGACAGCGTACCTTCTGAAGAAATGCACCCAGATCAGAATGGTATATGAGTCTGTCCTAGTCTGGCTCTAGAAAAGAAATGTTACAATAAATAGGTGGGTGGGATCTGCCCCACAGTCTCAAAACAACCAAAATAGCAGTGAAATCAAACTGAGGAAAACTTTACTTTATCACTATATACGAGGTCTGACAATTAAGTTTGCGAACTCATCCTAGAAAAAGTGCTACATACTTCATTGCTGAATATCACTACGGTCACCTTCGAAGTACTCCCCTTGGGAAGCTATGCACCGATGTCAGTGCCTAGTCCACCCTTTAAAGCAATTTGGGAACTCTTTTTCTGGAATGGCCATCAGTATTACACTTGATCAAGTATTACACTTGATGTCCCCAATGTCATCAAAATGTCTTCCTTTCAATATTTCCTTTATCTTCGGGTAAAGAAAGAAGTCATTGGGGGCCAGATCAGGTGAGTAGGGAGGGTGTTCCAATATAGTTATTTATTTACTGGCTAGAAGCTCCCTCACTGACAGTGCCGTGTGAGCTGGTGCCTTGGCATGACTTAAGAGCCATGAATTGTGGGCGAAAGGTTCAGGTCGTCTAACTTTTTCACGCAGCCTTTTCAGCACTTCCAAAGAATAAACTCGGTTAACTATTTGTCTAGTTGGTACAAATTCATAATGAATAATCCCTCTGATATCAAAAAAGTTTAGCAACATCGTTGCAACAAAGTTCGTAACCTTAATTGTCAGACCTCGTATATACTTTTTCTATACAAGGTTTGATACCTAATTCTCTGGAAAAAACTACGAAAAGGAAACTATGCAAACACTTGTTATTATTTTTAGTTTGTTACATACCACAATTAGTCACTATAATTATATGGAAAAAGGTAAATCGGAGTTGGTCTTAGGTGACGGTGACTTGGGCAGCCATTTTGTTGATTCATTTCCACTTTCCTTGCCCCTTTATTTTAAACAAACGTTCTCCAACAAAGCTTCATGACCACTGATTAGCATTTAATAGCATGTAAGCACGCAGTCCAGCAGAGACCACAGCGTTAATACCTGCCATTCCCATCTTCTTTGTGCCTTTCTAGTCCTTCCCATATCTGCACGAAGCAGAATAGAAGGGAGCAAACCCATTTCCTGCCTGATGAAGTTGGCTCTGTCGGCGAGTTCTCCCCTTCTCTCCACCCAAAGCCAATTCGTTATGTAAGGAGGCCCTTATGTCCCCTTTCTCAAAGACTCTTTTCTTAATATTTACACCAGCTCTTGATCCTTTCTTTCTCTACAACTTGAATCTTTGTTGCCCAGAATCTTTTCGCTAATTGAAAGTCACCTTTCAGGGTGACTAAAGGGGGTGAAGTAGATTATCTGACTACTTAAGACTCGAAAATGTGCTAACATAAGTTGAATTTATCTCTCAGGTAAATTATAACATATTTTAAGATGTCATTTATTTTTTTCTAAACACAGATGTCTGTCCCCCCAACCCTCCTGCAGGAATTTCAGACCAGGTAGGAAGTGAGGGTCATGGGCTGTCGGGGCCTACTTTGGGATTGTGGGAAGTTGTCAGGTGTCCTCATGAGGCAGTTGCACAGTCAATCTATTTCAAGGGATGGCCCTGATTTTATGGTGAGAAGCAATATGTGTTCCTACAGATAAATCAATCCTCTAACAGCAATAAATACTCTCTTTTGACATCCTAGGAGAGTTGCTTCAAATGAATCACAGTAAGCTATTTTTTCCCTTCTGGGCAGAATGCTGTTTGCAGATATCTGCAAATTTGGGAAGAGAGCTTGTGTCCTAAATGAAACTATTCTGACAACAAGGAGAAAAAGGCAAACTGCACACATACATTCACAAAGAATCCCTCCAAGACTTCATTCTGTTTCAACGACCTGTGTTATAAATAATACCTGATGAAAATCTCACTAAAAATAAAAAAATAAAAAGTGTACCTGCTTCTATGTTAAACTTTAGTTAAATTGCCATTCCTGGAGTATATTCCTCTGTGGTGTGTGTGTGTGTGTGTGTGTGTGTGTACATAGGTGTGTGGGTGTGTGTGTGTGCTTTTGTCCCCTGTGTCTATGATGGATCAAAAAAATATTTATGTACAGATAACTAAAATTCCATGCATATGCTTTGATGATTTTTAGATTTAACAGTTGCAATTAAACTATCTCATAAAAATGTTTAGAATTTAATTTTTAATGTTACCAAGTTCCCAGCAACATAATTGTAGTATTTATTGCAGCCAACACTTACCACGCTTACTGTATGTCAAAGCTCTTTTCTAAGCTTTTATATTACTCAGGTAAGCATCTCGATAACACAAGGTGGGTCCGTTGACAGGTGCAAGGCTCACCAGATCTAAGTAATGAGGCAGGGTCAGGCAGCCTGGCCCTGGAATGAATGAGTGCTCAGACACACTCTGCTATGGCTGCATTGAAAGTGCCCCGTCATTATAATTCCAAATAGTTTGTTCATCATGGCTTCTTGAGTGTTTGGATACTGAGTCAATGAAGAAGCAATTGCAGTAAATTTTGTAGTTGTGCCGTCCTTAGAAAACACTAACTACTGACCTTCATGCAGGTGTTACAGTGCAAGTATGGGCTTGTGCCAAAATAAACAAACAAACAAACAAACAAAAAATTATGCTTTGCACCTAAGGCAATCATAAGATTAAAAGAAATAGCAAATCGATGTCCTTGCTTAAAAGTGAAGGGTAGCAGACTATACCACCACAAAATATATGCCACTTAAGTATATATTGATTATTTTGAGCTGGAGGCACTTGAAAAACAGCAATGCAGGGAGAGGCTTTCTCTGAACCACCCTTATCTGACTAAAGACAGATCCTCCAAGAGGAATTCAATTGTCATAAATCCCCTCCCAGGAGTTTCATCAATCAGGTGAAATGCTTGTCAGAGGAGAGGAGGCTAGATGTCAACACCAAACCCAGACATACTTTGTCACAGACCATCATACTTCCCATGAGCTCTTCTAAGGCCCATTCATCTTTCCTGAAAATCATGTCCTCTCCCCTAAGAGGCTGACATCCCTCTCCCCTTTCCTGTGAAGGTGGTATTTAAGTTTAAATTCTAAGCCACCTCAGGGACTTACTTATTTTTCCCTGGGTATCTCCCACGCACACGTGAAGTACACGTGTTAAAAAAAAAAACTTCTGTTTGTTTTTCTCGTGTTAATCAGTCTTTTATTACAGGGGTCTCAGCTAAGAACCCAGAAGCGCAAAGGGGAAATTATTTCTTCCTCCCCTACAAAAGTCGTCCCTGGTCTGTGAGTGCCCTGGGACCATGAAGGTAAAAGTCTTTTCATGAACAAACTGGGTATTCTGGAGGTGACCAAATAGACCTCAGGACTCAGGAGTAAACAGGACGGGAGGTTTGTTTGTAGCCGATGACAGTCACTGATGACAGCATTAGTTTCCTTTTGTATACTTTAACAGTCTGAAAATGAAGCTTCAGACAAAACACTTTTCCCAAAAGGGGCCAATGTGCGCTAAGTGTACGTGGGTATAGGGCATGTGCTGTGAAGGACACCAGCCCCGGGCGTTTCCTTCAGCCCAGGGCTACCCTGACACAACACACTCAAACCCGAAGGTACTCCAACACTACACTCAAGATTCATTCATCCATGTTTGCCACCAACTCCCCACACATCTGCTGCTGAGCAAAAACACCAAGCCATCCACTCACAGCTCACTCTCAGCAGTGACTTGGAATGAGGAACTGGTAGCCCATGTCGAAGTAAACTGAAAGGTTTCCCAAGAAGAAAGCCTGCCCCATTTTACCTAACAATACCACACTTATTGGCATAATTCCCCCCGGGAACCCATCACTAACATCATAACTCCAAGTTAGCATGTTGAGTGAGGCACAATAAAAATGTCAGACTTCTGGGTTGCGCTTAGCAACATCTATTAATCTGAGCTTCTACCCTCTTCTACTGAAGAACACTAACCAAGGTAAGAACGAGACATTCACTGGCATCGAGACTGCTCACAGTTTCTCCCTTTTCAGTGATTACTTATTTAAGTGTTTTAAAAGCACTGTTTCTTTCACTGGTTTTCAGGGCAAGATAGAAGGAGAGGTTGATTTTCCAATGATTGTTTAGACTTGGCATTTACACTTAGACTTTCCACTGCTCTCAAGTCTCAGGTTTGGGGCTTAAAGCGCTTTTTTGGTACGGAGAGCAGCAGCTGTCCAGCCCTGACTGCGGATGTAGCTGCTGCAGGACTGGAAGAGAGAGGCAGGGCATGAGGACAATGGCATTATCAGGAGCTGGGTCTCCTCTTTCCTCAATCAGTGTCAAGACTTTGCTCCTTTAGAACCTGGAGGCCCTAGAATGGCTGTACTGTGTAGGGAAAACTGTGCTGACAACACAGGTGCAATTCAAAATAAATGAGATTATTTTTTATTTTTTTAGTTTGAAAAGTTGGGGGGTAGAGAGAGGAGGGCAATTTTATCCTTAAAAAAAACCCCACAAACTTAAAACATTGTCTTTTCAAAAAGTAAGTGGTCTGTAAGTTCCCTGACAGCTCCAAGGTCCTGATTTTAAAGCGCGGGTGAGAAGCTTAAGTGCGAATGGTGTGGTCCCAGCATCGGAGAAGGTAGGGTGCCGTCATGAGGATTTACATTTTCCATAGGTGGGAGAGCAGGTGGGAGGAGATAAAGCAAAATCTCCACAAAAATCAGGTTCTGTTGACCTAGACCTCCTATTGAGCTCTAAGGTAAAATTAAAAAAAAAAAAAAAAAAAAAAAAAAGTAATAATACAGCGAAGTTTCCTTTCAATAAACAAAGCTTTCCACGCTCTACTCAGCAGATAGAAACACACTTTGTTGACTCCAAATATGAGCCAAGAGGAGCACAATGAATGCCTCTCTAGTTCGAAGAACTATTTCACTAGCTGCTTAACGCGCTCCATGAGAATTACTGTAGGAAACACACTACGAGATGAAAACTTGGAGAGAACCTCCAGAGTTAAGAAGGCATAGTGATACAACATGGTTGCGACGTCCATGTCTTCTGCCTACACTTCTGATGTAATCGAGGCAGCTTGTTTAAGTCCAGCTTGGAGCAGACACAGATACTTTGCTGACACTCACATTTGAGGCAATTTTCATGTAAATGATGGTGCTGTTAACCTTCCAGGGTCATTCAGATATTTTCTGAGAAACTGGCTGCTTTAAATTCTTTCTTAGAATGCCATGTGTTTCATTTGTTGTGTGTGTGTGGAACAGATGACAAGCTGAGCATTCCAACAGGAGTTTCGTTAATTTCACTAAGCCCTGTCAGGAGACGTGAAGTGACGGGACTCAGAAGGCCAGCTCCAGCCCGGGGTTTTTCCTTCTTCCCGACCAGAAAAAGCAAAGCATGCTGTGTGGTTTTGTAACTGGGCAAGTTTAGAAATATTTTTAAGCTTTCTGCATTGCCAAGTGTTTCAGAAAAAAAACTCTTTTCTTTCTATTTCATGCCAAAAAAATGTTACCCCTTAAATATTTGTTCCCATATCTGGCCACATGTCCAGGATTTCTTCTTTTCTAAGAATAAATAAGTTTTCTGGGGTATAAAAATGCCACTTGCTATCAGATTAAACATCACTTTATATAGAAAAAGCATCTGAAACATTCCACCAGTGGGTCTAAGGAAGGATCCTTACTTAATGTGATCTTTTAAATTAAATTTGATTAAATAGTTGGTCTTTGAATTCTTTTTGTGACTTTCAGTGGAAAGTTCAAGTTTATTTTATAACACTTTCAATTCTACTTTTTTTCTCACTGCCCTCACTGCCCACTGTTCCCTTTTACTAGAGAGCATTAAACAAGAATTAATTTGTCTTTGACCAAAAGAATACCTTGGAAATGATTCCAGTGCCAGGGAACCCTCTGGGTTCCATTCTCTATTTGCATATTTAGCTGGAGTTGGAAGGGTTCAGCTGTCAGGATTTCAAGAACTCTAGCATTAAAAAAGTGTGAACGTACAAATTAGCTGTCAAGTTTAATAGAAAGTGAATAATGCAGCCCTGAGCTGACTTGTTTCCATTCCTGGTGTCCTACTGATCTTGCTGTTAGGTAAAGCAAGACACATAGGAACACTGAAAAAGAGCAATTTGTAAGGAGTTGGTTTGGTATTTTCTTTTTTACCAGCTAAAAATGGTAATTACATTCACAAAGTCAAAAAGCTAATAAATGGTCTTGGAGTCGAGAATACATGACAAAACAATGTCATGCTTGAAGAAGTAGTAATAGCGCTACAACTAAAATGTGATCAATATTCATAGAGAAATAAATTGTATGGCACTAGCTCTCAGGAAACCACTAACCACCTGGTAAAGTACACCACGGATTTAAAGCTTCACATCAGGCATCTTAATACTATATGGTTTTAGTTATTGATATTTCATGAATCATTATAAGTAAATCTACTTTAAGCAAAAAGCATTCTAAGCTGATGTATAATTTTACTGTTAGTTAGCTGGTTAATTTTTAAAATCTGTGTGTGTTTGTTAGTGTGTAAAGGTGTGTGTGTGTGTGTGACCTGTATGTGATGGAGCTACGGTCCTTTATGAAAGCTTCCTTCTAAACTTTCTGGCTTGCCAATCTTTGTCACTCTGTTTAAAATCTAAAAACACAAGCTTATTATATTTGGATAGCATACGAAGATGAGGACACGCAAATGTTTCAGAAAGACAATGACAATACGATTCTGAAATGTCACAAAGTTGCTTCAGAATAAAGCATGATTCTCTCAGTGATTAATGATATACTGAGAAACCGGAGGAAGTAGCAAATTGTTGTGCTTGTCTTCAACCCACTGTCATCCTGCCACAAGTCATGCCAAATAAAATTTCCATCCCTCTCCCAGCTTATTATCACATGGCTCTTTCCCCCTCATGCATGGGGAAGTAGTCATTTACATTTTGAAATGTCAGGCATCTCAGAACACTTACGTTTTGTTGAATGGAGTCTTCCATGGTAAACGATGAAACCCAGCTCAGGGAGCCTGCCTCCTAAGACCTTCAAATCAGCATCGTGATGCACCCAAGCCAGAAATAATACCCTTCATTTGCTGCAATTGGGTTAGTATCAGTGCTATAAAAAATAGATGATGGAAAACCGAAGCCCTTGACAGAAATACAAGTCTGCCGTGTGTGTGGCTTCGACAGGACTGGAGCAGAGCAAAGAAATGCTCTTGTCAACACATTTAACTTGGGCTTCACCTGTGCTGGCAGCAGACGCACGCTGTCAGGGCACTGATTCATTTACATAAATGGCAGAGCTAAACACATGCACTCCTGTCAGGTGTCAACTGGCACAGAAACTTCAGCCTATGGAATATCACTGTGGAGTGGGCAGGCCAAGTTTTTTATGGTGCTTGGGTTTTCCTCTTTGCTTTTGCAAAGAAAAGTTGATTTACAACAAAAGAATGATCTGTGGCTTTGGCCTAAGGAAAGCTGGTGGTCAGTGAAATAAAGGCTTGAAGGTCACGGGGTCTGCACTGCAGCATGGAGTGATGCTGGAAAGCCAAAATGCAAAATAAGCACCACAGACCAGCTGTAACTGTTGTTACTGATCCTGTGGCATAGAATCAGAGCCCGGAAATGTGCAGAGAAAGCCTAAGGAAAAATTGCAAAATGAGGACCTATGTCTGTACACTGTCTCTGAATACAGGAATGCATATGACATAAAAGCATTGAAGAGAAACATCATTTGAAAACTCTAACATTATGTAAGGGAACAAGAGGAGTCAAGAAGGAAAAAGACAGAGAGAGTAAGAGCGAGAGATGCATGAAAAATACCTTTTGCTTCTCCAGTGCGATCACTGCTTTAGAACCAGATGGCAAACCTGAGACCTGCCCTTCTTACCTATAATACGCAGCCTTGCTATTGTGGGCTGAAGGGATATTGCACTAGAATCTACACAAACTGAAAATACATTTTTGTTTTCATTATCTGCTTTATTTCTGGTCTCCGAAGGTGGACTGACCCAGCCACAAACCACACACTGGCCAGCTTACATGAGCAAACTTTAATGCCTGGCCTTAGCGGTGATTCTTCAGATGCTCATCACCTCCCACCCGACCCCGTCCTTGCCTGTGTTCTCTTGTCTTACCTCCTACATTTCAGAACCGGTGGAGTTTGCTGCGGCCTCGAGTCCTTCCAAGGTTGGAGGCCCTTCCCAATTGCCCCACTTGCCTTTCTCTGAAATGGGTCTCTCAGCTCCCTTGCATTATTTCTGATTTAACTTGCCCCACTGGCTTCTTTTCTCTGCTCATTCGTGGTGAAGATAACAACTTGTAGTTCTCAGGGGCCAGCCCAACTCAGAGTTTGGGTGTGGAGTTCAAATAACCCTTGAGAATCTTATCTTTCAAGCCTGTCAGCTGGCATTTTAGGGCTACTCAATTCCTAAAGCAAGCGGTGAATAAAAATAAAACAAATAGACCAAGCCCACTGACCTATGTAACGGTAGCTCCTGTACACTGGCTGTAGGGACACATGGCCTGACTTTGCATCTTGTTCTCACCAGGGGTCGGCCACTTAATCTGGGGCATTGCAAGACGGGGACAATAATAGTGCCCACTTTATGAGTTGCTCTTTCACTCACTCATACATTTGTTCATTCCTTCAGCAGACATTTATTGAGTACCTACTACCCCCCAGGCAACCGGAATCCACAAGAACCCAGAACAGATACGAGTCCATGCCCGTGTGGAGTTTATTATATTCCAGTGCAGTTTACTTTGAAGATTGACTAAGATAATCCACCTAAACCACTCACCTTATTGCCTTTGACACAGTAAATACTCAGGAGCTGTTAGCTATTACTACAATAACAATAAACTTTTAGCAAAGGTTTAAAAATTGGAGCTAAAGATTTACCTGCTATAGTAAGAGAGAGAGAAAATAAGGAAATCAAGAAAGAGGAGTATTTGCTAAACTCATTCGTGAATCTGGCCTGAAGTAGATTCCGAGTGTTTTCTCATCCTTGACGTGTGCTAGCTATCTGAAGTGGCACTACACAGCTGGGAACATGTACTTATAAAATCCCTACCTATATACATCTCATCTGGACACCACCACACAGCTGTGCAACCGCTGGCATGTGTCATCTCCCACCAGGAGCACAGTGGCAAGCCGCTCTGAGCCCTTTGGGCAAGGTCGGTACCAGCTCCAGTTTCTTTAGGAGGGATCTCATTTACAGCCAGCTACGAAAACACCCTTGATCTGAACCTGAGATGGCAAGATCAGACGGTGGGGAAGATTGAGGTTTTATACCGTTACTCTTCATGAGACATGCTGTCCTTTTTAAGTTACCATATTTCTACAATCATTTCCATTTATTATTAGTCTTTGTGGCATCCAAGTAAGACAAGCTCATTTTACAGCATGCTGCTTCCAGGAAATCTGCAATTGATAAGTCTTTTGACCTCATTACATTTCGGCACAGCATGAAAATCTAGACTGTGGTAGCTCACTCTCTCCTGCATACCCACCAGACGCCTGATACACCGTTGATTTTGCAAAGACTGCTCGACTTTCTCCCTAGGAGGATGGAGACAAGACCAATAATCCCTCAGTCAAATAGCCTCAAACCAGGCTGTGTGTCCTGTAGTCGTTTATTCCACGCTGTCTTTCACTCCCGAGGATGAAGGCAGAGAGTTCAACGTGTGCTCTGTGATGACTGATGGATGGCATCATTTCAGTCTTCACACCCAATTGTTTAGAACGCGTTTCTTCACTTCACAGTCTACTCAACTACTTTGCACGCCCCTCTCTCAACCCCACAAATTCTGTTAGACAGGGTTCAGGTATCCAGTGAGTGGTTGGATAAAGCAAACTGAAGAGTCAATGTATCATTACTCTTTCTTCTCCTTCTCCTTCTTTTCCCTCCTCCTCCTCCCCTTCCTCCTCTTCCTCCTCATTCTTCTCCTTTTCCTCCTCATTTTTAAATTGTTTTCGTTATTCTGTCTCCCACTTTTGCTTCCTAAAATTTCATGGGGTTGGATGCTATGATAACTATATACTTACACCACACCCATGTGAATGCTGGTGGTTTCAAAGCCATATACCCCATTGCATAAGCTACTGGATTCCTGTACGATTTGGAAACATAGTAGTTCCATGCAGCCTTTTCCCGGGTCCCCATGCCTCTGTGGTGGGTATTGGATCCAGTTTTCTGTATCACTCAATCAGTATATGCCTCCGATTATATTTAGTAGAATACTAGCCTAATACTTGGGGAGCATTTAAATTTAAATATTATTGTCATAGGTGAAAAACAAAGTAGCAACAGACAAGCAGCATTTTTCTTTTTGGTTCTCTTTAGCTGGTATATTTTATTTTTAAGCATATAATACCCCTCTCCCATTGACACAAATGGAAGATACCAGCTCAGGCTGCCTGGAGAATGCCTGTGATGAGAGTCTGTTTCCTTAAACTCTATAGTTAACTATCTCCTGGCCAGGACTCTTACCACCATTTTGCCCTTCTTGAGATGTAGGGCAGCCCCAGCTATAATAAATATGTCTTCCTGCTAATATTTTTGCTCCCTGCACTCATTAGCAAAACTTCAATTATCTTTCTACACTGTAGACTATGGAAAAGGCAACAGAGAGAGAGAAATCATAGAAGGAATCACACAATGACAGGTGCACAGGAGGGAAAGCAGCAAGTGGCTTTCATCAGGGTCATCTTTAGGCAAGATTTACAGGAGAGAATGTTTTTCTCTACATTTAAGTGGCTTGGAAAGTTCATAATAGGACAGTTCCCTAGTGACATGATTCAAACACATTTAGCTGTTTTTGAAAAGTCCTCTGCTGACATAGGCATGTCTTTAGGGTTGTTTTTTAGAAGTGTGATGGATTTCTGTGGATTCACATGGCCTTTTATCTGATTATACTTACTTAAGTAGGAATGGAGGCTGTGGCTCCAGGTGGGGACAAACTACGACACGCTTAGTTCATCCTGGACTGACATAAGGTTAAGAATGTCCAGTAAAATATTCCTGTGTGGGGTTAGGCCCTGTAAGGAAACATCGCTTTGTGAGACTTTCTTCCCCCAGCAACCAGAATGTCCCTTGAACGAGTGGCAGCCTATAGGTTTTAAGCAAGAGACACAACTTTCTGTGATGCACAATTTCAGTTGCAAATGTCTGAATGTGAGCTCAGACATGCTTGCATGATCTGATTGGAAAGGATGGAAAGTGCTAGTTCACAGGCAGTGTGCTCAGGAATGCCTGATGTCTCTTGGTAAGAGCATCATAGAAGAGAGGACACTCTGTCCTCTTTCAAGGACAGCTAGAGGTTCCAGGACTATACCATTGCTGGTCCCCACCTCAGCCCCAGACAGGTGAGTCAGGCCCCAGGTGATCAGGGCAATGGCTTCTCCTTGTCCTCTCCCAGCATGCACTGCTCTTTGCCCGGAGTTGTGAAAGATGTGGCCCTTTGCCACCTCCTGAACCAGGGATCCTTGCTTTCTCCCGGGTGTGGTCTAAGCTGTGGTAAGAGTTGAGGCACATTTTTTGAGTTCTGGCGTGGTCCACTCTGAGGTAGAGAGGCCTGCTCTAGGTGGCACTGTGGAACTAGGAAATTAGGATATAACCACACAACATCCAGACAAGTGACCCTGGCCTCATCAGTGAAGACTGGGCTCTAATGAAGTGAAGTACGGCTCAGAGTGTATGAAGTGGGGTCTCTGGGAATGGCTGGCTCCATTTTCAGGAACCTCCTACATCCTCATATGCTACCCAAGAAAGCTTAAGCCTTTCAGGGAAGTTCTTTTTAACCATGCCGGCTTTGATTTATGCAGCTTGTTCTTGAAAATACCTTCAGAGTTTAGTGTACATCAATCTTATCCTTCCGTATTTACATCTGTTTCTGGGAATATGAAGTAAGGTGAGATGGGGAGCAGAACTCTGAAACCCTCACAGGACTGTACCAGCTCCCTGCACATTGCAGCAAAGCGACCCCCATAGCCAACCCCGGCTATCAGGGGAGTGCCCACGGGCAGCTAAACACTGATGGGGAGAGAAGATTTACTACGGATTTTGTATCCACAGTTTGACACTACTAACATTTTAGACATAAAGAAAGTTGATTTGGTAACCTCAAAATAATTTTCCCATCCAACTAGATTTTATTAGTGAGTTTCTTATTCATCAGTTGTGTTTTTTTTGTTTTGTTTTGTGTTTTTTTTTTGTAATCCAAGTAATATACTGAAAAATTATAACTAAACCTGGCTTATTATGGGAGCTGGTTTACATTTTACCCTTGGCAAACTAGAAGATTTCCCTGGCCTGTTTCTGGAGACTAATTTATGGATGAGCTCCTGTGCTCTTCTGCATGAAGAATCTTTCCACCTACACAGGTGAGGGGCTTCACCTACAATATTCTTGGAAAAGAACCTGAAGGGTGCTAGAAAACTCCAAACTAAGATGATGCAGACGGTGACCAAAAAGGTGTTGAGAAATGTGGCTCTGCTTGTTACATTTATGGCTTGTTTTTATTTAATGCCCATTTAGGTAACTTTGAGTTACACTCTTTTAATAAAAACTGATCTGTGATGAAGCCATGGAATTTCCCAGCCACCAGTCGGGATCAGGGACCATGTTGCCATTTGATAACTTCTAGAGATGGTGCTGAGGGAGCCCCCCCACCTTCCTGCCATGAAGAAGCTGCTGCAGGCCATCTGAGGAGAGCAGCACTGGTACAGGCAGTGTAAACTGCAAATGCAAACCACTGAGGACTGGGATTGCCTGCCCCAAGCGAGCGCCACAGCCAGCGGCAAGAAGGCCTGATGTTGTTGCCAAGAGCAGCTCACAGGCCCCTGCTCTGAGCCGCCTCTGGGAACAGCAGAGACTGTCAGAGAAGATTTAATTGCTTTGAGCTTTCTGCCTTCTTGATATCCCAAGGAGAAGTCAGCCTTGAGCAAGAAGGGGATAGAGCCTGTGTGTTCTATTAAGAAAGGAGGGGGACGGAGGGAAGGACAGTTTTCAGCTGAAATCTTGATTGTTTTAGATACCAGAGCTGATTATATACCAATGAATCAATCACATGGACCTCTGATTCCTGGCCATTCTGGCTCAGAATTACAGAGACAAATGTGTTAAATTGTGTAACTGTAGGGTATATGGATTTTTAGAACAGCGGGATTTTATGGAGGGAAAACTGTAAAGATAAAGTGGTTCGATGCATGCATTAACGTATGAAGAATAATTTTGGAGATGTTGCGGAGGCCAAAGCAGAATGGGCCAGAGCAGACAGGTTTTTCCAGGAGTTTATGAATCTAATGGAAAACTTTCAGTTGCCCATGAAGGCAAAACAAATACAGAGATGGAGACCAAAGCCCTTAATGCAACCAAAAGAAGAAACTGCATGCCTGCCAAGTGTATACCCAGTAAGCTTCTTACAAACAAAAAATCTGAAGTTATCCTTTGGGGATTGTTGCTTGCCTGCTGCCACAGCTGAGTGCAATGGCTTTATTTTCTGTCTACAAATACTGGTGGTGCTGGTGGCTAAGTGTCTTCATTGGGGAAGCAGTAAACTGTTCAAATGTGACCACTTTTATGGATACATGCAAATACACCCTCGGATCCCATCAATATACAGAGGGTGCCAAAAAAATGTATACACATTTTGAGAAAGGAAAACTGTATTAAAATTATAATACTCATATATACCGACAACAAAAGATGAATACAAGTCATGTTTGACTTCTGCAATTACTTCTGCAAAAAGAGGTACTCAAAGTGGTTACCATCAGCGTCCAGACACTTCTGATTACGGTGAACTACCGCTTGAGCAACGTTGACCAAAGTGTCCACTTGTGCACAATGTTTTGACACCCCGGTATTACAGAGAACCCCTGTGTTGCAGCAGGCAAAGCAAGTGCTACAGTGTCACACATAGCCAGGATAGTATCCCTGCCCTGCCACTCATTAGACATGTGACTTTGAGCAAGTTATTTAACGCTTCTGAAGCCATTCCCCATGTATAAACTATTATAGTTACATGTCAAACATGTACGTAGTATAAAATCCTGTTTAATTTCATCAAACTGTGGGTTTAAATTTACTCATCATTCCAGCAATGGGAAATGTCTCTTTCCCATTAGAAAATATCAAGAACTTTGAGCATACCTGTGTCCCGAATCTACACCCCTGAATTCATCATGGAATCTCACAAGTTCAATAGGGTCCTATTACCTGTCATAACGTAATAGCTAAGCTGTTTAGCATGTTCTGGTCCAGTCATGGAGCAGAAAGAAAGCTCCAGAGTGGATCAGTAGCTGCTGGGAAGCCCCCAACACTTGATCTTTACTGAAGTTCACAGGTAGACTCGGTGCACTCTTTGCATAGTTACTTTGTTCCATATTGAAAATAAATGAACTAATTCTAAAGTAACAAACAAGAACCACTTTCACCCACATTTCCAAATCAGTAGCGCTCATTTGAGAAAAAATGCTTGAGTAGTGAGTAGTATTCAAGAGCGATCATGAATTTGGATAAGAAAATGTGGCGCTTTATTTTGTTTCTTGGCTTTCACTTATATTTTGAAACTTGGAGGTAAACTACAAGCTACTTAGGAACACTTACTTCTTTCTCTTCGTTTCCTTTTGATATTGTTTCACTCTCTTCTCCTGATCATAGGTGGTGTTGAAATTCAAATCACAAGAGCAAATAGCAATCAAATTCCCATTACATATAAGACACTTCAAGGATTAAAGGAAAAAAAGGTTACAATAGGATTTCTGTCTCAAAAAGTATATAGCCTTGTTTGGGGAGACAAAACATACCACGTGAAAACTTCAAGGGCTCACACGAATCATGGAAGAATCGTTATATAACATGGTACTTAAATTAATTGCTAAAGGAATGCTATTATCTCTCACTACTAGATGAGTTTAGAAAAGAGAGAAATCCGTAAACTTTCTTGTTAAGATTGAGGTAGCGGGGGGGGGGGGGAAGGGGCGCTGGCTAGAATGAACTAGTTGAAAAGAATGTTTGTGGCACAGACAGTCTGGATGTCAGAGCTAGGGCTGAGAATCAAGGCATGAAGAGAACTGAAACAAACTGCAACGAGACAGGCCCGAGAAAAAGTGAGATGATCATTTTTGACATTTTGCTAAATTAGGTGGCAAATGGGCAGGAAATAGGCCTCCTTAGTCAATCTCTAACCAAGCTTAAGGAGGATAGATTCAGGACTGGGAGGGGCAGCTGCCCAAGCTGTCCTCAGAAGGTGGTTGAGACACCCCCGCAGAGAGAATGTGTGTGTGTGTGTGTGTGTGTGTGTGTGTCCCCATAGGACATGTGCATATAACAGGAGGGGACATCCGAGAGCAGAGGCAATACACAGAGAAAAGAAGCCAAGAAAAGGTGCCCAACATTCCCCAGGAGAAGCTTAGCACAGGCACAAAGGCACAATTGGGACACGTTCAAGATGCTTTGGAGAAAAGTTTTTACGAGAGTCAGTATCTACCAACAAGCAAATTCGCCTTCACAGGGAACTGAAATGTAGGGATATTTTATTATCTAAGGTCATGATGGGATGTCTGACAGTCTGGAGCCATTGTGGTTGTCACGGGGTGGGGGGGGGCAGAGGAGCACTAACTGGTATCTAATGGGAGGAGGCCAGGGTTGCTGCTAAACACCTGACACCCTGCAGGAGAGTCCCTCCCTCACAACAAAGAATTATCTGGCCCAAAATGTTAATAGTGCCAAGATTGAGAAACCTAACCTAGAGGATCCTGGTGACAACAGAACACTGGCTTAAAATAAACTGCATTACTTAGTTACAAAACAGTACTGTATCGTTGACAAAGTTAACATTGTTTATTTATTAAACATGAGTTGAAGCAACAAGTATTATTGCAGTTAGAATTCTTTACACAGCTACTGCGACAGACTTTTAAAGGAATATATTCAGCTTTGTCACCCTTTTGCGATAAACTGAAAATACTTCTGTCCAAATCATGCCAATGGAAAGTAATGATAGGCTGACTGCAGTCCTTTTCAGAAAGAATTCAAATATAATGAGTGGAAAATTGCCTTAAAAAAAAAAAGATTAAAAGAGGTGACAAATTAATTAAACCCAGGTACTGGTCCCATTTTGTATTTGTCTTTCCAAACTGCTAATGAATGCTGACCCATGTAATCATGGGAAAATGTATATCCTGAAGAATCTGTACCCTTTTGGAGGCAATTAATGGATATTTATCAGACAAGAAAATATTGCATGTCTATCATTCATAATATTTGATCTTTAAAAGGCATTAAGATGTCACAGTTAGAAAGCTAGGGGAAACCCCAGCCAAATATATATAAAGCAGCCAGGAGATGAAAGACATTCCACAAGGAGGGAACCCATCTCAGAACCAGTTAACACAATGGTGAGTACTTTATGGGCTGCTACAGCACATTAGCCACAAACAATTTCCATCCTAGGAAGTACATTTAGTACAGCAACTGGTGCATAATAAACATTTGATCCTAATTAGACCTAATGAATGCATTTTATTCTGTATCCACTACACTTTTGTAGGACACTGACCCACAAACACACATAAAAAGAGGCTGAGGGTATGTATATACAACTACAACCATTTTACCACCACCACTAACATTTTTCATTTCCTTAAGTCATTTAATGATGACGAAGAAATCTCTCGCAGTCTTTTTTAAAAGATAAGTTGTGGGGGGGCGGTCGGTTAGCTCAGTTGGTTAGAGCGCGGTGCTCTTAACAACAAGGTTGCTGGCTCGATCCCCACATGGGACCCTGTGAGCTGCGCCCTCCACAACTAGATTGAAACAACTACTTGACTTGGAGCTGATGGGTCCTGGAAAAACACACTTAAATAAATAAATAAATAAATAAATAAATAAATAAATAAATAAATAAAAGATGGGTTGTGGTAAAATACATAGACACATTTTCAGGACATTTATAAATTGCATAAGGATTCAGTAGGATGTACTTTGTAATAAGAAAATTTCCTTAGTTTATGTCAACTCATTGAGAACTTTAGGTAAAATATGCTTTCTAAAAATTTAATCTGGCAAATTTTAATTGAGCTACTGATTTGAAATTTGACCAAGTTTAAGTCTATTTTTAAAGATTATTTATAAAAATTCTCCTCTCAGAAAAAGTAAAACGGGTAATTTCATTTTGGAGAATTAAAAAAAAGTAATGTATTATGCATTCTTTACTTTCAATAGAATAACTCTTAGGCTCGTTTGGAAGGCAGAAATATTTAATCAGCAGTGTCCAAAGACATATATGTAAATTACATACTTTCAAATGAAATTTAAAAATTGAATTCTATGATGTTTTTCTCTCTTTTAAAATCATGTCACCACTGGATCTGAGTTTCTAAAATTACTTATCTTTTTAAAAATTTACCCTTGAGAAATGTATCTTCATACATAATCACAAAATCTATGAAGATACATTGACCTATTACATTATAGAGTCATGTAGCTCTAGAGTTTCACCAACCGTGTTAAGTGTGGCCAATGTCTGTAACCAAAACCCCCAAATTTTAGTGGCATAACACAGGAAAATTAAATATCCAGTGCAGGTCAGTGGAAGGTGGGGGTTGAAAGTGGGGTGGGGAGGCCTCTGTTCCATGCAATCATTTAGGAACAGACCTGGTCAGTTATCATGCCCAGACCACCTAAGCAACCATGCTTCTTTCCCTTCACGACTGACAGTCTTGCTTCTCATAGCAATCACAGCTACATAGTTCATAGTAAAGATTTGATTAGTGTCAGTTGCATCCTTGTCTGAACATCAGGAAGAGTCACTGTCACCTGGAATGAGACTATAGATTCCACTATCCTTAGATTATATCAGAATTATCTCCTATAAAGTATTTGAAGGGAAAAGTCACAAGAAAATAATAGGCATCAGAGTCTGACATAGAAGAGTTTTCTAGTCATAAAATACACAACTTGAAATTGGGTATAACCATCAGATCCTGACTGATGCCAGCCACATTTTTACTGGCAGACAGTAGCAGAAGGAGACAGAATGAAAATTCTCATAGACCTTGGAAGTAGCAACAAGTCTTGAAAACCCAGATTTGACTATCAAACAGGGGCTACAGCATCTATTAACTTGTGTCACAAGGGCTAAAAGTCTCATTTTGACCTTCTTATCATTTAGCAAGCACTATTCTATACAGAACACACCATCAACACCATTTTGGACTACGAAGAACAATCATATTCTTTCAAGACCTTTCCTTCTCTTTGTAAAGCAGGAAATGGCTTCTCATCCTCCACATCTCACTTAGGGTCAAAATCTTTTATTTCTTCATCTCACTTGTCTTGATCTCATACAGAGTCACATTTATTCTAAGAACAGATTTAACTTTGAATATCCGAAAACAGATTTGAAGTAAATATCGGTGTATTTACCTTATGTTGATTGACACACAAAACAAAAAGTTTTTAAGTCTCATATTTTTATGAGTGTTATGTTTTAAAGAAACCATAAAATCAAGGCAGCTTGATGTGAGACAAATGAAGACATTCAGGAATCTTAATGGTGTGCAAATTATTTAGACTGGTGTTTGGCAGAGTAGAAGTTAAAACAGCTGAACTCTTCACTTACAGCTTCTTAGAGAGAGAATGTTCTAAGAATATCAAACAGAAGATGCTTAACAGAAGAGCTTTTCAATCTGGCTCGTGATTGTTATTTTGTTTATGCCACCAAAAATCATTATTCACCTTAGAACATGTATCTCGGTAAAATTTAAAGATTACTATAAATCAAATTAAAAATTTCCCCTCAGAACAGCATAAGTATACATACAGTACAATACAATTTTGCTATTTACTTTCCATGGATTGTTAATGATGTTATCCAAAAACATAGGCAGTCAATTTCTGGAAAAGAGAGTATTTCACAAAATTCACTCTTCTAGTCTAGGATCCTGGTTCTAGGTAGCTCATTCTCCAGAAAGAAATCACATCAGTCAGTCCACAGAATTAAGTATGTATATCATCCAAAAACTCAAGTCCTGCTCATTGTTGCGTATGGTCTGAACTCTGTGTACCTATGTGGTCAACTTATAGAAATGTATATGCTACATATGCTTGTACAGATAACACCCCAGGCTATGTCCTAAAGAGTGTTTCCAGTTCTCCACTTTTGGGATCGTTTTCCCATTGAACTTCATGGAAAAGCAGGAAGCACACTGTTCAGCGGGCTTGTTCTTCTACTAGAAGGCTTTAAAACGCTATCAAGTTTAGTTTGCTTCTCTGTACTTCAATGGCTTTTAATTATGACATAAGACACTTAGATCATACAAAGCCCCTTCGAGAAACCTGATTTTATAAAGAGAAACATCTGGATTACCTTGTAATTTCATAATTAGCCTCAGAAACAAGACAGGAAATTCATCTACGTGAAGAAGGCAGAGCAAGGCAAAATACCCTCACAGCTTTTTCAAATTTTGATTTCTGGGTAAGAAAAACAAACCAACCTCATAGTGAATTTTAGTCTTTAATTGTATGTTCTAATTTTAAGAGATTTTTGTTAATGTTCCTTTTCATTTTAATTTGATACTTAAGAGACTTCAGAAATCAATGCCTTTTAAAAATAATTTCAAGAAATGAATAATAATGCTCATCTTTAAGGTCACGTTCTTTGTACCAACTCAACAATTGTATTTTAACAGTTACTATTCTGAGTCCTTGGAAATTAAACCACTGTATCTTTCATGGTAACATAATCAAGACACAGAGGCACAACAGTCTAGCAGAGAGAAGGCTGTTTGGTATAGGATTGCTCCATATTGTATAACATATCACAGAGGGAAGGGTATAAATTAGTTCAGCTATTTCAAGTCTTTAGAACTCTGTTTTCCCTCCAGTTAGAGCTATAGAACCGGATGGTAAAGATCAGGCTTAGGTATTCTGGTTCATGAGGGTGGGTGGAGCTAAAAAAACAAAAACCAAAAAAACAAACAAACAAAAAAGGTCGGGCTTAGGTATTGAAAAATGATATCCATAATGGTGGTTGTCTTACTTTAATCTTACAGGCGTTATTTTCAAGCAATAGCTTATACAAATTGGTTGGCCCACTAATAAATAGAAACTGCTATAGATTGTTAACATAGGGGTTGATGACCAGAATATAGACTTCTATATTTGATGTATCTCAGGTTGTGGAGAGGCTTCTGTTCATGGCGTTGCTGATGTCAAGGCATACAACCGTTCACACAATTAGTAAGACTCTCTGGTACAGAAACTCTTGGGCCCTAAACAAGAAACAACTCACAAACTACCAGTAAATCAGCATCAGTTTGCTTCTGTTAAACTTTAGTTGTATTTTTTTTTAATAAATACATGTATTGATAACCATTTCAATGACATAATCTATAAATATAAAAGCATTTTTCTTTTGGATATCACCATGGTCCATGTGAATACTCAACGGTCAGAATTATCTGCAGAAAGCACTCTAGGTTAAATTGTTAAGCTTACAGACCCTGAATATACTTATTTCATTTAAACAGTGGCATTTATGTATGCAAGTGGTCCAGTGGCATTGGAATATATGATTACTGGACATGTGGAGTAAACTAATGTGTAAGCTTAAGTCAACGGAAAGGGTATCAACCATGAACAGAAAGAAACACTTCAGTTTTTTATTAAATGTCATGCAAAAGACTTTCTAGAATTATGTCACTCTACGAAATTGTTCTTGTCAGGGTCACAAATGATCTCCACACAGTAAAATTCACTAGCCAAGTGTCAGTTGTCATCTTACTTGATCACAAACAATCTCCAAATTGCTAAATTCACTAGCCAAGTTGCTTGGTTGGCATCTTACTTGATCAGACCTCCTCCTCTGATACACTTTCTTCTTTTGGCTTCTAGCACACTGCACCCTCTTGCTTTCCCTCCTATCTCCTCAGATATGCCTTCTCAGTTTCATTGCTTGATTTCCCCTTTTCTTCCTAACATCTCAATGTTGAAGTGTCCCAGGGCTATAGACACCCATGAGAACCAGCCAGGTCTTGTCACCTTCTCCATGGCCACCCTGTTCCCAGCTATCATCCTCTCTCACTGGGCTTTTGCACTGGTTGCCCAATTAGTCTCCCAGCTTCGACCTTCCCTTCTCACAGCTTACTCTCCACACAGCTATCAGAGTGATCTTCTCATAGTGTTAAAGACCCTCTCATCTCAGCTCCCCTTCTTGCTCTTGGCTGCAGATAGACAGGCCTCCTTGCTGTACCTCAAACAGAGAGATTGAGGTTGCCTTAGGGCATTTGCAGGACAGTTCCTTTGGCCTAGAACACATCTCCCTCTAGGTAGTCATATGGATAACTCCTCACCTCTTTCAGGTTCTTTGCTGGACATTTAAAATTCTAAGCTGCACGTCCTCAACACATTCTCCAGATACTCTTTGCCCTGCTATATTTTGAAAGCACTCTTACTTTCTTACCTACTATGTAATTTCTTATTATATTTATCTTCTATTGTTTGTTTCTCCACATGGAAATGTAAGCTCTTTGGGGGCAGACATTTTGATCAGTATTGTTCACTGATGTGTTCCACTCAGAACAGTGCTTTGCTCTTCAAAGGTGCTAGATTGTATCTATGTGAGTGAATGACTATGCTATCTCTAGAGTGATGAGGAGATCAGTCTTTGGAAGATCAGAAATGAGGCAAGTCCTGTGGTATGCCAAAGCCTGCAGGAAAGATAACAGCTTCTTGCGTAAAGAAACTATTTCTGCCTCATATGAGGAAAGCACCTTTCAAGTAATAACCTAAAAGAGTTTTTTTTTCTCAGTAATTCTCACAATTCCACACATTATCAGGTCCTGTGGTCCTGTTTTCATAGATGTAAGGTCTCCATCTGATACAGTCCTCCCTCAGTATTCACGAGGGATTGGTTCCAGGACCCCTGGGATACCAAAATCCTAGGATGCTCAAGTCCCTTATATAAAACAGTGCAGTATTTGCATATAGCCTGTATTTGTTTATAGGTAATGTGTGGGGTAATTACTTCATTCGTGTGGATTCAGCACAGAACTCAGCATGTGGCAAAATTCAAGTTTTACTTTTTAGAACTTTCTGGGATTTTTTTTCTGAATAGTTTTGATCCACAGTTGATTGAATCCATGGATGTAGAAGCCACCAATACATTGGGTTGCCTGTATCCAGAAACAGAATAATATTTGTGTGTGTATTGGAAGGTGAGAGGGGATATTATTTTCTAAGGGTTGAGCTACAAGACTATATGATATGGTGTATTTAATGACAGTGGGTAAAGAGAACATAGTCATGATTCACAAAATCTCATAATAGTGAAGGAATAAAGTAGAGAAGACCTAAGAAATCTCCAAAAAAGTTGAGTTTCCTAGGGGTTGAATGATTTTTTTCTCTTTCATAATTTTTTAAGAATTGGGAAAATGGAATAATTTGGTAAGAGTTAGCTGTACTTCAGATGAATGCTATAAGAAGTTATCTGCAATGATAAATATTCAAACATAGATGATGATATTTGAGATACTAAGTCAATAGAATAAATCCATAAGATTTCATAGTTATAATTCTATTAATTGTTTTCATGGTTTTATGTTATTATTATATTATTTCAAAGTTTATCATATTTTGTCTAATCCTATACCTGTTATCAATATTTTAAATCAACTTTAGCAATCAATTAAGGTGAGATCTTCAAATTCTATGAGGTACTCCATGCCATAGCAGTTGGATATTCCTATGTAGCAAATTTGTTTTCCACTGCAAGTCAGCGCATTGAAATGATGTAAAGTCTAGAATAGCACTGCTTAGGGGTCTCCAACAAGCCATTTTGATTTCTACTTTATTCAACATATTTCCCATTTTTTTGTTTTTGTTTTTGTTTTTTTTAGGAGAGTGCAGCTCACAGTAGCCCATGTGGGGATCAAACTGGCAGCCTTGGTGTTATCAGCACCACGCTCTAACCAACTGTGCTAACTGGCCACCCCTATTCAACCTATTTCCATTCCCCATCCATACCCAGATTTGCCAGCTCTCAGGTTCAACTCATATCAGGACCAACTATATGTACTTTGCTTTTTAATATTCATTGAATTGGAAGTAACTCATCTTTTATTTCTCTCTTTTACTCCTTTTTGTTACTGTCCATGGCTCAGCCAAACATGAGCAGGTAATGATATGAAATATTAACAAAGCATATCTATGCAGACGCCCACTTTGTGATTTCAACAGCATTTTCTACAGCAATACTGGTCCCTGAAAAAGAAATGCCATAAAGGTGCTCAGCTTGCCTTTTACAAATACAAGTTCATGAACATATCCAAAAACCATATTTCTCTCTTTTTAGTAGCACGCAGATATTTTTGTTTGAAGACACTGACATCCTTAAATCAACCTTGTTGCTGATTTCAAAGATGTGAATGAAAGTATACGAGCAGAAGAAAAAAAATGTGTTATCAATCCTACTCTGAATAATTTGTTACCATACTAGTAAAGCAGAAAATATTTTCTTTTATAAGACTGTCATTTCAGTTACATAATAAAAATTAACAGATATAACCCCAACCACAATATTAATTAACACACACACACACACACACACACACACACACACACACACACACAGTCACAAACATACCCAGACACATTTGTGTTGGTCTATGGAAGAAATATATCTTTTACATCAAAATTATGTATTTCTTTGAAGTGTAGTTCAACACGAGGAAGAAAACTTTTAAAATGTCCTTTCACTTTTAACTTCTTATATGCTTCAAAGCAAACACCGAAACGTATGTCAAAATACTCAAATTCATAGCTGCAATCAGTAAGGTCTTTATTCATTGAGAAGTTTTGTTTCAATATCCCTCTGTTCGACTTTTACTTGGGTATTTATCTTGAAATTCCTCACTCAGAGCTTAAATAAAATTTTCTCAAAGTCACATGCATCTTTCATAGATCATTTCAGAAATCATATTCCTTCGATACTTAAGTAGGAGCAAATGCAACACTATCTCTATAATCCATGGAGAATTTATATATACTAGTACAGTTAGCTATCATTCTAAAGATATTTTCCCCAAGAGACAAAGGCCATTACATAAATTCACTTGCATTTAGAGTGGGTGCTCATGGTGATGCCGATTATACCTGTTTTTGGAGGAATCCTGTCTTTATTTTTCACTCTCAGCTACCTACAGAAGCGGCTCCCATTCTCAGCACAGTCCAATGCCTCTTCTGAGTCCCACCCCCAAGTAATTTATCTTCTAAATAATTTCACTAAAATCCAAATCTGGAAGTCCTTTGTCATTGACCTTTGGTTCTCAAAATTGTAGAGTGTGTTCCTAGCCTCCTGCATCTTTCTTTCATAGCTCTTATTACAATTTGAATTATGTGGTTACTTGGGCAATTACCTTCCAATAACTGTCTCCCACTGCACTGCAAGCTCCACGAGAGGGGAAAGACTAGTCCCCAGCGACTGCCCCAAAGGCCAGTACACAGCACCGAGTAAGCTCTCAACAAATGATTATTGATTAAATGGCATAAAGACCAAAGATGCTATAAATGTTAAAAGATCCTGAGGATTGGTATTTAGAATTTCACTCTTCATATCATGCTAATCAGATAATTATATTTACTTTAATTATGGTAATAATTCAATGAGCAGAATGTTTATGCTGCCCCAGTATACCATTCCATACCTTGTTTATGTGTTTTTCACTGAACATTATAGTTTAGTATATTAACACTCGGCTGTGTTTATATTTAAGATGAACGATTTTACATGTAAATTAGAAAGGAAGGAAATTAGGATTTTACTGGTAAAACCTAATACTGTTTAAGTGTCCACAGATAACAACTTTTAATGCCTTAAGCAATTTCATACTCACTGAATGAAATATTGTCATAAGGATCTAATTTTATATGCTTCAGTCACTGATTTCTTAAAGACTCTTTTCACTATCACATTTGCATCATATGGAGTTTGTGGTTTGAAATTTTGCATTCTGACTATAGTCTGATTTTTCAGCATTTGTCTATAACCATCATATCAGTACTTAACAGGTGGCAACAAAAAAGGTGATCTGTGAACATAGTTATTACTCTGGCAGAAAGAGAATCTGAGGAAAAGGGTTCTTTGCGATAAGTAACAGGACTGACACTGGATCTCTGGTCCATGCCTGAGAGTGAGCCACACCCTTTCCTTACTATTGAGTCCGGAAAAGTTGCCAGTTATGCTCTTTAAGTGACAAAACAGGGCTATTTATGCTTAAACACCATGTACTGAATTTACTTCCTTTGTTTGAAATGTCAACTTTCCTATCCTTAAAGCCTGAAGAGAAAGCAAAGAGAGTGCTTTTGCTATATGATAGGGAGTTTGGTAGGTGGGAATTCTACATGCAAAGCATGATTATTTTGGTAAAATAATTCTGCCCTCAAGGGATTAGGCTAGGAGGCAGAGAGAATGGTAGTAAAAGTGGTTAGGACTCTACTGAGAAATCCAAGTCAAGAATGTTGCAAAAGCCCTTTAGCTAGGGCAAGAGGTGATATTGAAGGTGAGCATGTAGGGAGAATCAAAGAGTAGTGACCAAGTTGGTATGCACAAAAATTTGAATGCTTGTTTAAGATTCTAATCTTGAGTAATTGGGTGACACAATTATTACGATATAGCTCTAGGGAAGAAGAGTTGGGTGGGAGTTGGAACGTGATAAGTTTTAGATCTACTGAGTTTGAGATATGTGGTAGACATTCAAAAGAGATGTCTCACCAGTTACTTGGCAATGTGAGTCTGGAGAGAGAGAGAGAGAGAGAGAGAGAGAGAGAGAGAGAGAGAGAGAGAGAGAGAGAGAGAGAATAAAGACTTAGATTTTGGGATTATCATAAGGGAGGAAACAGGTGAACTCAAGGAAGATTAGATAAGAGGAAGGAAGATTAGATAAGAGGGACAGAACCTGAGGGGAATAGCTTTAAGGTCAAGCAGAGAAAGAGGCATCTGTAAGTGGAATTCAGGAGTAATTAGAGATTGGAGGAAAATCCTTGTGTTGCAGAAGGCCCAGGAGAAGAGATTTTATTCTAATGAAGGTCAGGGAATCAAGAGTGTCTAATGCCAGTAGTCTGAAAGTCTTTTTCTCACATTTGTTTCCAAATAGTACTTCATGTTAATTATATAATATTTGGTTTCTCAGCTTTAGTAATGATGACACATGGAAATTCAAAGTTATTGTGTTATTAGAACTTCAGGATTTCTCTCAATGTGTTTACCATTTAAATATTTTTGTATACTTTCATGGCTTTTCCCTAGAAACATTTTAAAAATCTATTTTGTCTTTGAATTTTATGATTTAAAATTATGAACTTTTGGCTTCTGCCGAATTTTAAGACTACATGTAAAATTACTTGTAATAAAGAACAGAAAAAAATCATACAGTATGATCCATCATTTGTCAAAACTCTTAAAAAGATAGTGATATCTACCAGCTTTTCTATTTTAGCATACTGGAATGGCACTGTGCATAAAACAAATAGAAAAAAAAATCAAAATCAAAATTCTCAAGTTTAATCATTGATGCCTACCGAATGGTATTGAAAAATCATTAGGTCCCCCTCACCCCAGTTATCAAAGAAGTGTTAAGTGTAAAAATTAAGGAACAGTTGTATGTATACAAGTATTTTGAATAAATTAAATTCAAGAAATATATTATTAAGTTACAGAGTCAAGTCTTTATAGTAAATATAGACAGTCCTTGCTTTACACAGTATCACATTAACCGAGCTGTATCACCGCTTTCATGGACCCGTGGAAACAGAATTGCCTATGTTATAAAATCACTTTTCATACATTTATTGCATACAGCATCTTAAAACAGGAAGATAAAATATGTTTATTCACCATTAGACTCAAACCCCATTACAAATTTTCATAAAGCATCACGACAAATTCTTTAATAATTTAAAGAGTAAATGTCACATTTAGTAGGGTCTAAGAATTGTATGTAACAATGCCTTGTGGAATGATACACGACAAAGATGATCTCGAATGGAGCTTTACAATAGATATTTGTCTGTTAAAGAACTAAATTCATTTTCTTTTCTATTTCATCATTTATATAAGTTTTGGGCCCTAGGCAAAAATATAGAAATATAGGCCAAACATGACACTAGTTGTATTGCTTCCTCTGAAAATTTTCAGAAAATCAGGTCTGCTTTACATAAATAAATAAAATAAAATAATATTGTCTAAATATTAGCAGCTGAGAAATTTATTCTGTATAGAATGTGTCTGAAATTTTAGGCATGAGAGATAGAGGGAAAATACTTTTTGATGCAAGTCTTTATTCAGACATTCAAAAGATAAAAACAATAATATAACAAATATCCATGTACCCACGTTATCTTAAAATATAAAACAATATGAATTCAACTAAAGCCTATTGTATACCACTCTGATTGAAATACCCTCCCTACTACTTCCAGAGGTAACCGGTATCTGAATTTCTGTTTTCAGTTCACACATTTTGTTGTACTTTTATAATCTAGGTTTTTAATTGATACCTTTTTTAAGGTTAAAGCAATGCCTTCCTATGTTTGGTTGGGAGTTTTTATCTTGAAAGGTTGTTTTGGATTTTATCAATGTTTTCTGCATTGAGATTGGTCTATAGTCAGAGTGTAAAGTTTTAAACCTCAAGCCCCATATGATTGATTCATAGACGATGGTGAAAGAAATCTTAAGTACTAAATGATTGAAGCAATTTCAAAAGATCCTTTGACAATATTTCATTCAATAAATGTGAAATTGCTTACAGCATTTAAAGTTATTATCTGTGGTCACTTAAAACACTACTTGGTTTTACTGGGAAACTCCTAATTTCCTTCCTTTCTGATATATATGTAGGCCATTCTTCTTGATAAACACAGTCAAGTATTAAATGTACCAAGCTATAATGTTCACTGAAAAATGCAAAATGGTCTTCTGCACAGTGTTTTTACACATATGCTCTTATTTAGTCATTCAGAATATTGACTAGGAAAAGGATGTATGTGAATATATAAATTTATGATGTGCACACAAAATGATTTTTCACCCTCAGTGCTTTTTTAAAAATTTTAATATCCAACATAGATAAAATATTGTAAGGAAGATAAAAATCTCCCTGCAATCAAGTTTTCTCACCTTAGCATAAAAATTATCGCTTTGTTTCCCAACAAGTTTTTACAAGTTTTTGCACAAGCTGTGGTTCTCATGTGATGGCTCTCACCACATGAGACAAAGAAAGCCTGAGTGCCAACTCTAAATTAATTTTGGAACATGAAATGCATCCACCAATTTTTAAAGAAAAGTTGCTCAAACACTAAAATGAAATATATTTGAAATTGGAGACCAGTGGTCATTTTACATTTATATTTGTACAAGGAACAACTTTCATTATTCTTCATACAAAAAATCATCTCTTACTGAATTTCTTGTCACCTAGTTTTTAAGATATTTTTCATCATAAGCCACAGTCTTCTGTAATAGTAATATAAAAATTTAGAAACTTGTTTATGTTTAATTTTGGTTTTATTCTGTCTTGAATGAAAATAATCATAGTTGATATGAAAAGCAAATTTTAATGATTTAATTTTGTGTCAGAAACAGTGATAGTAAACTATTGATTTTTATATTAAATAATTTGTAAACAATTATTTACATGTCATATGTAAATAATTTATGTTTCAAATTATAAAAACAATTTATAAAGAAAATAAAATAATTAAAAAATTTTAAATTTAACTTAAATAAAAATATAAAACAATTTATATTTCAAGTTATAAAATAATTTTTATAGTAAACAGTTTGATCTCTTATTTAAACTCAACCACTAAGAGGTAAGAAAGCTATTTACTTCTTCCAAAAGTTAGTATTTAACTGCCCTGCAGTCAGAGTGGAGACCACTTCCTACTTCAGAATGAGGGCTAAATCTCTGACAATTAACACCTTCTTGCATTAGCACAAAACTTTCTTTTTATCTCCAACACTCCCCTGCAGAACCCTTCAGAACAAGCTCCCTGTTCTCCTCTATTTACACATGAGCACATGAAGGTCAACCGGATGCCAACCCATACCTTCCAACACTTGGCTCTGCTGGGACCACAAGGTTGTGGTTTTGAATCTAACTGCACACTTAGATAGCCATATTTGTTTTTGGATAGTTTTCCATTCTTAACCATGGTCTTTAGTCTCAGTATAATAACAATTTTTTTTAAAAGGAAATGCTTTCATAGTAAAAATGATAATGTGGAATAGAAAACATTTTTGATCTACAAATCAAATCTATTAATATATTTGTTCACTATGTTTGGTTGTATGTTCATAAAATTCACATAAAAAGTACCCAACTTTTTCAACATTCCTGGGAGTTTCTAACATTAAGAATTTGTTCTAAAAGTTGAGTGCTGCATATGCATAGTTTCTAAATATTTAAATGGTCAGCTCAAACAAACACAAAATTTCTGAACACTACTTAGAGCTAAATTCGAAACCAACCAAATTTCTTAGGTTTGCAAAATTGAACAAGAGAAGTACCACTGAGTTGAATACATGTCAAGAGCAATGGCTCCACTAAAATTAAACCAATTCAAAGTTGTACTTGGAAGAAGATACGCAATGGTCAAAGTAACCAAAATACAATGCTTTAAAAACACATGCTGTACATGTGTTTTTCCATTAAATTAAATTCAGTTTCTTTTTTTTCAGGCCCAAATTTATCTTTAGAACAAGAGATTAATGTTTCTATTCTATCCTTTACAGTATTGAACTGACTTTTCTTAAGTGAGTACATTATTTTACTTACATTGTGTCAAGTTACTAACCTAATTTTTTTGCTGTCCTGTACCTTTTGTTTCAATCGGCCAAGTCATAACTTTTGGTTCATTATACTATTGGTACATTCATATCTTTCTCAGTAATCCTCATCCCCCTTTTCCTTATGTTTTTCTCTCAGTGAAGTAGAGAAAGTCAAACTTTCTAAGATTTAAAAATATCTCCTTATCATTTGGACCAATAATTTTCTTGTTAACTTTTGGCTATTATTTCTAACCTATTTTATATCTTTGTATTTTATAACTGGGTGGAACGGCACACTTTGAAAGGTCTTGACATGAGAGTCAATGTACCATTTGCCATTTACTTGGGATGTGAAGTAGATGATGCAAAATCTTAGCTGGGTGTCAGTGTCCTCACCTCTACATGAGGTCCATAATGCCTGCATGAACAACCCCTATATTAATCGTAATACCACCCTACATTAAAATAGATAATCAAAGAAATCCAAGTAGTTATTGAGTATGAAATAGTTATGCATTTGGTGAAACAATAAAAATACAACCTATTATCCCTGATAATACTGAATAGTAAATAAAATTACAGGTGCAACTATTTTGCAGGTAGAGTTTTAGTTTCTAGGACAAAGTTGAGTTAAAAAGGGCAGTACTGGACAGTCCTGATGCTTCATGCTCTGTACCAGCTGATCTCTTCTCGTTTCTACTGTTCTCGTCTTTGTCTCCTTCTTCTCAGTTACATCTATTTAAAAGGGGCTGTCCAGTGTCTCATCTCTCTAATAATTTTGAACATTGATAAGCAAGCATACTAACATATGGGCCTAATTGTGAGACCTTTCTTCTTAATAAATGAATGCCAACCCAAAACACCTTTCTAGGGGCACTCTCAATAGACTCAAAGTCTCAATTCAAATGCAGTTTCTCCGGCTGTGATAACGTATCTGATTTTCTAGTGCTATACGTGCCTGACTTTCAACCCCAGTTCTGTGTTCTGATAACACAGGGGATCTCTGCACCACTCATCTTCTACCAACTGTTATTACCTGGATGTGTTGTCTGACGGTCCCAATAGACTGTCAATCTGTTTGTGGCACAGTTCTTTGCACGCAGTAAGTGGAAGGCTTGGTGACAGAATTCCATATTCACTTAATGGTCTTGTTTGATCATATTGTAAATAATGCACGATGTCCTTATATTTATGTAAAGAAGAAACAACTGATTTCTACCTTTTAAGACTGCATTTAAGACTTTTGAGGACCATATCTAGGACTTTGAGTCTCCCACGAAAATTCACAGTAAAAAAACAGATTTGATGATATTTAACTGAATTTGTTTCAAAATGACAGGGGAGTATGCAAGGGCAACACATAGTCTGTTAATCTGAAAAAACGAGAAAGGTTACTTTTATATACCACATCAAGGTATTACCAGCTACAGACCAAAAATCCATAAACAAAATGAAATTTTCTCCAAGTGAAAAACTAAGTGGCCGATAAGGTCACATTTAAAAGTTAAAATGGATGCCCATTGGTTTCTCATACCATTTTTCAATAAAAGAAACCAGAGCTTCTTGAAAAAATGGCTGATTCTAGGACTAAGGCAGAAAATACACAAAAATGAACCTGGAGGGTCTTACGACACCAGGAAAAAACCCTCACAATGATGGGCATGTATCAAAGGGACATAGGAGGCGAGTGAAAGAGCCAATAGCCAAAGCTGGAAAAATCTGAGCAATACTGAATTATAATCCAAAGTATAAAATAAGAATCTGTGTATTTATACTGATATAAATAAATGATGGAACTTAAATAAATTGGGGAGAAAAGACAAATCTCCCATGCAGAATTCCAAATAATTTATGTAGATACTCCAGCAAGAGGAGGAGCATAAACACTCTTAAGTGTGGGCTGCACAAAGTGACTTCTTCCCAAAGAGTACGTATGGAAAGGGGAGAAAGAGTGGCATTACAGTGGAGAAACCGGACCAATACTCCCTCAGCCAGGTGATCAAGGTCAATATCCACAGGGATATCTTTGGTTGATAGCATGTACCCCTTTTATGACATGATGAAAATGGCACTTGATGTCTCTGCTCTTCCTCTCCCAAACCCATAACGCCAGACTCATCAGGAGAAGCACATGAGATAAATTCTAATAAAAAGACACTCTACAAAATATCTAACCAGTACTCCTCAAAACTATCAAGGCCATCAAAGACAAGGAAAGGCAGATAAACTGAGGTCCAAGAGGAACGTAAGAAAATAAGGTGACTAAATGTAATATAGTATTTGGGAGAGGATCCTGGAACAGAAGAAAAACATTAGGTAAAAACTAAGGAAACATGAATAAAGTATGAACTTCAGGTAATAATATGTCAACATTGGTCCATTAATGATAACAAAGTTACCATATTAATACAATATGTTAACAACGGGAACCTTGGTGTGGGGTGTGTAGGAACTCTGGTCCCATCTTTACAATTTTTCTGTAAGTTTAAAACTGTTCTAAAATAAAGCTTGGTTACAAAAATGGATATTTCGTTCTTACCTACAGGGCTGCCCTCGTGTCCACTTTATTTTTATTCTGATATGAATTATTCAACAGTTATTAAACATCACTTTACCTGTGAGGCATATGAAAATGTTCTTCTAACTCGGGGGTCCATGGGCTAGCTTTGTAATGTGTGAATCTTGCAGCCCCCAAAGCTAGCTACCTTGGGGTTTTTCCTCCAACAACTCAAGAATGGTGAAGTTTGCAGGGGAAGACTTGTGTTTCTCCTGGAAAAAGGGAAGTGGAAGTAACAGAAAAGAGGGATAATGCCATGAGAAAAGAAAAAAAAAATTGGGCCAAGAGACTTAGGGAGACAGGTCCTCGGTGCAAGTACAGAGGAAAGAGGAGTTTCCTTCTCTGTTCTCTATTTTAACTCAAGCCCAAGTGGGCTGCACTTCCCCATGGGGATAGCAGTGATTTAGCGGGTCACTAGGGTCTCCAACTCCCTGATTCCCCAGGATAAAGAATTTAAACCTACAAGAAATGCCCACATCTTTTTGACAGTCCACCTTGGATAGGTGAGAGACGAAGGCTTTAACATCACTGTAGTATTTTGGCATTGTAATTATTAAAATTATTATTTTAAGTACTACTCCTTATTTCAGAGAAAATTATACTATCTAAATAACAAACAAAAATTTAGCTGGAGAATGATGGCTTTCCTAGAAATGATTGTTTATCTGCTTCTGGTAAATAATCCTCTTTGGCCTATTTGGGGGGTGGGGGGTGCTTTATTTTGTGTCATCATGGTCTGATCAGACTGATAACTAATTTCTTTAAGAAAACAAACGCAATGCATATATAAATTTAACTTTTAATAATATATCCTTGAATAATGGATAACTATTACGTGGACTCACTTTTTCTGGTAATAAATTAAGCATAGGAGATTTTTTAAGGGACTGATTTTTGCTCTTAAATGACTAATGAGGTCTTTCTTGAAAGAAGGTCTTGAAATGATTTAAAGAAACATTTACATATGCACAAGTTTGGTGTTTATTTTTAACCTGGTATTTTACCCTTTCTTTTTTCCTAGTTTGTTATGGGTGATGATTGTTTTCAAAATATTGAGCTCCTTATACCTTGCTGTGTCTAGTGAGAACCTCCTTGCAGGATAGTCTTGAATTATTTTCTCTAGCACCTCCATTTGAGTACCTTTCTTTCTTCTGCTCATTGTACTAGTTTTGGAATAAAATCAGCTACACTGATAAATGCTACACTGTATAGTGAAGTCAGTGTTCAAATGCAGCTCCTACATATAGGACTCACAGGTTTTGTTATTGTTAGCTTTTCAAATGCTTTATTTAGTATGGAATCAATTACAGTCATTTGACAAAGCAACTGCTAAAATACAAACTGTACCTTTAATAAAAAGTCTGTTTTATGAAACAAAACTATGACTACAAAATTTTCAAAATGAAATTTGATGACAATTTAATTTTATAATAAATAACTGTAAATCTCATTAACTTTAGCCTGACTAAATCTTTAGTGAGGTCACAAATTCGTTTTTACAAAAATCTTTCAAATGCATTAAGAAATCCTCCAACTAATAAAATGACATGTCAAACTTAGTTTCCTGGGTGGCTTAGCTTCTATAATGGCCATAGAACCATGAAGATCTTTCTGAGACCCTCTCAAGCAACTTCATCCACAACTACATGGGTCTCTGCCAATTGGTCATATTTTCATTGGAGATGATTTACCATTTCTGGAATCCTAATGATCAGAATGTGGTGCCTTTAATAAGAAAAATAATACCAAAAATATTCAATATTCAGCCAACACAAATTTATATGATCAACAAAAGAAAGGAATGTTTTCAGAGGCTGGGTTTGATTATTTTTGTTTTAGATGTGACAGATTTGCTGAACGAAGTTTACCAATCTCCTTTCCTCTCCACCGACCACAACCCCCATCCAAAACGCACACATACACCTTCACAACCAGGCCCTATTTGACTAGTAACACACAGGTCAGCTTTAAATCACCAAGCTTTCTGAAGGAAATTAACTCTGCTGAGTACTTCTTTATTCTCAGTATACATTATATTACAAGTAATAGTACTGAACTTTTCAATGCTTACAATGTTCCCTAGGAGTATATCACTCGAGCAAACGAAAAAAAAAAATCTGGAAGTTTATTATTTTTTTCCACCAATATATTTGACACCACCTTTGGAGAGTGAACAAAAAGCATACTGTCAAGCGGATAGACCAGGACAAAATGTTACTGTTTGTTCCTCACAAGCACAGAGGTATATTTAAGCAAAGAAAGACATTCCATGACTCTCCTGGGGCTGCCTTCAGCTGAATTATACCAACATGTTCACGCTACTGTGGTTCAGACTGTCGGAATTTAAAATGCAGACTTCTAGTTGCCAATGCTTAAATACCACAACTATAAAAATTCATATTAGGATCGAACCTGGCTTTAAAATATCATAGAACAAATCGGAGTTTATTGGGGAAAATGTGTGTACACATGAAATTACAGAAGATGTGAAAATAAGGGATGTCCTTTTCTGACAGATTCTATACTTATACAATTAAGCCTCAGAGTCGCTAGAAGTCATCTGGCTTTGGATTATGTTTCAAATCCCGGCTCACTGACATTCATGAAACTTTTGGCAAAACATGGGCCAAGTTTCGAGCAACACTGGGTAGAATACCTCTTTCATGTGGAACCTGTGTGAAACTCAGTGGCTTTGGCTGGGTTTCACCTTGAGTTTCACATTCAAACAATCCAAAGTTTCAGAGTAAAATTAAGGGGTGAAGAGACACAAAGAAACAAAACAACAAAATAGGAAAAAAAAAAAAAATGGCTTGCCCAAGAATGGCCATCTAACCTTGCGAGCCCATTGCATCCTGGTGCCACTGGATTCTGCAACTGCACTGGTATTGCCTTTACATTACATCTGCGTTCAGCAATACTGTATCAGGGCTCCCTAGTACTACGGGGGAGAGTATTCTAGACCCCCAAAAGTAGTGAAGTACATGTTCAAAATAACCGGAGGATTTAACATTTTGACCCATTACAGAAATGTAATGACTAATATGCTCCTTAAAATGCAGATTTGAAGGGGAGGAAAGTAACAATTAAATGCCCAGCTTTTGGAAATAAATACTGGGCTGTACATCTCTAGGTTTTCTGACCATTAGTCCAAATTCTGGAGATCAAATTGCATCTAACGCGGAGGAACCTCTCCCGTAGCATTCTCCCTAGCTCCACCCCTCTGAAATCTTGTCTTGTGGCCACTAGTTTCTTTCCTTCTCAGCAAGGTGCAGCGCACAGGGAGTAGATTGTCAGCTCTAAGGAGCCACAGTCCTTGACTGGGACTTAACCAACCAGTCTCCTGACAGGATTAGACTCGGTTTCCTCCTAACCTTTAACGGAACAGGCAGGGAGAGTTGGCCAGGAACGCCAAACTCAGTATCTGGCTCAGTATCTGCTTGAGGTGGGGAAGAAAAGGGTTACAGATAAATGTAATATACACACGAATTTACTTTAAAATAAAGAGATCATTTAAAAATTGATTGGTTAGAATGTGCTATACTGCCTATCTTAGGAAATATATATATCTTTTTCTTTCCTTACCCCTCATTCAGAAGTGTCACTAGCATAACAGACTTGGCTACAGAGGTGTTTTTTTTTTCCTTTATTTTCCTTTATTTTTTTTTTTTTTAATTTTCTTTCCTTTCTTTTAAATTTTTCTTCTTCTTTTGAAAAGTTACCCAGAAGATCACTGGGTGTTTCAAATACATGCTTTCTTTTGACATGTGATCTGTGATATCAATAAACGTTTTTGGAAACAAGAATCTTCAGATTCCAAGGATTTCAGTGTCCGTGTTAAAAAGCAACAGTTAGCCCTAAGGCATATGGTAATTTTGAGGCAGCTGGGCAATCAAGTCAGGGGTTGATAGGCTCAGACTCTTTGCACTGTCATTTGCTGCTGCAGGGGAGCAGAGAGCTGTCATAAAGTCTACGGGGTGAGAGAACCTCGCCATAAAATAGTCTTTTCTCTGCAGTTAGGGGTCCCTGTGCAAGTAAAACCTAAGACTTATCAGGGAGAGAAAAACAAAGTCCAATAGATTATTTAAAGGAAATTATTGAAAAGCATGAAGCAACAACAACAACAAAAGACTTTTTACTGACCATAGTAAATACCCACAATCAAAGCAAATGCTGTGTTTGAAGTTAAAGTCCACAGATCAAAGTACTTGGCAAAATGTTAAACGCAAGCATGGGAGAGGGGACGGGAGGCAGAGAAAACTACCCCCAATATTATAGAGTCACATTAGAGAAACCTGCCCGCAAAAGACATTCAGCTAGGTAAGGAATTCTCAAATCTGAGTGGCCATGTTGTGCTAATATACAAAAAGCAAAACAAACAAACAACTGTTCTAATTACAAGAAGAAACAGTGATAAAGTAACAAAATAAAATAGAGCTTGCTCATTGTCCTTAAAGAACAATTACTTATAGATTGTCTTTACTCAGGTGGTTGCATCTTTTGCCTTAAAAAAGAAATGTCCTTCGAAAGTTAGAAATAAATAAGCAGTCTAAACAACAAAATTATGATGTCTCCAAGGCCCGCTCACTGCCCTGGCAGAGGCGTAATTAAGAGTTCTGGTGCAGCCGAGGCACAGGCCGGTCTGTACTACAGGTCAACGTGACAGAGAGCTTTAGGCAAAGTTTAAAATTACAGCCACAAAAATGCACAGATGCTCCTGCTGTATTCGGGAACACCACATTTACCTGGAGATCATTCGCAGCCCCCTCTTATTTTCACTATAAATAATTTATTTTAAAAAAAAAACATCAGTCATAAACTTATCATGAACCAATTAAATAATTCCAGAATAAAAAAAATCTTACCTCCGGGCAGCTGGGTTCAACAGTTGCTCTGAACAGAGGAAGTAGAAGTCAGTGGCCTTTACATGTAGAGATTGTTTATTTAGCCCTTTTTAAAAGGTCTTGAACTCCAGTGATTTAAGATTAAATCCAATCCAAGTGTCTAAAAGGGAAAAAAAGGCAAGCAAGAAGGCAAATAAGAGAGGGAAAGAATCCCAGCTGCTGGGTGGTGCTACCGTTCTGAGAGCATTTGAGCTATTTTCAGCATTAACAGCAGCCGGAGTTGTCTGCAAAGGGATGAAAAAATCGTATCCGAATCGCCACACCCACCCCCCATCCCCTACGGGGAGGAGGAGGGCACAAACCAGGAAACCCACAACAATTTGGTTTACTGTGCTAATATTTATTTAAATTTAGAGGAAAACTGCCCAGCACTATTGAAAACAAACAAACAAAAACAAACTGGACAGGAATCTTAAAGAAACAGAGTGCCTTCTTATAATCCTCAACTTTTCAAAATGATTTACCTGATTCACTGAAAATAAGATGTTCTATTCATGCTTTACTGAGAGGGAGGACTTCTCTGATATTTTCTTCCTCACTTATAGATGGGTCTTAAAAAATATTTCAGCTATCTCTGTTGCCAGCCTATCATTCTTAAGACTGAAGACAAATGGTTTATTTCTAGCATGCACCCAAATTTCCAGTTTCATCAAGTATGCTATTTTTGAAAGCTACTGGGTTAAGCTGTTGACATTTCTTATCTGTTGGCAGAGACTGGGCACCATTCAGTGACATGATGCAGACAGACACCGATCCCCTGCTTCTCTCTCCAAAGGCCAATGAAGAAATACTTCAGATTGGGTCAACCAACAATGACCAGCAAGCTTTGAGCTTTCATTTTGTTTCTAAAATCATAAATTAAGATCTAAAAGTTGTATTCATTCACTCATTCATTCATGCACGCATGCATGCATTCATTCAGCAAATATTTGTGGCACGTTCTTCTGGATCTACTATATGCCAAGCATTTTGAGAATACATTAGTGGGCAAAATAAACAGCAAGCATCCTTGCTTCCAATGGTTTACAGCACACAAATGCAGCGAAAATAAAGGATAAAGACAGAATTTGTTATAAACTTTTACAGCTTCTTTTTTTTTTTCACATGATGAGACTATTCAAACCATAGCAATTGGTGATTAAATCTCTTTAAACTAGGACTGAAAGAAGATGTTATGTGTCATCAGACCAACTCCTGTCTTCCATTGCTTCATCAATGCTTTACACCCCTAAGAAGGAAAATCAGTTACTTGCTACCAAGAAAACACTTAAGTATTTTTATAAAAGCCTTTATTTTGAAATCCCTGAATCCTTTCAATTCCCCACTCTTCAAACAGAGAGAATGCTTAAGCAGTCAGTGAGTACTGCTGAGAGGTGAAAGGAGATAAAAGAAGATTCTTTGGTCTTAGTCCAGTATAGAAAACCACTATGATATATTTTACAATTAATATAATGGTTAGTTACTAGATGCTCAGATCAAATCCAATTCTTTCCTTCCAAATAAAGAAAGATACTGAAAGTGATTATAGAAAATATTAAGGATCATGCACGGTATGTTAAAAAAAAGATATGACTACTATTTCAAGTGAAATAAAGAGAAAGGGATTAAGAAGTACCAATTGCCAGTTAATAAAATTGTCATGGTGATGTAAAGTACAGCATAGGGAATATAGTCAGTAATATTGCAATAACTACGTATGGTGTCAAATGGGTACTAGGTTTATGGGAGTGATCACTTCGTAAGGTATATAAATGTCTAATCATTCTGTTGTAAACCTGAAACTAATATAATATTGTATGTCAAATATAATTGAAAAATAAATTTAAAAAAAGAAAATACCAAGGATTATGCATGATATATAAAAAAAGATAATGACTGCTGGTTCAAGTACTATGGTAGAATAGTGAAATCCTTCAGCATAATACACTTATATTAAAACTACACAGATATTTAAATTTTAAAAAACTAAACGTAAGTCTGAAATATCTAATTAAAAATTTAAATAAGATTAATTTTATTTTAAAAATATACAGCAGGGTTTTAAAAAAATCTCTGTAGAATAATGCATTTTTCTGTTCATTTATTTCAAATGTTCACAATTTAATATGTCTTAAATATCTGTCAGTTTAAAATAGGATATTTACATTACTTCATCAAAATGATAAATGGTAATTCTCACAAAAAATGGAAGCCTAGCCTCAGACAGAAATTTTTAAACTGTTTTACTTTTCCCTCCTTACAATAGTTTATAATGAAAAGGAAAATACAATAAAAATAGGCCTTCCTTGAGAAACTATGGAAGTTAAGGAAACTAATAAAGATTAACTATTTGACTACTAAGTCAACCATTACTTTTAAATTTCAAGCTGCCTGCTTTCTACATCAATACTAAGAGAAGCCCATTGCCTCACATTTAACTACAATCATATGAGGATATATTCTGAGAAATGTGTCATTAGGAAATTTTGTCGTTGTTTGAACATCATAGATGTTTTGTACACTTACACAAACCTAGGTGGAATAGCCTGCTAACCACCTAGGCTATTTGCTTCTAGGCTACAAACCTGTACAGCAGGTTATTGTATAAAACAACATGAGATTAAATCAAGCACAAGAGAAAATGATGCAATCAAGAGGTGCACTAAACACAAGAAATGTATGAGGCTGCTGCCTATGTAACATGACATAGTGTTTAAAGACAAAAAAAAAAAAAAAAAAAAATCCCACAAAAAAACAAAAAAAACATAGGCCCAAAATGGCACCACTCATACTGAAAGCCCATGGTACCAAACTTAGATTTAATACCTGATCTAATTGCAGTTTCAACCTTTCCCAGAAATGGAATCTTAATCAACCAGTCTGGAATTTTCTGGTCAAGCACCAGTAAGGTAATCTGTCACAAAGGGCCCTCTCCATCTCCCGTAGAAAGGAGAGACAGTCTGCATGATAAAAACCATTCCTGTTCTCTTCCACCAAAGAAAAGGTGTCCTGGCCCAAAAATAATCCTTTCTTTTCTTTTTGTAATAGCTCCCTTGCCCCACTCTTCTTCCTATATAAACCTTCCATTTTGCACAATTCCTTGCAGGCCCCTTCTAGTTGCTAGATGGGATGATGCCACTTACATCTTCAGATTTACTCAATTGAATTTTGTTTTTTAACAACAGTGAACTTTTTTTAATAAGTAGAAAGAGTACACTCTAAAATAACAATAAGGAAGCATAGTATAGTAAATACATAGTCATTTATTATCATCATCAAGTATTATGTACAGCACATAATTGTATGTGCTATACTTTTATACAACTGGCAACACAGGTTTGTTTACAAAACAATTTGAGTATCACTACAAATATGTCAGTGATGCATCGAGCTAAAACATTACCAAGGCTATGAGGTATGTAGGTGAATAGGAATTTTTCAGCTCCATTATAATCTTAGGGGACAACTATTGTGTATGGAATCTGTCTTGACCTAAACATCTTACTAGAGTCATTTTGTATAAAAATCTGCACTTGAATGAACAGATTGTGATCCTGCTAACTGCTTCCATTTACGATAAATCTCATACTGCCACGTAATTCACCAAGGTCTCCTTTGTTCCCCAAGGGTCCCCATTGTCCAAACAACGTTTCAGTAAGCAACTTTCAACACATTTGATGTCACAGAAGAGTACGTGTTGGACGTTAGGCACATTTTTAGAAGGTCAGAGGATAGCAAATTTGGACTTTTCTACTTACCCAACTGCTATGCCTTTTATAAGCTATTGCTGTCTTAACAGTTGTACTGTTAATGATTTTATTTATATGCTTTATCCTTTTTTGTTTTTACAAATCAATAGATTTAAAATAATTGGGAAATGCTTGAATTAGAATAGGTATCTTATTTTGGTGAAATACTAAATAGGGCTTGTGTCATAACCCCTCCCCATATACAATGGGAATGATAACAGTCCCAATTCATAGAGTTGAGGAATAATACACATAGAATGCTTGACTAAGTAAAGCCTGATACATAGCAAGCATTCAATAAAAGTTAGTGCTGTTATCACTGTTGTAAGTCTAGAACTTGGCTGTCCAATATGGTGAATTCATGTGGCAACTGAGCACCTAACATGGCTACTCAGAACGGAGATGGCATATAAGTGTAAAATGCACACTGGACGTTGAAGACTTAGTATGGAAAACAGAATGTACACTATTAGATTAATTTTTTATATTGATATATGTTGAAATGATAATATTTCAGATATCTTGGGTTAAATAAGATATTTTGTTAAAATTAATTTTACTTGTTTCTTTTTACTTTTTAAAATGTGACAACTATAAAATTTTAAATTACATATCTAGCTTGCTTTAATTTTTACTGGGCAGTGCCATCTAGGCCAGTGGGTCTCCAACTGTCAAAACACAGGTTGCTGGGTCCCAACCCCCCTACTTTCTGATTCAGTAAGTCTGGGAAGAGTCCTGAAATTTTGCAGCTCCAAGAAGTCCCCAGGTGATTGTTGACCACATTTTGAGAACCACTGGTCTTGAGTCTTACTACTAACAGAGTGGTCCGTGGACCAATGTCAAAGTCAACACTTGGGATCTTGTTCAGAAATGCAAAAATCTCAGGCCCTACTGAATCAGCAAGTACATTTTAACAACCTCCCCCAGGTTATGTGTACGCACATTGAAATTTGAGTGAAATTGATATACAGTAGTGTCTTTCATTCCTGGGTACATATGAGACTTAGCTGGAGAATTCTTTTAAAATACTGGTATCCTGGACCTACCTCTAGAGAGTTTGCTTTAAGTAATCTAGATTAAACTCAAGTATCTGCATAACTGAAAAGCTCCCCCATGATTCTAATGTAAAAGCAAGCTCTTTGAGTTTGATGGGCAATGGGGCCCATCAGACCAGATGCAGAGGGCCCAGTATCTAGAAACCAGACTTTTCCTCCTTGTGAGGGGCAGTTGCTTGGGCAATTGTCAGGTCCTAGGAGGCAAGATGTGAGCAGATGGTGGAGATGGTGCAAACCAACAGCAAGGGGGTTGGGTGGGTGTCGCAACCAGCGGAAGGAACCTGGCAAGAGGCACTCCATTACTCCTCAGGTCTGACAGAGGTCCCTACCTGCCCAAGACTGCATAAAGCAGAGCATGGTCTTGGTCTCAGGGGAACTAGAACTTGAGGCAGAACGGCAGGCTCCAAAAATAAGGACTTAGTTACAAGAATGCTGGTGTAAGTCATGAGTGGGACTAGCTGCTATGTTAACTGAGGTTCTTAAACTCTCCATAAGGACAGGACTGGTTTCAGAAGCTCAAGCAGACATAATCGTTCAGAGATGAGGAGGGAAAAAAAAAAATGGACAGAAGTGTTGAAAGTTGGTTTGGTTGTATATTTCCTTCTCTCACTCCATAGCACACAATAAAAATTGTTCTTAGCTAAGTACTGGTCTATTTAAAACAATGTATGCTAAGGCATAGTTAACATAGATCAAAATGTCCTAGAGGGTAGTTATATCTCAGGAAAGGACCTTGTTAACTCAACTCTCCAATTGTTAGAACCTTGAGAAAGACGGGTGCTTTGCAGCAGAGAGGTCTTCTGTTATTCTTCAGCACAGACACCTCTGTTCTACCCGTAGATAAGTATGGACACTATTTTGAATCATCTCACTGGTTTGCCAAATGGCTCATCACTTGTTTAGGTGGTCACCAGAGCACTGTGTGCTCCAGATGACTCCATAAAAATAAAATTGTCACTGCAAGAGAGAAAGTGGGTCCACGTTGATTATATTTAAAAATCCCAATTCTGCACACAGAGATCATTTGAGATTTACTTCTCACTTAATTGATTGCCTCAGAAAACTTTTAAAAATGCATAATGCGTAAGAGCAGAGAATCTGGAGACAGTGTGTCTGGGTTTGAATTTTGGTCTTACCACTTTTGTGTAAACTTTGGGCCAGTGACTTCACCTTCCTGTTCCTCAGTTTCCTTCTCTATAATAGGACCTATCTCGTTGAGTTATTGCAATAATTAAAATAGTTACTTTAAAGAATGTAGAAAACTCTGGCACATTATAAATGCTATTGTTTATTAAATAATTAAAATCACTGTACAGGTTTCCATATTTGGCCAAATGTAGTAATTTTTTTTTTCAGATACCCTGATGATTTCCAGGGACTTTTGTGTGCGTGATGTCTTGAATACTTGTATTTTGAGAGCTTCTTTGAGAATTGTTTAAAATTTTTTCCCAAGAGAACTCAGAATTCTCAATTGATTCTTCATCACTTCCCATTATTTGAGAGGATCTCAGTAGGAAGGAAGTGAATGCTGTTTTCCCATGAATATTGTTTTCTAGGTTATGTTTTTATCCTCCGTGAAGTCCTTTGAAAAGTGAGTTGCACTATAAATGTTCGAAGGCTTTGGTGACCCATGTCAGTTTAGTAGCATTGTCTAATATTCCAGAACAATGTATCATTCTTAGTCAGATATTTTACTGTTTAGGGAGAGGCAGCAAGACTGCCTGAAACACTGGCATGAGTTTCAAAGACGTATTGAAAAGGCAGTCAGATTCTCATACCATAGAGACTATAGAAATCAGATAATGTTGCTTAAAGGAACAGGTGAAGGCCTGAAGTCAGGCATGGTGGATGCAAAATGAAGGCTAGATGTAATAACATCTTTTACGCTCGTCTGCTTCAGCCACACAAAACAAAATGAAGCACATGCAACAAAAATGATGACGTTTGGTAGCATTGTGTACCTAGTGTCAGTCGGGATGTTTCAGGAACCCCAGTCTGCCCAGAGCTCAGCAATAAATGCACTTGAGTGGGGAAACTCAAGTCCCTGAGTTGAGTGGTTTCAGACCAGTCATGCAGCTCTGTACGCTTGTGCCCTGAGGCACAAGGCAGAGGAATTAGGCTATAAACCCCTTCCTAACTCTAAAGTCTAATCTATCCTTTTGCTTATGTTCATGTAAATTACATTTGCCCCCACCTCCCAATCTACATCTGCAGCTGAAAATATTTGAAAGTTGTCAAATCATGTCCAATAATTTCTATTACCTGGTTACTGATATGAAGCATAGGTTTTCTAGGAGGTGATTTGCCATCACGTGTACCGTTATGCAATCTGGCACTGGACTTCACCAAAAGGTAAAAATCTTAATGAATGGAAAATGAACTATTACCCGATGCAAGAGATTATATGGAAATAACTTCTAAAAACCTTTGTTAAAACTCACTTTTCTAGTTAAAACTTTGTTTTTAAACATACTGTCTGAATCCCATATGTATTTAAAAAGTATCTTTGCTATTTTATATAACCATGACTTAGCTTTTCTTGAATTGTACATTCCACTGAAATTGAGCATATGCAATAGTTGTTAGATATGGTATAAAAATCTTTAAGATAAGCCTTCCTAAAGTGGCCTACTTAAGGCTCTGCACGAACTAGTCTCTTTCACATCTCCAGCCTCCTTTCCCTACCTTCCTTCCAGCTCCATTTCTTCTAGCTTCTCTGTTCTCTCAATTCCTGGAATGGGCCGTGTTCAGGGCCTTTGAGTATGCTGTTACCGCTCACTGGAATGCCTTCCTGCTCAGCAGTTAATGCCGTACATCCCTCAGACCTCAGCTGACGTGTCCTTTCCTCAGGAAGGGCTTCCCTGATCCAGCCAAGGTCAAGTGTTTTTTTTGTTTGTTTGTTCGTTTTTCCTTTTCTTTTCTGTTCTTTTTTTTTTCTTTTCTTCTTTTCTTTTCTTTTCTCCTCTTCTCTTCTCTTTTCTTTTCTTTTCTCTCTTGAAGGATCATATTCTTCATTGCCTTGAGTGTCAAACTCAGCTGCATTTATTTGAGTGGTCTATTCATATATTTCTCCTCCGTTACCCTGGAACCTCCTTGTTTCCCTTCACTTTGTATGTATTCCCCGCACATATATTTGTACTTGGCATACGATGGGTGCTCGATATGTATTTGTTGAATAAATAAGGGATTAAATGAGTTCTGCAAAAGGCATTAAGCAACATACAATGGCATTTTTGTCATGCGTTTGTCAGAACTTGTGGAATAAGAGTATTTTATCCTTTAAAAAGCAAAAAAATTAATTAAGCAGCTGATCCAACCAAGAGGATTCTCTGAAATATATTGCCTTATGTGACTGAGGGTACAAAGCAAGAGTCAGAGTCTGGGGGCTGGTCTTTGCCCTGTTGTCTTGGAAGAGGCTGTGTAAACTCCCATACCCTGGACAAAGGAATGCTTATTATCGCTTATGAATATTTGAAGATGTACAATTTTGTACATGTTCTTTACAAATTTATGAAACACTTTGAACCCCACCCCCACCCCCACCCCCCAGGCACAGCATGAAATATATCTTTTCTGAGGCATTCAAAAATGAACTAATTATCCCAACAATCCATGGCACATTTCCACCATTACTATGACCACAAAAGTTAATTTTGCAAGGATAGTCATACACATAAATTATACATAAACTGTTAGAAAAGTGTCCTTGAAACTCACAGATGAAGTAAAGAAGGAATTGTTGACCAACATTCAAGCGTTAGAAGGAAATATAGATTCATTACATTAAGTGCACAAGGAAAATTTCTCCCTAAATGAATGCAGGTTGGATATGGGAACCTGCAGAGACAGGACACATTAATATTTTCTATGTTATCTGTCCTCTAATCCAGACCTTCCTACCTCTTTGTGAAACCTATTGGTGTATCCTGCGTGGGTTACAGATGTTGCTGCAATATTGATCCCACCACTTGTCAGGTGACCAGGTGAGACCTGGTGGGGTGGGAGCTCCTAGACCAGTCACCTCTGGCTATTAGCAGCTACATTTGTTTACCTCCAAGTGCCTACAAATATTCTCACATTTATTATACCCAACCTAGGAAAGTTTGGGAGGGAATGCTCTAACCAGCAAGGTCAACCTACTAAAAATAGGAACAACAGTCTTAGCTACTAAAGGAAACACAAAAATTTAGACGGTATGAGAGAGGCATGTTAGAAATGTCAAGAAATGAGTAATGATAGCTCAATTTTGAAAAACAAAACAAAAACAAAAAACAGCCTATGGGGAGGGTGGGAATCTTTGCTCATATCCTGAAGCCAGGACTGGACTGGTCTCCAGTGGAAAGCGTGAGAGGGCCTATCCAGCATGGAGCGATGGCTATTTTGTGTTCAGGCAGAGGGCTGGGGAATGGACCTCTGAATCAAAGTAAATGCTCATATTTTTACCTTCTAGCAAGTACCCTCTTTTTCTCAGCAAGTATTTCTTTAAGGATCATTTCTGATTGAAGTTTCTCAGTGATACATTTTATTTTACAACCAAGTCACTCTTTCCATACTCAACACTCTTTAAAATAAATAATAGAACACAATTGTGGCAGACACTGCTTTCTATCAGGATCCATTTTTGCTTTTATATTGATTACAGACTCCTGATAATATGCCTATTTAAAAACATACTTTCCCAGATTTCCTTGCAGTTTGTTCTGTAAGCTACAGGTAGGACACTTCACACACACACAATAACATGGAACCTCCTGAGAAGAAGGCTACTTTGCCCTTTGTCCTTTAGCCTCGCACTCTCCTCTTAGCTGATGGAAAATCAGATGCCACCATAGGAGGCACATGCTAAGGGAGGGACGACAGAGGTGAACACACTCTGGGCTTCTCATTGTTTGAGGTAAATGAAGCTTTCTCCTTGTTAAATGGTTGTCCTGCGGTAATCTGTTCCTTGAAGCTGGAAACAGACCTGACACAATCCTCTGAGAACAACTTTATTACAGTGGGCTGCCTGAAAGATAGCCATTAGGCCTGCCATTAAGATTTCATGTAAAAAATAGTTTCCGAAGTTTTGAAAGCACTCCTGGACGTTGATATCTAGCCTTTACAACAGTTGTGACATTCAGTTTCAGGCCCGTTATCATTTTCTAATGGAGTGAAAATTGCCATGAAAAACAGAGCCATTATGTTTGAAGTCCTAGGAGCCACATCGTTTGGATATTTTTGACTCTAAATATAGGAAAGTAGTTGGCGCTTTTCTTCCTAAAACTAACATTTTAATGATTAGTGATATCAAGAGAAATAAAAACATAGTAATAACCTACAGGAAACACAAAACAGGAACCCACTGTTTATCCTGTTCTCAGTGTTCATTGCCAGAGCATTGTTCAGAAAACTTTGAACATGGTCACTGCAATGTAGTTTACTGAGCTTTTAAAATCTAAATTGAATGATGGAATTTGTCCTTGTTAGAAAAAAGGCGACTTTGAAAAGATATTCAAGGCTAACAATGTATTGAATTTGAATATTAAATAACCTTTACGATTTCCACTTATGATTTCTTAAAATAGTGAATGCTCTCAGTCATAATTGAGGCAAAGGTATGTTGGAGGAGGACGCCCATAGTTTTCCAGTTTTAAACAAAATGAAAGATACACATACAAATGTGGAAATTATTTTAAGCATTCTTGTCTCATGGCTTCTGTACTAGATTAAGTACTATACATTGAAGAAATGAATCTAAATCCCAATGCATTCCATTTTATAAGAGGCAGTCACATAGTTTGTCTTTCTATCTGTATTTGCCAAGAGCATAATGATTGACAGCAAGGTTCTGGAGGCCGTCTGCCACTGTGGAATCTGACACCACTGCTTCCCACAGGGTGGCTACTCGAATCTCCTTGTGCTACAGTTTCCTTATTAACAAACTAAGAACATGGCAGTACTTGACTCATGATGGTTATGAGGATTGAATGAGTTAATATATGAAAAACTCTTCAAACAATGCCCGATATGCAATAGGCACTCCTAAGTGTTGGTTCAATTGTTGTGTTATCATCATTATCTCAATGATGGACAACGTTTGTAGTTGAAAGCATGGGTTTAGAAAATAAATAGTCCCCAGTTAATTTTCTGGTTCTGCCCCTTATTAGCTCCTTGATTGGGGCATGACCTCTGAGTTCAGTTCCCTCATCTGAAAAGTAGGGATATCATTAATTACCTTAGAGCATCACTAAGAGAACTGAAGAAGATAATGCATGGAAAACCACAGCTGGCACTCAGTAATCAGTACTTACAAAAAAAAAATCAGGTAGAAAAAATTTCTTTGTAAATATATTCATTGACCTTCACAAGTAAATGTACTTTTACTTTGTCGATGGGGAAAATGAAATGAATTGTTCACACCTAGATAATGAATTTAATTTCCTTATACTTTATTTCAGATAGCTCACGTTCAGAGTTTTATGGGTTTTTTTAAATTTTAATTTCAAACAAGAGTTTGTAGAATTGTCAAACAACTGGTTTAAGGAAATTTCCATCTGAGCTAATGACTTGGTCTATGGTTGACATAATAGCTTCTTTAAAGAACGACATTATCATTAACTTATTTGCTGAGTAGAAGTTTGCAGAGGAAAGATATTGGCATTAAAAGGAAAAACCTGGAAGAAGCAGAGAATTGACTCTGTAAGTCCTTGTAAGTCCCCTCAGCAGGTGGGAGGAGCAGTTGTAATTCTATTCATCTTTGTTACAAACACACATTAACTTCTATCTATTAACTTCTATCCACAGTATTAATGAATAATAATTGAAACATGAGTATGTGTTTATTATACTAGCAATGATTACATTGCAGGGGAAAAGAATCAAGGCAGAGCTGACATCACAGCTTCCCCAGTGGCAAGCCCTGTCACTTTGGGTAAGTTACTTAGTGTGCCTGAGCCTTGATTTTTCTCATCTATAAAATGCAGATAATACAACCTACCTTTTGGGGAGCCTTTGAGAGGATTAAATGAAACTGAAAATCAGTAACTCAGTTAAGTGCCTGTTGCAGAAAAGGGTTTAATGTATCCTGGTTGCTATTTACCTGTATTTTCTTACTAGGCTGTAGGCTCCTTCAGGGCAGAACTCCCTTTAAGAGCACAAGTATAACCAGTTCCTAGCACAGCGTCTGGTCACGAGAACATTCTGGATGAATGTATATCGAACGAAGCAGGGATACCCTGAATGGAAAACTAAAACAACCGCAAAAATGCATAGAAGGCTTGACTCATTTAAGTGAAAATAACTGAGAGAGACAGGCATTGACAAGTTGAACTGATGTTCTGAGGAATAGATTTAAGTAAAAAGTAAATAAAAGACATCTTCCTCACACAACATATTTAGAAGGGAAAGATAAGCTGTAGGGGACAGAGAAAAGTTGTCATGGTGATCATTACGCTGCCTGAGGGGATTATAAATAGTATCTTTAAATGGGGCTATTTCTACATATCACCTATATTTTCTTGCTTTGTAGAAATATGGTAATGACTTTAGATCCATAATTTATGTTAACTTTGATTTCTCCTATAATCCCAGGAGTTTTTTTAACATAAAACTCAGATCTTCAGATTTCTCCCCTAGCCCTCCAACCCCCACCCCGCCACCTCCCTCATTCTGTCCTCCATACACTAAATGTCTTCACCTTGGGGATTCATAGGTTTTATGCCTAAATGTAGTGACCCTGATCCTAGAGGGGCATGCGTTATGGACTGGTCTTACCCTAGGTCCCTGTCTCCAGCATTTCTGCGATATGGCAGTCTGGAGACTTTCAGCACCGATTTTGGCTTCCCAGACTTCTTGCCTTTCATTGAACCTCGAATCATAGCTGGGAGGAACATTACAAAACCTACCTAATCACTCCTTTACATTTAAAAACTGGGGTGTGGAGGATCACTTTATAGGAAAGCCATCTTTAGGACCAGGGTCTGAAAAACATTGTCCTAGTGGGGGTGAAAAGGCCTAAACAGCATGGACAGCATATTCTAGATCTGAAGTGGGGAAGAATTCCCACTGGGTCCTGTCAGTCTGTACCATCAGCACTGGTTACTCCAGCCCCGAGTGTTACTTTCTTTTGCTTGGGAACAGCTTTGATAGAGACCCATTATTCAAACCCCTGATGAACTAAATTAGAGGTTAATGCTACCCACAATAGTAGACTCATTTAAGTATCAGGTGATGGCTTCAACTGCAACAAAGAGAGGTTTTTAGAGAGAAAAGAAAATAGACATGAACAGTAGAGACGAGATTCACAATAATTTTAGTGAGAAGGGATTCAGTGGGGGGAAAATTAATACACTATATCCTAAAGAGAAAATAAGTAAAAATCAGAACTTTAAAGTTCTATATTAGATACATTTTAATTGAGGAATGCCAGACACTTCAATAGAATAAAGTGATCTTGGAATTAATCATCAACGGAGAATAGCACCATTTAGGATAATTAGAAAAATGGCTGAATAAATGAGATAATTCTCAGTGATAAATTTTTTTTATCAGTGCAAGGCTTGCTTAGTAAAACACTTCTACAAAATAGAAACCTGCAGCTGAGATTATTTTATAACATTATATTAGGGTGTACTTATTCGTTAAGTTACAATTATACCCTGTAATGAATCCTACCTGCAAAGACAGATAAAGAGGACTAAATTCAGGTCACCTTTAGATTTGCACATACAACGTTGGGTAAGAGAAGAAGGAATTGGAAAGGCTTTAACAAATGGTGCCCATCACTTGTGGCCAAACCTGAGCTATAAATTGCTATGGCTCTACCATGCTGTAACGCGAACTCTGTTTTCGTGTTACTGATTAAGATCTATCCACTTGGCCTCTTTTGAAAAAGACTTGCGCACATTTGAACAGGCCTTTGAGACTCCAAACTGAACTTGTGCACCACATTCTATTTTGGGTAAGCACAAAGGTGCTGGAAATTTCGAGTAGTAACAAACACCACAACCTATAAACCGAAGAACATGAGCTGGTGAGTCAAGACTCCAGGCTTCAGAGCGCACCCCGGGCTATGGGTTCCCGTTATGCTTTGGGCTGTTGGACTGACAGCTCTAGACCAGGTTAGGTCATCTTTGTTGTGATGATTTTTATTCTTTCAGTGAACATAATATTGCTCCTTTTTTCTCCCTTAAAAATCAGCATAAGGTCCATTTTTAAAGCTTAATTCTGTACTGCCTTGAGAGGATTGTTAGATACTTTCACTGTTCAGAGGAAATGGTACTGCCTTCTTTTTACTCTTAAATGTCTCCTTAGAGAACTCATTGTCATTGTCATTCATTATAGCCCATCTTATCTGGATTTGAGTGAAATACAAAGATATTCATGCAAAAATTATTCAAAGTAAAGTCATAATAATTTTATTTGTCAAAATGTAATTTATCCTATCAGTTATAAGTTACATTTATAATTATAATTTATATGTTATATAATTAGAAAAATATAAATTATATAAGTTGTATTATAAATATAACCCTTTTTATAATAATTACATTTATCATATATAAATTATATAAATATAATTTATCAAATAAAGTCATAATTTTATTCTACAAACTCATTCCTAGTTTTGTTTTTAAAAGGATAAATTTGCGTGGTGCCTTCAGCATACATTAGTTTCTTACAATAGAATCATTTAAGAGACATAACATTTAAGTCGTCTTGATTTTTAATGCAATATTTCATTAAACTCCCTTTTACATGTTAAATAATTCTTGAAAACATACAAAGTTAGGAACGGTTATGTAATTTTGCTGCTCTACTTGCTTCTTAACCATCTTCTCACTGTCTTTGTGCATCTGGAAGTTAGTTTTGAACTTGAAGTTTCTTCCTACACATATAAGTACATATAAACTGTTGCACTGTTTCTAAATCACAGTGAGCAGTTTCTCATGGGCTGTGTCAGCCATTTCTGTTTCAATGAGAAACAATATCTCTACTGTGATGAAAAGGTTTTTAAATGGTCCTTACTAATTTTAAGCTGATGAAACATAACTCTAGTTTCACAGACTTCGAGGAGATAGGGGATATGGGGTCTTATTTCTTATTACTTATCTCTATTCACTGCTTCAGTGGTTATGTTAACTTTGTTCTGAGAGGAACTAGCATTGGGGTAACATGTAAAACACAAAAACAATGAGGTAAGGAAATCAGTCTATTAACACATACTGATTAGTGTTCAGACTCACATACAAAGACACATTTAAACTAAAACAGTCCCGATTCTCACTTACATGATAATCACTGTGGCTCTACAAGAAAAATAAATGTATCTTTGTCATTTCATCTCTTGGATATGTGCTAATGGCTTTGTCCAAATAGATAAGGACTATAAACTGTCAGGAATTATTACAAGATACCTGAGTAGCTGAGTGACTCTAAAATTGGTTTCCACCTCAAAAGAGCCACGAAATCTATAACCTCATATTTTACTCCATTTATTTGCACAACCACACTTTTAGATGGTCTCTTCATATAAAATAAACTTTAATATTTTAATGTCAAGAATACTAACTTCTTTATTCTTATAATAGCCCCTAAGGCTGGTAGAAAGCATTTCTCATTTCACAAATAAATATTCGAAACTAAATTTATCACTTAACAACCGACTTTATTAATTTAGGGCACAACTCAAGAGTCCCTGCTCACATTTTTCTGAAATGAGTTACTTTTGTTAACTGAGCATTGATTCTGTATCATTGAAATTGCTTTTGTCTTCTACATCACATAAATGAAAGAAAGGCTGATTTTGGCACTTGGTTATATATAGTCCATATTGTCTGTCCTCTGAAAAATTTGAACATTGAGTTGAAAAACATGAGTATGGGGGAAAAGAAAAAAAAAAATCAATGTGCTTTTAAGAGCACAGAAATGTGCTGCTGGTAATGATGCTTATTAAAATGGCATTTTTCATAAACAACTTTAAAGGTTTTTCTAAGTACTCTAAACACACACACACACACACACACACACGCACACGCGCACACGATTTAACAATTAAGTTTGCGAACTTGTTGCAATGCTGTTGCTAACCTTTTTTTGATATCCTTTTGTTGATAACCTATTTTTTGGACAAACAGTTAACCAAGTTTACTCTTTGGAAGTGCTGAAAAGGCTGCGTGAAAAAGTTAGACGACCTGAACTTTTTGCCAACAATTTGTGGCTCTTGCGCATGACAATGCACCAGCTCACAAGGCACTGTCTGTGAGGGAATTTTTAGCCAGTAAACAAATAACTGTATTGGAACACCCTCCCTACTCACCTGATCTGGCCCCCAATGACTTCTTTCTTTACCTGAAGATAAAGGAAATATTGAAAGGAGGACATTTTGATGACATTCAGGACATCATTCAGTATGACCACAGCTCTGATGGCCATTCCAGAAAAAGAGTTTCAAAATTGCTTTGAAGTGTGGACTAGGCGCTGATGTTGGTGCATAGCTTCCCAAGGGGAGTACTTCGAAGGTGACCATAGTGATATTCAGCAATGAGGTATGTAGCACTTTTTCTAGGATGAGTTTGCAAACTTAATTGTCCGAACTCGTGTGTGTGTGTGTGTGTGTGTGTGTGTACTGGGGGTACCAAAAAAATGTTCTATTATTGGTATATATTGAGTATTATAATTTTAATACAGTTTTTTTCCTTTCTTAAAAATATGTATCCATTTTTTTGGCACCCTCTGTGTGTGTGTATATATATATAAAACTTTAAAATGGAGTCAGAGCTGCCATGACAGAGGAACTGCCTTGCAGGTTCTGTGATTCAAACCTTTGGAATGTTAAAACAGGCAAAATAACCTTTGGACTGGGCCTAAAGCAGCCTTGTGTCCCAAAGAACTGTTTGCAAAGATAACAAGAAAGCAGGTATTCTGAGTACCCAACTGATGACTACAGGACTGAAAATTAAAAACATTGTTTAGAATTAGCATCACTACGCTAGTTTATCTGCACCTGTAGGAATGCCTTCTATTAATATACCATGTTTCCCAAAAAATAAGACCGGGTTTTATATTAAGTTGTGCTCCAAAAGATGTATTAGGGTTTATGTTCAGGGGATGTCATCCTGAAAAATCTGCTAGGGCTTATTTTCTGGTTAGGTCTTATTTTCGGAGAAACATGGTAATTGTTCCCCTTCCCTTTCTCATAAATACCCCTTGCTTTTGTCTCTTAATTGTGCTATTTGGGTTTATGTCTGAATCAGTGATTTCTGAATAGCTATTTTTATTTTTTATCTCAAACAAATGTTTCTTGCCTTACTTTGAATGGCCTTTTATTTTTAGGTTAACAGTACTAATTCTGAAACATATGCTAATTTTCAATTCAATTTAAGAAGTACATCTGTCTAAATTAGAATGAGTACACTTTTGCCATAATCCACATTTTATTATCATCCAATAGTATGCATAAATTTACCACATAAGAATAAAAAAGGGGGAAAACATGAATACAGTAAATGTTTGAGAAAAATACTTTTCCATGTTACATATGATCATATATTTTATTTGTACAGGCTCATATATTTATGATTTGGGCAATTTGGCCTCATATACAAAGTATAAATTGACCTGGAGAGTATAAGCTCCATGATGGCAAGAACTTCTGTTTTGTCCATATAGTGTAGTGCCTCATTCATAATAAAAGCTTACCTCATGCCAAGGAAAACTGAATGATGGATGAACAAAGGCAGGCCATGTAATGTATACTGAACAGTGAATACTCTGAGGATGATCTTTTGAAATTTTTTTCTTACTTTTCTTATTTTAAATGCCTTAGGTGATCTCTTTCACGTGGTGTATTAGGACATACCCGTGAAATGGAATGTAACGCAAGCATCAGTGCTCAGATTTGCTATCTATCATACTAGGCAGTCTTTTAAAAATGTGAAGAAAATAAGATTGTTTTTTCCCCAAAATACATGCTCTCAGAGGGGCCACTTTATTTTTTAGGTCAGAGCGCTAGTTAACAAAGGGAAATTGTTTGGCATGTACATTGCCACAAGACTTTTAATTCTTTTCGAACTCCAATTGAACTGTATTTGGTTCCAAAGTAGAACTAATCATTCTTAATCCGGAGGTAAAACCATTTCTGCTGGTAAACAGGCCCACTGACACGGACCACAGAAAAGCAAGTTGGCAGTGATCAATTTTCCAGTGGTATATCTTTCGAATAACCTCCCAAATTAAAGCGGAGGCAAGTTATAACAGTAAAAAGGAATTGATGAAATATTTATATCTAGAGATTTTTGCTTGTTTTCTTTTTAATTTCTATCGCTTAGCATTGTACATTATAATTAAATGTGTAAACATGATTGGTGCCACACAAATGTGCTTTGGTCCTCGGCTATATGCACCTCCTTACTTTGAAAATTTCATAACTTTAAGTAGATTTAGAAAATATGGACAAGAGAAAAGAAGGAAAAAAATCATTCCCTATCTCATCTCAAAGAAAAACCTATTGACCTCCTAGATTGTTTTTGTTCTTCCCGACTTTATTGTTGTGCTATTTCTGGTCTTTGAGAATAAAGAAACTTGGTGTGCTCTTCCAAATAAATGTTTCCATAGAGCCAAAAACAAAACTATAGAGAGAATGATAAAATAGGAGTTATAACATTGTCTTTTGGCTGATCTGTAGTTCCCACAAAATAGGCAGTCTAGAAAAATGTTCGAGTGCGGGGTTTGGAATGTGGCCGACCCAAGCTGAAGCCTACCTTCCTCACAGTGTGATCCTGTGCAAGCTGTTTAACTTCTGAGAGCCTGTTTCCTCTTCTGTAAAATGAGAAGAATACCCTCATCAGAGTGTTTTTGTGAGTAGTCAATGAGAGGTATTTGAAGAATTTGGCAAGCTGCCTGAAACAGTATGCACTCAATGAATTGTAGCTATTATTATTATTTATAAGGATGCTTACTGTTATTTTACATTCCTAACTAACCTTGTAGATCACAAAGCTCAACCCCACGTGACATGAAGATTAATTTTAGATCAGCCCCAGAAAAACACAATTAAGTAGATAAATCTATTGGGAAAAGATCATAGAAGGCATTCTTAAGCAAGTACTTTAGGACTGCAGGATTAATTAAAATTCTACTCCATAGGCATAGTTAATGGCACGATGGCTATTCTTTGCAATTAGAACCTTTAGAAATAGTGATCTCCCCTATTCTACCCTAATGTCGTGTTTGCAGTTAATACCCTGCATAATTTATGACCCAAAGATTAGTTGGCCTTAATCTGATATAATTCAGTTAAGGTCAGAAGATACAGAAGTGTGTTGCTAGACTCTTAGAAGTTTCTTTGAGTTTGAAGTTAAATTTCAAGTTTAAGAACTATGTGATCAGTGAAAGCCTGGTGTGGTTTTTTTTTATATTAAGAAGTTTTAAATTTAATTAGTTATCGATTGTGTAAATTAATTTTTATTTTTATGTAGTTTTTGCTCTGGGCCTCGTCAAGTTTGATTTGTCAAGACGTCTGGGAGATCCCCATCCCAGGAGATGTTTTTTAGATGTTATTTATTGAGAGCCAGTTACATACGTTATGAATTATGTGTTAGGCACTGTTACATGAACTCTGCATGAATTATTTCATATGATGGAACTAATGGTCCTATGATCTAGGCACACTATCCTCATCCTGCAGGTACCAAATCTGTAGTTGAAAGATTTTAAGTCCCATGCCCACGAAGGCCAAATCCACTACTGGACCTTACTTTACAGGTCCCGCAGGCTGGCTCCCTCCTTTCCTGAAAAATCAGAGGGACTTGCATGCAGAATTGGAGAAACCTGTCTTGGCCGAAGCACATACAAAGGGAAAATAAATTATAGGATATCGAAACATTAAAAAGTACTTAATTCAAAAGAAAAAACTAGTCATATTTACTGACTTTTGAAACTAAGCAACTGAGAATAAAGAACAGAATTGTTTACTAAATAAATAAATGTCACTTCCAACTGTAAGTTGGATTTCTATGATAATCACGGAAAGAAATGATATTAGGTTGGGGAGACAGGTCAGGGAAAGGAGAATGAAAAGAAAGATGGAGGAGGAGGAAGGACGAGACTAGATCGGAGCAAGGGGCTGTGGGGGGCACACTAACATTTATCAGTATCTGGGGTCATCTAGGTGCTTCGTGCTGTTCAATGAGGCAGATAGATCCCTAATTTCACATATAATGTACTGTAGGGAAAGTCTGAAATTGATCATTAGATTTACATTATTAAGGTAGGGGCAGTTCCAGTCACAGAAAACCATAAATATAAAAATCCAAATATTGCATTTTCAAACATTAGCCTGGAACTAGAGCTGCAGAAACACAGCCCACCCCAGACTCTCGCTGTTTTGCTCACATGAGGGGATTCCAGGTTATGTTTGCTTGGGCCAGTGCTCCTTCCCCCATCCTTTGAGGAGACTCAGTCTTCTGATTCCCATGTTGCGATGCTCTCTTACCAAGGCAAGGGGTGGGAAAGGATATTCTAGGAGGAGCTGTCAGATCCATAACAGGTTGGAGACTCAGACATGATGCAGGAATCAGGCTGATGATGTTCTAGCATAACTGAGGGCCGGCCGGTGTGGGGTGTGTGCGAAGGGTATAATGGGATTTGTGCATCCCAAGCACCCCAGCCTGAGGAGAAGTCGCTTTTCCTCTTACCAGGAAGAGTGGCTGCCCGTAATGATAGTGGTATCCCACAGTCGCTCAAACTCATCAATCGTGTTATTAAGTACATTGACTTTGATCCACAAAAGGCAAGAGTGTTCACATATAACACATAAAATCAAGTTATGTTCAGGGTGGGCTTCATGGGCCTGTGACATGAGCATTTGCATCTGATCCTGCGCTGTGAAGGACCAGGTACTGGGTTTCATCCTCTGTGGTCATCATCTTAAAGTTATTAATAATTTTTGAATAAGGTGTATTGCATTTTCACCTGCACTGGGCTCTGCATATTATATAGCAGTTACTGGTTGTATACAAGCTCAACACAGATAATCAAAGTGTACCGACATTTCTGAGACTCCAACCCACATCCCACATCCCACATCCTTAAAACACAGATCAAGGTCATGGGCAGTTGCAGTGATTCTTCTGCATCTCCTGCTACTGCATGAGCTCTCTTTATCCTCCCCCCCACCCCATAAGCTTTCTTTCCACCTTCACAGAAGGCTTTTATTCTGGTCACTTTGAAACATACATTTGCGCAGGCTCTGAAGGTCTAGCGCTCTATTGTTCAATATGGTGTCACCAGCCAGAAATGGTTCCTGAGCACTTGAAATGTGTCTAGTTTGAATTGAGATGTTGTAAGTGTAAAACAAACACTACACACACACACACACACACACACACACACACACACACACAATAAGTCGTTACTATTTTTATATTGATTACTTACTGAAATCATAATATTTGGGAATATTGGGCTATATAAAATACACTACAAAACTGATGTCATCTCTCTTTTTACCTTCTTTAATGTGGCTACTAGAAAATTTAAAATTATACATGTGGCTTGAATTTTCAGCTTAAATTTTATTTCTGTTGGTTTAGACCCCCCTCTTTTTAGAACCATGTTTTGAACTATTCCACCTATATATCCCACTTGCATCTCCACCTCAAAAGGTCTTGAACCAATTTCACTATCTTCTCCCTCAAACATGCTTTTTCCATGTCTTATATTCCCACAAGAGAAACCTGGTAACCAAATTATACCCTGTTCCCATCCCTAATTGAGTGCTAAGTACTATTGATTTTATCTTCATAATTTCTCTTGATTCCAGCACTTTCTCTCCAGACCTATTGTCCTGTCCTAGCTGAGGCTTTCAACCTTTCTTCCTGTCGTTTGTACTCTTCTCCTATGTGAAATCCTCATGTTTAGGCTTATCCCACCTCAGTCGTACTCTTTCCCAGCACAGATGTTTTGTAATGGAAATCTTTTTATTTCACTTTCCTGTCTGAACTCTTCCTGTGCCCTCTCATCTAACTGAATGTAGCACGATTACACCACAATCTGGCTCTGGTCTGCTTGTCCAATTTGACTTTCTATCTCTCCATGTCGGCATCTCGCATTCCAACCATTCCTAACGACTCTCAGTCCTTAGAACATGTCCCTCTTGCTTCTGTGCTTTTAGCACATGCTGTTCCTCACTCATGGTGGGTTGAGCACATTCCAACATGAACACCCACATAGTCTTTGGCCCCCAAACATTTCCTCAGTGATGCCTCAGGAGTTCCTCCACAAGCGGAGTGGATCCTCTGCATGTCACACACCTCTATTAATGCAAATCCACACTGAATTAGAATCACCTATTTTTAAGACTGTTTGACAGTCACTGTGTTAGATGCATTCCAGACACTTAGGAGACTGACTGACACATAGTAATCTTGACTGAATAAATCCCTCACTCTTTTCTCCCTGACCCACCTCTTTTGTTCATGACTGTTTTTTTCTCATGCTTAAGATATTGAAACTGTCTCTCTATACCAATTTCTCGTTGTCTTCATTTAATTTGATATTATGCTATCAGTTATATCTTTTTAACACACAAACATGAGCATTACTTTTCCCCACTTAAATAAATTCCAATGGTTCTCTTTGCTTCTGAAGAATCAATCCAAACTATTTAGCATGAGCCTGGTTCTGATGCTATCATGTCATTTAATCCTAATGACAATCCTCAGAGGTGAGTGCTATTATCTCTGTTCTATAGGTAGCGAAATAGAGGTCTAGAAAGGCCGAGGGACCTGTTCCTACCTACTCACTTAGCAATCACAAAGCTATCAGATATAATTGGAAAGGATATAACCAGCTAACTTATATTAACATTCCAAGAATTCAGATGACGATCTTCAAAAGTCTGGAAAAAGGACAGTTAGAGAACTCGTCAGAATATGGTCAAGCCCAGCTACAGGAAAGGGTGACTCCAGATATTCTTGCCCACTTGGCAGTTATGAACTCATGGCTCTAATGTATTTACAAATATAGTTTGATGATAGTGATAGAATCATTTGTCACCTGGCATTACAGTTGCCACATGAAATTCTGGTTTTATTTCCCGAAAGAACACACTCACCAACAATAATCTGACCTTTTGGGAAGTAACATTTCTCAATGTCAATCAATAAGGGACCATTCTGTTTTGATGGCTACATAAAATACTTTCACTCTCTGAGATGCATTAGATAGATCACATACAGATTTCTCAAAAATATTTTACCTTTGGTTGGAAATCAGAACATATGAATTTCAATTCAAATACTTTTCCTAATTTCTACTGAACTCAAAAGCTCTTTTGGTTGAATGACCCCATCCTAATGGAGGACCACGGATCATCTATATCCTAAATGTTAATCTCCTGTCCTCTTTACCTCCCAGGCTTTATCTGAATCATGCAAACTCAGCACCTTTTCTCAGAGGCTGGGATAGAAGAGGATATAATAAAATGACTGAGGAATCTGGGAACAAGGCAGTTCATGAATGGAACATTCCCTGGGAAACTTAATGTTACGATCATAATCTTTTAGTTCTTGACAGTTGCAAAATTAAATACCAGTGCCAAAAAGAGTGAACCAGAGATTTGAGGGCATGTTTTTCCCAATTCATTCCAAAGGAAGCAAAAGTTTAGGGTGCAATATGATTATGATGTGTTAATATACCACATAATATAGGTCAAGTTAAATTATTTTACCAGAGAACTGTCAATCTGAGGCACTGAAAGGACATTTGGGACATTGGGCCAAAAGGAAGGTGATTTTCAAATTAAACTAGATTGTTATTTGCATTGTCATTTGCTTTTATTTACATAATGAGGGTGATGGAATGCCCCTCTGCTATCAACAAATCTAAAATTTAATCTAAAAGATATTAAAAACACTGTGCACTTCAGAAGGAAGATTTTTTTAATTCAAGAAAAAAGTCATATTATTATATAAATCAACCAGTTATGTTAGTCTTACAAAATTAAATCTAGGGTAGAAAGGAAGTCAGTGATATAATCAGCTTTCAGACCACAAGTCATATAAAAATTATGTTTCTAAATAAAGTCAGTGTCAAAGAATTCAGATATATTACTAGTCATCTGAATTATTGCCCTAAAAAGACCCTTTTCCCAAAACAGATATATTTTCAACAAAGGAATAATAGTTTTTCTGGTAGAGGAGATAATCATGATTTTCTACAATTTTATTGCTTTCTTGATTGTCAGGGATAACTAACATACAGTTAAGTTGTTCAGGATATTAAATTCTGGGGTAAAAGTCTGTAGTGATTCAAATGAGCCACATCATTTTTGGTTGTTATGATTTCCTCTGTTGAGGAAGTCTGATGATTTTAGGATTACTTTGATATTTAGCTTAGTGTTTAATGTGAAAAGCATATTAACCAAAAACAATTTAAAAACCATAACAAAACAAACAAACATTTAAGGATGTGTGGACTGTATTAATTTTCTCATGATGAGGGTTATATGGAATCACATACAGTTTATATTACTTTGACTCCATCTCTTTCCCTTGGTATACATTTTATTTGTTGATATGTAATACAATAACCTATGTGGACTAATCATCCAGCTAGCCCTCATTTACTCTCAGCCATTCACGTGACAAGATGATAAGGGTAAAAACAGAAATAAAACACTATTGCTCTATCATGGAGTTCATCTTCATATGGAAAGATTAGACACATTGAAAAAACTTTATTAAAATGAGAGCATCTAAGAAGGAGCAACTAAATGTGATGTTTATTAATCTCCCTTGGAAATAATTTAAGATCACATGTAATACTTCTGGAAAATTCCAGTTAAAATATCCTTAAAAGTTTTGTGATTTCCTAGATCCTTTATTAAAAGTTAATATATGTAAAGCTTTTGGGATAGTAGCTAGAAAGAGTAAACTCTACATAATTTGTTATTATCAATATCTTTTGGATTGAAGAAATTGAATAATTTTTTCCTGCAGTTTATTGAACTCTAATTATTTAGGTTTTTATTGTTTTATTGAGTTTAATCAATCAGATATTTTGATTGACTATGTAAGGTTTTCCTGCTCTTTCAGTATTTAAATTGAAAATCTACCTTTTTCTATCCTGAATTCTATCCTGAATTCGCTGTTAAACTATATTCTAAAGACTTTTAAAAAAATCTTAAATTTTGTAAATCTAGGTTTAAACTTTTCTGTCTTATTCTTATTTTTCTTTTAAATTAACTCTTTAGTATTGATCATATTGCCATTGCTTGATGAATGTGACTGTAACCCAAAGTTTTAAGAAAGTTAACAGTAAAAATCAAATTTTCTTGGTTTTTGAATTATTCATTAAATGACGTGTTACATTTGAGCTTTATCTAAGCTTCAGGCTATATTCGTGTTTTATATCATTATTAAAATACAGTGTTTCTCACCAAGAAGACTGTATTTTATTTTTAAAATAACAGTTTCTAAAATTTTGCTCCCTTTTTTCTTCTCTGTTTTATAATTTCAAAAAAGTCAGAAAAACTTGTAAATTATCATTTTTCTCTCCACATTCAAGCTTTATCTTCTAGTCAATTTGTTAACATTAGCACAATGCCAGTGGAAGAACTGGTTGCTGAGAGCCACTTATTCATTCAACAGATACCGACTAAAAAAATAAAAAAATAAAAAAAAATGTATACACATTTTAAGAAAGGAAAACTATATTAAAATTGTAACACTCAATATATACTGATAACAAAAGATGAATAGAATACAAGTCACGTTTGACTTCTGCAATTACAGGAGGTGCTCAAAGTGGTTACCATCTGTGTTCAGACACTTCTGATTATGAACTACTGCTTGAACAACGTTGACCAAAGTGTCCACTTGTGTTCATTTTTTTGGCATCCCTGGTATATTGATTTGTTTGCTGAGTGCCTACAGTATTCCAGATGCTATTCTAAAGTAAGCTGAGTTTTCCCTGTTACTTTCTGCTCAAGCAATCGGTAACTTTTCCTGTCCTCTTACCCTTGCCACCCTCATGAACTTCCTTTTTAAAAACTGATTCAAGCCTGTACTCCAGGTATAACAAACACAAGTCTATTCACACTGTTCCAGAACAACTAAGTGGTTATAAAGTTTAAATCTTCACTACTAGTAATGCTATGTTATGTAAATGTCCAAATCTAGATATTGAGAGACAGGTTCTTTTAAAAGTTATTTATCCCCTCAGGATATAATACAGTATTTACTATACTGCAATAATATATGGGGCAGATTAAGTGTACCTATTTCAGAAAGTGCTCAAACTGTTCCCCAGATGACAACGTTAGCGCAAGAATAGCTGAAGTTATTATCTAATCTCTTTTCCTTTGTTAACTTTAGTACAGAGATTTCAAACCATTAGGTGTGAAGGCATCTCGATAATCTACAAAATAGCTCACTTTTAAGCAGCCAAGAGTAACTTTCTTAAACTTTTTTGGTTAATAGTGTAAAGTGTAGGAAGATCTTATGAGGCTTTCAGATCTGACATTAGCACTATTCAAAGAAGCAGAAGTACCTGATTTGTCAATAGTGGTGGATGGTTCTCCACAATCAGAAGCCTAAGCATCATTCTTTTTATCAATTGGGCTGCTGTCTCTACACATGGTCACCTTCATAGGGGACCAAATATCTCTGAAGAAGCCACCTACCCCTGACTAGAAGTAGATGTAGGGCCTTCAGTGTTTTAGAGGAGGACAGAACAAATATTTATACTAATGCATTTTCTCCAACATGGCTAATGGTCTCTTAGAATGTCTCATTTGCATATTTTTTTCTGTGCATTTAAAAAAACGTGCTTTATGCCTATCCCTGATTATACTCTCAGAGGATTTTTACAAGTGGTGCAGCTCTTGGTTAGAAGCCTATTTTTGCTGTAGCTTTTGGATTCCTTATGGCTGATCCTTAAAACCACATTAGTCTCTAAAGGATGTTGGATTGAATAGAACATCAGAAGGTTTGGAAACTCAGAGGTTTTACGCTGCCTCTCACGTTCATCTATTCCTGAAAAATTTTACTAGGAAAAAACCTGAAAATAAGAATTATTTCTATATTGATTGGACTAACTTTCCTACTCAAAGCAGAGGATAGCATTCATTATCAGAAAATATGTTTGATATGCAATTTACACCAACTATTGAGAAAACTATTGAAAAAAAAGAATCGAATACCTAGGTTAAGTTAAAAAATTAAAGAAAATAGGCAACAGTACAAATAAAATACCCAAATATCACTGGAATTTTTAAATAATGTTTTGTATTAAAAATAAAATTTCCTTATATTATAACATGGATATAAAAATAAATTATGAAATGTAATGAGACTATTGCTAGATTTTGGGGTTTTCTTTGAGATAGAAAAAAAAATTTTGAAGACCTTTGGTTAAATTCAGGAAAAGTGAAAGCTTTCTAGACTTTTTTCTCAAATAATGCTTTTTAAAGGTGCAGTTAATGCCGGACCTATGCTTCACTGTTTTTTTGGCTAAAATTCCTACTTGGTAAAATAGTACATTTCTACTTTGCAGACTAGGAGATAATAAAGTATAATATAGTTCTGTGTAGCTATGTCATGCTGCCAAAACTCAACATAAAAACCTGCCTTTGATGATTCTGTGTCATGTATTCAAATAAGGTCATCTTAACTGAGCTTAAGCTGGAATGAGAGTTCTGATCCGACACTATTTAGAACTCAGTAGTTACGTGTTTCCTTATAACTAAGTGTATATGTCTTAACTTTTTGCAGATATGATGCAGATAAAGATATTTTGAAAATCTCCTATAATTTTTACAGTGACAGTTTAGAATTTAAGGAACATATTCATTATTAAATTATTAGTTTGAGAAACTTTTAGGAAACTATCTAATACAATTGTATATTACTATACTTCATTATAAAACAACAAGAGCGCACTCATTTCATTTGAATATCAAACATAGTTACATGTAATTAAGGCCTTTAAAATATTTCAACTTACTTAAAATATAAAATATTTAAAATGATGCAGAAATACTATAAAGTCATGTTTCTCTAAATCTAATCACTATATACAATTTAAAATAACTGATTAAACATGATTAGTCTTTAAGATGTATAGAACCAATTTCAACTTGAGCTATTATTTAATTAGCATGCTAGACATTAAAATCACCTGAAAGATAGCCAAAATAAACCTTTAAGAGACAGCATGATAATTAAGAGTTGCTATTTATCTTATTTTTATTATACAATTAAATGCTGGAATATAATGTGAAAATGTCTAGAAATATGAATTTAAGTGATTTCCTAAATATTTTGCTTTATAATTCCAAACATTTGGATATTTTAAACTTCCTAATCTTTGTTATTTTATGTATAAAAAGATCATATAATATTAATTACAACTCTTGCTTTCAACATGAATATCTCAGAGACAGAGGATTATATATGTATTACTTCTTAATAAAATGCCTGATCCATTCTTATTTCTGATTACAACATTGTGGCAATTTTTCCAAAAAAAGGTTATAAAAATTAAGGCATATTTAAAAAATTAATAATCATGCCATCTAACACGGAAAAATGGTGGGAAGTCTCTGTAACCAAAAGTATGTCTGTATCAAGAGTTATTAGCAGGAACTCAAGCTATAGGGAAGTATAATGTAACTAGTGATTGCCAGTAACCTTTCAGGTTTATTTAGGAAAATTAAAAGAAATTCTATGATTGTAGACATTATTTCAATTATTGGTTTCTTTCCAGTTCATGAGCTCTACCTTCTTCTCCCCTCAGCATGAAAAAGAATTCCATTAGTACTGTTATAATCAGCTATTAATTATCATTAATTCAACATTAATTGTAAATGGTCTGATTTCAGAACAAATTTCTAATAAGGATACTTATTATACTTATTTTCCCTTGCAAATTTTATACTAGTAAATAGAAAAAGAGCTCCTTCTAGATACTAAAGCTTTCGAGCTATTTTATTTAAAACTGATTTGTTGCAAACTTTTCCCTCTGATGATTCTGATATATTATTGGACATTTATAATTTGTATTAAATTGTGTCCCTGAAGCCATATTTTCAAATCAGGAAAATGTAAGCCTCATTGCTGTTTTTAAATGTTTCCAGTTTCTCTGATAAAAGGCAGTATAGATAATAGGACTTCTATTTCAAGACCAAGCTTATATTTACAGTAACTAGTAAGAAAATAGTGAAGTCCGAGGTTACCAGTAAAATGTCTGAACGCCAAGTTCTATTACGCATAGAGATCAATAAATCTCTGGAAGCCTGTGAGCAGAGACAAATGTAATATGGTGCAGTGGACAGAACTATAGACATAAGATGCAGATGTAGCCAAAGAGGAAGGTGAGGAATTGTCTGGGGAGACATACTACGTAGATGGATTGTGAAGCATGTGTGACAGGTGGCTACTGGGGGAGAGTTAGAGAAAAAAAAATCTATAAGGAGGCTTTGCAGAAGTTTGGTATAGTGCGTTTGGGAAATTACATAGTATTTGATATTGCTAGTAGGTAAGTTAAAAAATGGCAGAAAATAAGGGTATATAAATAAAGAAAAGCCAAGGTGCAAAGTCTTGAACTTTAGGGGTTATATTTCTGCATCTGAGTCTCAAAGTTGTTAAATTAATAACTATGTTGATGTGTGGTGCACAAGTGGACTTAAAATGCTAAACTTTCACAGCATATCACCTGAAAAGGTTATTAATGTAGAAAAAATAACACAGGTATAAAGTTTGTGTGTCTCTCCTGGGCTAAGGCTCCTGTCGCACATGGTCCTAATACAAAGGCAACAGGACATGGTAGGCAGGTGAGCCTTAGGTATTTCCTCACTCTGTTCTTCTAAAACTCCCCCAAGAAAAACCAATACAAAATCGGTTTCTTGCTGCAGGTCCCTGCCTTGTGTTAATTCTGAGAACTCCTTTTGCAGTGTAAAGCTCTGACGGGAATTAAATTGGAGACTTTTATTACCTGTCATTTTGCTATAACAGAATTATTTCCTTGGCTGATATTTTTATTTATAAAAGTTGACTCAAAACTAGGTCTGTTCATTTAGCTGTTTTTTGGAAAGTGAAACACAAGTGAATTACAATGCTTTCCCTTTACCATGTTATCCCATACACTGTCTCTCACACATAAATAGACATTTTCCTATTTGTTCTCATCATTAAACGTTTGGATATGATTCTCTAGACTGAGATTACTTGGTCTGCATTTTTATGTCTTGAATATTGGTGGCATTTAGAACAGAAGTTTTGAAAAATATTCTCCCTATGCTATATAATTCTCTTATCTGAGGGCATATTGCTATATCTGTGAAACTGTGATACATGCTCGTATGTAGCAATGAAAACTGTATTACAATTAAACTTAAAAGGTGACTCCCGTGTCACTCATATTTTGAGAAAAGGTGACAAATAGAAATATATATCCTAGAAGTAAACCTGGGATTTGCCATTTACTATGTATTTTATATTTCCTGGTAGATTCAACCTTTAGTGGAGGTTTTTATTCAACGTTTTCAACAAAATATTTTTCCTTAAATATTTTCTGTAGCAATGTAAGTGATCTGATGTTTCTGGTGGACCAACTGTAGAATTGATTTAGGTAAAGCTGAAATGCTGCCGAAATAGCCTTTCATCATTATTTGGTCATTTCCTAACCAAGGATTTCGATTTGACTGACCAATTTCAATCCACAGTAACTGCTTTGTTCCTGAGAGACTATAAATCAAAGAAATACTCACTAAGGGGCAATTCCTATTGCAGTTCAAAGTTTGTCCTATTATCACGTAGCAACTGCCAGCAAACATCCGCTGCAAATATTAGTATACTGCATTTGTAAGAGGTGTATATTGTTTTTGGTTTCACTCTCTATCTCTGAAACCTATCTGCTTGTGAGAAAAATTGTGCAATAAGAGAAGTTTTTACCACCACATACTGTAGCTGTGCTTGAATTCACTGTGGAGATTTCACTTCCTTTCTTTCGTTGGAGTCCGAGCCGGGAGAGTACAATGGGTGTGTTGTGCTCTGGGTTAGCATGGCGTGCATGATACTCAGAAAGGATGTGTGAGCTGCTTCTAATACCTACATGTTTTGCTTCACAACTACCCACACTCAATCAAACTGCACACCCAGACTCTGAGCTCAGAAGAAGCAAGTGCAAAATCCACTGGCTATTATGATCTACATAGGGAACGGAATTCCTTAGTTTAAATATATACATTGGTGTGTGAAGCATTACAGTACATCAATTATGAGGCTTAAAAATAAGTGCTTCATAATTTTCAAGCCACTGATTTTCCATGTATTTCTTTTACTATACGTCAAAGTGCAGTTAATAAAAGAATCCATTGTTCGTAAAGGAGGAAGCTTGTTGGTAATGAAGAAGATCCACAATGACAGACCATCATGGTTTGTTAAAACAGTAAATATTTACATTAAACCCCAAGGAATATTAGTAATTCTTTTTAAATAATAGGATTTCTAGAACCTAAACTCACTGAAACAACTCTATGTATTGGACACTGTTTTGTGGAAGTGTGTGTGTGTGTGTGTGTGTGTGTGTGTGTGTGTGTTTGTGTGGCTGTGTACTTCCTTGGTAAATTAGGTAACACAACAAATATAAATGTGTTAGGTCAAGTTTTGCTCTGAGTTATTGTTATGTTGTGTTTTAAAAAAGGCAAAAAAAAAAGCTTACCTCTGTCAGTCATGGGGATACACAGGGACCTCCTTCTCAGCCACGGCCTCAGCGTGCAGGCAGATGCTCTCTGAGCCAACAATCTGTTAACAGGAAGCAGGTAAACCTGAGAGCGTCCGCCTGGGTTACAGTCCAGTGCCCATCCGAGCACACACCTGCTTCTTCAGACCGGCTGCTCATATGCAACAGCCATGCACAGGACCCGTGTTTGCAGACGGTAACACCCTCTTTTTTGGGTCACTAGTTTTCAAGGTAAGAAGCTAGAGAGCTGCTGAGGTAATATTGCAGGGAAGCTTTGCCTTCCCAAGACAAAACCTTTCTGCTGTCTGATAGCAGCAGATATGCAGCATTATCGCCCTGCATTCCACTTTCTCAAATCAGCTAATAGGAACAGCAGTCAACAGCCTGTCCAAATGGCAGCTTGCAAGCACACTTGGCTGTAATAGTTGTAAGCTAACAGGCCCATCCCTCCTCTCCTCTTTGAATAAATTTTAAAAAATGCTTCTTCCAGGGTAAAGCTCAGCAGAATATGCTACACTGTTTTCCATAAGTAAAATGGCTGGTCCTCTCAGCACGGCTGCAGACAGCTCATTGGGTTCCACTGGCTTTTCGTAGTCATAGCAACAACCAACAGACAGCCTGTAGACAGCAAGCATGGCTGGTCATGTGCAGCGCATGGACACAGCTTGATAATTTCTTTTCATCAAACTCATCACTTTGTGAGGAGGGTAGCTTCTGTTATCTTTCTAAATATTTCACCAATAATACCAGTGAGTGCTGAGTTTTCAGCTTTCAAGAGGAAGTTATGCTACACGAACCAGTGCTACACGAGAAATCAAGACAGGGAAGCCCTTCTCAATAGATAGATTTGGGTCTATCCAGGTTAACAACATGCAAACCACTGTAGAGACAATAATTAGAATCATTGTCAGAAAAGTTTCTGCCTTCATGTAGAATAAGCCTATAGGAGATTGGCAAATGTAGGCAGTTATACTTTTTGTTTTAAGTGATAATTTTGTAGCCACTTAATGGAAACAAAGCACTATGATTCATTATATGTGGTCAAAATAACCAAATTAGATGGGATATTTTAATAAGATGTTACCTCTGGATTTCATTTATCTAATTATTTTAATACTTTTTTTGTATTACACAATTTAAAATAGAATTTTAAAAGTTCTTTTTGTTTCCTATTTCAGAAAATGATTCTTTAGCTCATTTATAATTTATTTGCAATTTAAAAATACTTAAAAAAATCCAAACCAAATAAAAAATTTTTTGATTTAAACATTACTTTCTAGGCAGGAACAGTTTTACTTCCTCAGTAAGATGGATCACATTCCACCTTCCTTAAATATTCACCTTTTCAGGGAATTTCCCACGATTAACACCATTAAGCATTTACACTTTCCCTAGTGTTTTCTTTAATACTGTGTCACCAGTAATATTCTTTTTGACATATTTCCAAGACAGTGTCCATTTATTATTGTTTCTAGCAAGCTGTTTGAAAGTTGTGTTAACACTTTGGACTTGTCAACATAGAGGCTTCATTCGCTAGAAGTCATTGATTTAGTATTTTGTAAGTATTGCATTTCCTTACCATGTTGGCATAACAATCCCTTTTCCCTTCCCTTTCCAACCAGATGCCCATTTGGTAGGTTCCAGCCAGCTCAGGGCTGGCATATCTGCTGGAAAAGGGCCCTTCTGCTTGGTACACTCCTCACCACTTCATATTATTTTAAGCCCGCTTGCCTGTTCTCATTTAACTTACCTTCCCTTTAGTTATTTTGAGATTGCTACTCCTGAACTTGCCTTCAGCCTCATCATTTATTCTTCACTTCCCACATTTCAGCAATCTTGAATTACCTCCTATTTCTTACTTCCTTTCCTTGGAAGTAAGAAATTCCTGCTACCTAAAAGCTTCTCCACCAAAACCCATCCCCCGGGCAACTTTTTACCTGCATCCCAATCTGCCTCTGATTGTATCTTTCAACAACTTGCTCAAATGGACCGACCACCTCAGTACAGACGCTCACAAGTGGAGTATGCAGTGGTCTCCTCCGTGTTCCCACTGTACCTGGGATCTAGCTCTACTATTACAGTGCTTCTCATGCACTGTTGACGTATTAGCAGCTTTCTTTTCTTGTCTGACTCCCATCCTGCGCTGTCAACTCCTGGAAAGCCAACCTGATCCACGTCTCATTGTTCTTCCATGCTTGGAATATTCCAATTTCTAGTACATTTTAAATGAGGACTAAAAACACTGTCTGAAAAGGTGCTGAATGACTGGATAGTGTGAAGTCTATGTTTTAACGCACCTTCTCAATATCACATATTTGTCAACATTATAACTTCAGAAGAATTTAAATGATTTTGATTAAATGTTGACATGTTAAAACAGTTATCAAGAAACACCCCAAGCTCATTTTGTGTTTTCAAGTGCCTTTTCTTTTCATTGTATGTCTGAAAATGTCTATATTCTACCCTCATGCGTGATTGGTTGGCTAGGTGTAAGAATCTTTGAAGTCACTTTCCTTTGGAATTTTGAAGGTTTTCTTTCTTCTTTTATCTTGTATCTTCTTGCCCCACTATACCCCCAACTGCCGCTCTCTGAAAAAAAGAGAACTGGAAAACACCCAAGCTGCACAGGACTAGGAACTGGGGAGCTGGCAAGAACTGAGACTAATTGCTTTGCTCCGATGGCACCTCTGTTAATCGCTACATGTCACTCTGTGATATGATCTGTGGCTCTGTGGCTTCTCCACCTAGCCTACGCCACCCCATAATTCTGGATGCAATGGTCCATCATTGTCACTGCGGCCCTCTGGCTCTGTTCTACCTCGTGTCTTATTCAATCTCCTAACTCGTTAATTATTTTTTAAAAAATTGTTAAATACAGATTCCCAAGAAACAAATATGATTTTTTTTTTCAGCTCATCTTTCTGAGCTACATGAAATACTTCATAAGGTACCAGCAGCTCTGTCCCTGGACTGCCCTATGTCAGGTTCCCATCCTTGGTCCAGTCAGCTATGGTGGGGACACTTGGCATCATATGTTTTCAAATTTTTGCCAATACAATAGGTACAAAGTAATTACTCATTATTGCCTTAATTTACATTTCTCTAATTACTGGAGAAATTGAAGATCTCTTCATGTTCAAGGGTCTTTTGGAGTTATTGCTTCTATAAATTTCCTGTTTGCAGCTTTTTGCTTGTTTTCTCTATTGAGGTTGTTGTCTTAATGCAGAATTTTAAACAAAATGGTCATGAAAAAAGTATTTTCAAACTTTTTATATATTTAAAAATTACAATGTGTTACATGATTAAATTTAATAAAACATCCATTGACATATAAAGAGAAACCAATAATTCACACTGCTAATTGTTTGGGTTTTTATTATGCAGACTGTGGTGAATATTGCCATAGAGAAATTTTTTTCAGGATGAAAAGTATATACTACTGCCATAATATGAAGAATGATTTTCTAAACCATAATCTAAGGTCATATAATCACATCACCAAAAAAGTTAGCAAAAGTGCCTTGTCAAATGAATATTACTTTTATATTTAAAATAACAACTAGCGTGGAAGGAAAAGAAAGGCTGAGGAACTAATGCTGATGAAAGGAGACTAAAGAGACACACTGAATATAATGTGTGATCCTGGATTGGATATGGGTCAGGAAAAAGATGCTATGAGGTACAGTATTGAGATAATTGGTAGATTTAAAGGGTTATATGGTATATAACAGTGTTGTTTGCATTTTAAATTTCCATAATTTGATAATTATCTTGTGGTGTTAAAAGTATATGTCCTTGTTCTTAGGAAATGTGTCTAAGTGTCAAATGGTTCAACAGAAAAAAAAAGGCATAATAACATAATTATTTTGTGTGTGTGTGGTAGAATTTAGCTCTTATTACAATATCTATCTATCTATCTATCTATCTATCTATCTATCTATCTATTTATCTATCTATCTATCAAGGTCTAACACAAATGTGACAAAATACTAATACCTGTTGCATCTTGAGGGAAGGATATTTCAGTTCATTTTACTATTCTTTCCACTTTTTTGTAAGTTTGAAGTTTTTTTGTGTTCAAAATGAAAAATTAAAAGCAGGAAATAAACTAAAAATAAAATACAGTGTTCACAACAAACACAGATTCCTGGTAAGACTACTTGATAAGGGCCTGTTTATCAAAGTTAAAACTAAAGTTGGTAAGTTATGGATGAATGAAGGTGCTTATTATTGTTATTATTACTAATACTATTAAGAGACTACTTTGATAAAGATTATTGGAAACATTTTGCACTTTCTTGAAAAAAGTTAGTGTTTCCCTACACTTACTACTTCCCTGTATCCTGATATTAAGCCAGTTATTCCTTGGTTCCCATGTTGAAATCCTTCTTAATCTGGTTCCTTCCCTGCTGTAAAAATTCAACAAGATCATTGTTGACTGAAGCCTGTTCTCCTGCAGTCACACCTTTCCCTCCAGCTTCCACAGCGGGGTGACAATCTACCCAGGGATCTGGTCCCTCGTGTAACAAAGAAGCCCTTGTACCACTTAGAGGATAGAATTTGAGCACTATTTGTTTAATGGGGTAGCACAGACTGTTATAAAGAGTAGATTGAATTTTCTAATTCCTAATAACAAATAGAACACACCAGAGGTTGGTCCTCAACCCATACTAATTAGTTATGCTCGCAATGACGTGAACAATGTGCTGTTAAATGGGACCAAGATGGGAAGTGTGACAACTAAGTTGGACTGAATTAGAAAGAGGACTGAGTGTCTCAGCAAATTGGATGTATTTCTAAGATTCCATCCTTTCAGAAGTATATTAATAGATGGCGGGATACAGACTGACCCACAGCTATTAACTGAAGGCCTTCATATCCTCTGAGGAAATCTGACCTTGGTAAGTATCTAGAATGACCTTGATAAATCAGAGGTACCTGAAACCAAAACAAATCTAGCCGAGTGAAGTCTGTATGGAAATCCACCTATTGAATTAATTAAAAATGAGAAAATGATTAAAGAAGAACAAATCCTTACCAGCGGGCAAATGATAACTAGAAATGTCAGCAACATAAAACTGTTTGTAGAAACTGAACAAAGTGCAACCTGTTAACACAAAAATACCATATGCAAGCCATAGAAAACAATGCCATTAATAGTTACCAGCACCCATTAGAAGTTCTGTATCCTCTCTAGATTAAGGGGAATAGGGGAAAAGTGGCGGGAGGTACAGGAAGAAGATTTGGCCAGGACTGACCCAGAGATCTTGGTCTTGACTGGCTAATAATAACAGCATTGTTCTAAATATTTCAGGTTTATCAAACTCTGGGCTTGTAAATGCCTACAATTGCAGTAGCTTACAAGAACAACTTTATTTAAAAATGTGCACCAATGTTTGTCAGTACCAGGTGTGGGCAAACTGTACTATTAGCCAATAACAAAAGAAAAAACTAACCTACATCAACCGTCCACCCCACCCCCTGCACCCAGCCCTGGTAACCCCGAACACAAATACATCTTGCTTGCCCTCTGTTTAAGAAAAGCACACTGGGCTTTTATTAAGCCCACAGTGTGAGAGTCTGTGAGCAATGTAGAAAAAAGCTGCACTTGCCTCCAAGGAATTTGATTGTTTATACTTCATAATGATAAGCTTAAAAAGCAACCTGGAAAGAGGAGGTTGGTTGCTTTCGCTCTCCTATGGGGAACCACGCTTTGTTCTCTGAGAGGCATTCTGACCAAACTAACAGAGTGTATCTCCAGTGACCTTTCCCACTTACCACTGTTTCCTATGGAAAGGGTGACGTCAATTGCCTCCAGGTGCTGTGCCACAAATGCCCGACTGCACAGAAAAACCTTTGGGTTCTGCGGTCACCGCATTATTGAATTAGTAACGAAACACATCAGCCTCGGCAAACAACACCTGGCAAGAAGCAGTTTAAAACAAATGTAGCTGGTTTCACCTGAGCCACTGCAACAAATTACGAGACACAGGTGAAACTTGGCAGCCTCTGTAAACTCTGAAGATGCAAATGCCAAAGCCCTCAAATGCACGAGTCTGAGAGAAAGGAAAATTAGAGAGACCCACCATTGCTCTTTAGAAGGAAGGACATCTGGTTAGATCAGTGAGATTTATTCATCAAAATGAACCAATAGTATAATGAGGTCTAAATAACATGATTTGGTACATGCTTTAGAATCTAATTGTCTGATATCAAATGAGAAAAAAAAAAGGTTGGAAAACCAAAAATATAAATACACTGGACATAGTAGATACTCACTTAAAGACCTACCAGTGACAGCATACACAGCTAGGGAAAATAAACTATGTGCCCTTGAGGAATACTGGATGGGAGCTCCATTTTAGCACATTAGGACGATAATCCAGAATGGTAACTATTTTACCAGGTCTATGGAAATCAGAATTCATTTTCTATGCTTCCAAAAGTAAGACTCAGAGGTCTTAATTGCTGGCTAGTTACCTTGAACTGATAACCAGAGAGAATGTTCTACTTTTGGATATTTTCTACACCAAAGAAAGGATATTAACTTTGTAAACAGTTCTTGTGGGTTTAAATTAGCAGTAAAAAAAAAACCATTTTACAACCGACTTTACTATAGGTCTGAGGATGGTAAAGACAACTCTTCTAAGAACTGGTGCCCAAACTGTATCTTGAAGGATATGGAAAACTTGATGAGGAAAAGACATAGAAAAAAAGTATATTGACTAAGGGAATAACATGAGCCAAGTCTAAGATATGTGAAGAGGCTTGGTGGATTTTCTTTCATAAATCGGGTGAAATGAATATATCCCCTGATTTCCTAACAGGATTTTTATGAGGCTCAAATATGATAGTTTATAAAAAGGATTAAAACTCAACAATTTACAAACAACAACAACAAAACATCCTCTAGTTATTGTTCAGTTTTTGTTAAGATAGGAGATACAGTCTTATCACAATACCTGTTAGGACTAGGATTAGCTGCATATATAAGAAAACCCAAATCACAGTGCTTAAATAAGACAAGTGAGAGACAAGGAGTTCAAGAGTAGTAGAAAATTTGCCCCAGCTCCTTCTTCTCTCTCTTCTGCCATCTTTAGAAAATGTCTTCTATGCTCAAGGCATCCTCATAGTACAGAATGGTTATTTGTACTCCAGCCATTGCGTCCATGTTCCAGGCAAGAAGAAGGGTAGGGGGGCAAAGGGTGACATTTTCCATTTCAGCTGGCCTCTTTTTTAAAAAATTGAGATATAATTGACATATAACATTATGAGTTGGCCCTTGTAAAGAGCTTTTCCACAATTCTCACCCAGCACTTCTGTTAATATCACATCATCCATTCCTAGTTACAAGTGAGGCTTGAAAATGCCAATTTGCAGCTGGGCACATTGCGGCCCCAGATAAATCAGTGTTCTCTTATTGAGGAATAAGTGGAGAATGATAGTGGGTAGGCTATAAGCTGACTGCCAGATGTCAGCTGGGGTCATCAGTTGTGACTCATGTCAGAGTGGCCCTTTCAGGAACCAGTCACCTTCTTCTTCAAGGTTTCTACAGCTGGACTTTGAAAGTGACACCAATAGGGCCATGGGCTGCTCAGTTACAGACAGACTGTAGACACTGTGTGGTTATATTTACTTGTCCACTTACTCATTTAAGCTCTGTCTGTTCTGCTGGATTAGAAACTTCACAAGAGCGGGAATCATTTCTGTTCCATTTTCACTTGATTTTGCATAGCACCTGGCATGCAGATACAGATATGATGAATGAACAAATGAATGAATGAGCAGGCTGGGGAAGTCACAGTTGAATTGTATCTTCCTTCATGGCCGTCCCTCAATTCAATCCAACAAACATTCCTTTGCCCTGTATAACCTGCCAAGAACCTCATCCGGTGTCAGGTGACGAAGCTAAAGCTCACATTGTATGTGGGGGAAAGTACAAGTGAATAAGTAGTTATGTTACAATGTGATTTGCTCTTTAGTACAATTATACTCAGGGAACAATAGGAGAAAAATGTCTAGTCCCTGAGCTTCACGAGCTTGGCCAAAAGGATGAGGAGCGGTTCCACCTGTCCAGTAAATCAGGGACAGGATTTCCAGGCTGAGTAATCAACATGTGTGACAGCACAGAGACAAGGAAGCAAATTTGAAGTTTGAGGAACCCAAGAAGTCAAATGTACCTGAAGCAGAGGCTGGGGCAGGTGTGAGAGTGAATAGACTGGAAAGGTAAATGTGTGGCATATGACGAAATACCTTGTTCTGAGTTTTAAGGACTTTGGACTTTATCTTTCAGGAAATGGGAAACCGCCATAGGGTTTTGCAAAGAAAAAAGATGTGACCATATTTGTATTTTAGGAAGAAAGCTCTGGGACACATCAACTAGGCAATATATATTTCAATGGCACTATATTTTCATAGGGCTTTATGTTTTGCTTGTTTTTATTTCTCAAGATTATCTGTCATTTGTTGAATACCTTGTTTATGTAAGGTATTATATTAGGTGCCAAAAGAGGTGCCAACAAAACGAAAGATCCATAAATCACAAGACATACCAATATTTTATGTTCCACTAAAAAGAAAAAAAAAACTTGCCCAAGAAATGGTTACACAACATTCTAAGTTAGAATTTGTATTATTGTTGGAAGAGCTCTTTTAAGTGTGTTTATTTAAAATTCATCATCTGTCACTCTGTGCATACAAAAGGAAGAAAGAAAAAGAAGTGAAGGTGTACATCTCTTCTGAATGGCATTTAGATTCAGGGTCATTGGTATTCATCCCCCAGTCGCTTCTGCCCAACATCATCATTTATCTAGTAGTCTTCAAAGTTTGGCACGTACCAGTGTCACTTAGAAAAATGTGAAAAATATAGGACCAGGCCATGCTCCATTTCAACAAGACTTGGCTTCTGTATTCTTTGTGCCATTTCTGTTTTCAGTATTTTCTTGCATCCAGTGCATTTGGATGCACATGCAGGACACAGGTGTAACAACTGCTGCCTGGCTGAGAAACAGATCACTTCCTGTGATGTGAAATTGCAGGAAATGTGCACCTTGGAATCATTGAAGCATGATATTTTCTTTCAGAAAGCAGATCGGAATTTTACAAAGTATGCAAGGAATACATTAAAGATAACGATTTCTACAATAGGGAACTGATTACGGTACCTCCACACCATGGGAAACACTCAGTGTTTAAAAGTAATTATGTAGAATGATATTTTCTAAACGTGTTTGATGAGTGGCTATTCAAAAAGGGCACCATAAATTAAGAAAAAAATGTATATATATGTGTATATATATATATTTTATTATTATTATTGTATATCTATATATTTTATTATTATACATATATATATTATTCCATATATAAGGAAACCCTGCAACCCATGTCCCACAGTGTACTTGAGCATTCTGAAAGCTCTGAGAAAGCTCAGGAATAAAGATCCTATTTGACTTTTTTAATCTAGAATTTTCCTATCTGTGGCATAAAAGGTGTTCATACTATATTTAAATAAACAGTGACAACAATAAACCTATAAAAATGTGTGGTAGCACAATTCCATTTTTGCAAGTAAAATTTTGAATACATAGTCCTTTAAAAAATGCAGTAAGGCTTTACACTAAACATTAACCATGTTTACTAAGTGATTGGGTTATGTATGAATTTACATTGTATATTCTCCAATGAACTGACATATTTTCTATAAGAAAACAATTATTTAAAGTGGTAATAGTAAACTGACTATGAAAAAGTCAAAGAAAGATTTGAGTTTTACTGATATGTTCTCCAGGGGAAGCCTTAATGAATATAGAGGTATTTTCAATGAGAAGGTGGGGACCTGTTTTATGAGACTTACTCAGTACACATGGCCCTGGAAAAAAAGGTGTTAGTCATAAATTATAGTCAGAAGAGAGAAAAGCAGAATGAATAGAGGCATGTACAGTGTTTTAGTTGAACTTTTTCAAGGTCATCTATTTATGGATTGGAGGTTTTTAAATGAATGAGTCAGAATGAATGTTTTGTCTGTGGTTTGATGTAAAGGCCAAGTAGAGAATTTGGTAGATTGGCTCTCACAAATATGTTCAGCTATTGAAGAGAAATAACCTTAAACTGAACAGTCTACAGCCTTACCATTTGTGAGATAAGGAGTAACTCTTATTAGTTAGGGGATGCTGGGCAATTTGTTTAACCTTTATGGGTCTCATTTTTCACATCAGAGGGGTTATTATATTCATTTACTAAGAATGCTGTAACAAAGTGCCACAAGCTGGGTGGCTTTGAGCAACAGAAATACACTGTCTCAGAGTTCTGGAGGCTAGAAAGTCTGAAATCAAGATGGCGACAGAGCCATGCTCTCTCGGAAGGCCCTAGGAAGGATCCTTCCTTGCCTCTTCCTAGGTTCTGGAAGTTGCTGGAAATTCTTGGTGCTCTGTGGTTTGTAGCAGTATAATTCCAATGTTTGCCTCCATCTTCACATAACCATCTTTCCTCTATGTGTCTGTGTCCTCATTTCTTTTTTCTTATAAGGATTAGAATGTGTGATCTATTACGACCTCATCTTGACTACATCTTCAAAGGCCTTATTTTCAAATAAGGTCACAGTCACAGTTTCTGGGGCTTAGGACTTCAATGTATCCGTCTGAGGACACAATTCAGTCATAGAAGTTATGGTGTCATAATTATCATTCTTTTTGAGAAAAAATGTGTTGCTCTCTATTCACAGTTGTGTCTGTAAAGAACAAAAGCATGGACAACCTTAGCAAACTGAGTTCATGAATGAGTGAATTCCCAGGAAATTGGTAGAAATCTACAAACCAACTGTTTACTTGGATTTTTTTTTCCCCTTTACTGAATTGACTATAAGTTTACTCAACTGGATTTAGACTGAATCTATCACAATAAAGTTGAAGCAACAACAAAGTAGGATATATTTGATATATTGAAAAGACCCTACCAATTTTCTTCACGATTGACTTCTTTGCTGAGAAGAATCTTCCAAAGCAACATTCTCTAAACCCATACTCTTCCTTCAAATGTGTGTCCTTCCCCCATATGGGCAGTAGGCAGTCTGATGCCCACGCATGGTTTCTGAGATCCACCAGTGGGCTTCCGTGTTCTCTTCACCCATCAGTTTCAGAGAGGAAACATATATGATGTCATTGTGTCTCCAAATGGGCAGGCATTGCTTCTTAATTCAGGCTCTTGTGATGTTACACCATTCTCTGGTTATAGATCAAACACTTTTAGCGGCTTCAGGCCACCAGTAATATAAAGCACTTGGTGCAACTTTCGAAGGTGCTTAAAACTGCAGCAAAGTCTTAGGTACATAGAGAACATGTTTTTGTTTTTTAATTTGTTCATTTTGTTCTATCTCTTACTGTATTGAAAATCATTTAGGATTTCAAAACACAGTATTACTATTACATAGTAAATGTAGTTTATGTAGCAGGTCACCATGTGCCAAGTACTACAAGTTTTATAACTATTATACCATAATACACCTGCCAAGTAGGAATTATGTTGATTTAACAGATGAGAAATTAGCCTTTGAAAAAAATCATGATTTCCAAGGTCAGAGAATCACATGATCTTTCTCCTATACAAAATTTCTTATTTAAGCATTGTTTTAATTGCCTGTAAATGTTGAGAGTCCTACTGGCTCTGTTTGGATCAGATTACTGAAAGTGAACTATAAAGGAATGATGATGTTTCCAGTGCTTATTTTATTTTATTTGCCATTTATCTTGGATAAATCATTTTGACCAATCTATTATAGTTTCTGCATCTTAGAATGAAGTGTTACATTTTTCATAGGACTGTGGAAAGGGAGAAAGCCTTATCAGAATTCAGATGCTAGATTATTTTACTAGCAACAGTCATCACTTGAAAATCAAGCTACAGAGTTGCTCCTGAAAGGAATGAAACAATTTGTGCTTCCAGCTGTTCTTTAGACTGGGGCTAAGTCTACTGTGAAGAAAGAAGAATAATGGTTTTGATTTTCTCTCAGTGCAATGATCTAGCTCACTTAAGATTTCCTCTCTCTACTACAGAATATCTTCATCTAAAACACCTACAAAGTGTGGCATCCCAGTCACCACAGGAAGTCTTTCTGCAGTTAATTAAACAAGCTATCCTGAAAGGTTACAGTCCATAGCTAACAAGCCAAACAAGAACCTCATTCAAGCAAAATCAAAGTAAAGGAGAAACATTGTAGTCAGCAATATTTGAATTAGTGACACCTCACCAAAGTGGACTCAAATTCTTTTAAATTCATTTACCACATCAATGCATTTATGAAGTAAACATTTCTTAGCGCACATATGCTCTTCAGAACTGGGTAGAGGGAGGTTTCTGCAAAGTTTTTCTTACATTTAGGACTTGCTGGAAATACTTTTACTCAGAGTGACCCATCAGGTACACTCACCAAGCTGAGGTATGTGCCCTCATGGACCGTTAATATCTGTTACTCAGGTAACACCAGTCCTTGGTAAACATCAATCCAGGACCACAGCCGGGTGTCAGCATGTAATGGACAACTTTCTTTTGAATATTTTGTTTATCTTTGCCCTGTAAATTATTCACACATAAATCATATTTTCCAAACAAAAGAAGTTGGTCTTGTCAGTTGGTGAGTATAAGCACATTCATTGAAAAATAATTCAGAATATTTGAAATTATAATTATTGTGCAAAAGCAGGAGCATTGATATATTATTTTTCCTTCCCCCCTCCCCCGGTTTACACAGTGGGGGAAAAGGAAGGAAATAGCACCAATAAAATCACACTAATTTATCCAACAAGTACTTTTCTGAATTCTATGAAGTGCCAGGTACTGTTATTAGGTGAAATAATAATAAAATGAGAACCAGAAGACAACATTTACTGTAAAATTTATCCCTAATTATGTGATCATGAGCAAACCACTGATTTCATGTTTCTCAGATCCTTGATTTATGCATTGGAAGTCATTTGGGCCCTTGCCCCCTCACAAGTTATTATGAGGATCAAATGAGTTTTTTTCACTTGCTGGTATAAAGGACAATGCAAATGAAATGCAGTTTGTTTTCCTTCTTCACTGCTACCACTAACCCTCATCCTCCCATCCCTGTCATCATCATCATCATTTTCACTATGATCTTAGGGTAGTTCTCTTGAAACATGATAAAAAAAGGAATTTACTGAAGGAGGTGTATTGGGGAGTATCCTTAGTTATAATATCTGTAATGGAGTGAGACAGAGAAAACTGGACAAAAAGAGAAGGTGAACTCTGGTAAAGAGGACACAGGAAGATATGATCCTGAGATAACACTTTTAAGTTCTCCCAAATGAAGACAAGGGGCTGGGCCTTTGTATCCTTGTATCCACTCATTGCATGCAGGCTACATGAAAGGGGTAGCTTTGGTTGAAGACATTCTTGGAGAGAGACTCAATTGTGAGTTCTCAGCACTAGACACTTCTGGGGGATGGGTCGGTGAGCTCCTTGGTCCTGAAGGGGAGATATGAGGGATTGCAGCGTCCACTAGAATCACCACCATCATCATCTGGGCTTGAAATGGCCTTCAGTAAGGGGCACAATCATTTCATTTCTCTTCTATAGCACAACAAAGAAAAACAATGATAGAGCTGCCCTGATAGTAGCTCAATACCAAATTATAGCTAAACCTTAAGAACATCTTAGAAAGACATGGAACTATCGTCCACCCACAGTCATAGCAAGATCAGATCCTATGCAGCCCAAGAAGCAGACACGTTAACATAGCAGATCAATTCCATATCAAATATCTCTTGTCTCCATTGACTGCCTTTCAACTTCCATTTCTTTCATTGCATGATAGATTCTCAAGGTGCATGAGGCTTTGCAGGTCAGTTGCTTTAAGTGCTACCTTGTGGTTGAGCTCTTCTTTGCAATCCTGTCAAACACTATCCAGCTTGTACTGGATGGACCAGTGATGAGGGACCACTGTCTGTGTTCCCAACCAGCCTATTCTGTTGGCATGCACATCTTCTGTGAGTGGAATCTGCTTTCCCAGTTTTTACCAATGGCCCTGCTGCTCTGCTATGGGACAACAGGACAGATCTAATCCATCCTCCACATGTGCTTTTTGAAGTAAGTGTGCTTAGTTTCCAAAACTTGTCCCACGTTTGTAATATTTTTAAAACCTATCCTTTGAGTATCTTTTCCCTGTTAAACTGTAAGATTGCTTCAAGTTTTTTCTTACCCCTGCAAAGAACGATGGGCCAACCATTTTCATTCTTGTTCCTGGGCCTCTATTTATGTGGCCTAATATTAAAATACTAGACTCGAAGCTCCACGTTGTGAACAACGTAATGTGGTTGGTAACTAAAGCTCTGTTTTAAAGCCATTCATCTCTTAGTCTTTTATAATAATGTAGCTGGCTTTTTTTGTGTTGTTTTGTTTTTTGAATGCTATGGTAGGACTCTGCATAGATCTGAGTAGTTTAATTTTGTCTCTCATTCCAGCTATTGAGATCTTGGTGGATGACAATTTTGTTTAGGCATATTTCAGTATTATTAAGATGTTAACACACCCACACATACACACACACACACACACACACACACACACACACACACACACAAAGCAAAGATAACTTTGAAGGATAAATTGAGGGAGGTTGAACATCTCACTTACCAAAAGGTAGAGGAGTGAGTTTTCCTTTAAGTTTTGCTCCCAAGCTCTGTCACATACTCATTATTTAGAAAATGTTAACACCTACCCTGTACTTATGCACTGGAATAAAACGTCCATGAAAAACTATTTCATAAGGAAAGTCACAAAACATTTTTTCAGTGATTATTAATTCAATCCATCTGCTCTGTACCATCCATACTTACTCATTTCTGCACCCAACTTTTTGAGTGGTACCAAAGATGTATTGCTAAGTAGATCAAAGTAAATAATTTTATTTTTAGATTTAAATCTTCAGTTAAAATGACTTTACTGAATTGTTCTGAGAAGGGTATGGGAAATATAATGAACACTCCTGCACTCTCTATCTTTTAATTCAGTAATTTCTGCTATAATTTCCCCAAGGGTTCCAACCCCTTGTATGATATAATTTTAAGAAGCAAAATTGTAACTGCATATCATTTGATTATACATTTATACTGGTAATTTTTCAAGTCAAGTTGTATTCTTTTCATCACTTCTTCACATTTTTTTCTTATTTCCATTTCCTGGGTTATTATCATTAACCGAGATGTAGTAAATTGAAAGGTGCTTAGACAAATAGTGAGAACATTCACATTCTGGTTGGCTATCTAGATGCTCCCAGACCGTAGTTTGAAGAATGAGCCAGTAGCTATTGGAAATTTCCCAGTTAATAAATCTGCAGGATAACCATGTAGAGGCAGGAAACTCAGAACACATATGAAGGACTGTAAGGTAATAAAGCACATTTCTGCTGAATAGCTCTTTGCATCACCCAATATCTGATTTTTGAGTCTGCAAACAGAAAACAGTTATGGGAGGAAACAGCTGAACAAACATCATCATAAACGCTAAAGAAATAGGAGCAGATCTTTAGTGTGTTGGAAAAGGTCTCCTTTTGATCTCCAAAGTATAACCTGGTTCAACCTAAGAAAGGGAGTGGCTTCTGCAGTAAAAGTAAAGAAGCTGACATCCAAAGAATAAAGAAAAAATCAGAAAGGAGCCTTGTTGGTGCTAATACTTCTTTTTTTGAGGCAAAACCTGATTTCTCAGATTACCTCTGTTTGTCAAGTAACGTGGTTAATTATTTACCTTTTTCACCATTATGCTCAGATTCTTTTCTTATCAAACTGCTACGTCTGAACCCAAAACAAACAACCTCCTTAGAGCAGTTGGCAATCAAGTTCAGCAGAGTTTGTGTGATGATGGCAGGACATTTTTCTCTTCTTTCTCTCCTGGTCTCTCTTGTTCCCAGTAACCATTCTGCTGGAGAGGGGCCCAGCTACTTTGTGCTGATATGTTGGTACTCAGGGCTGGCTGTCACTCGGTTCTTTCTGATCTTTTAAACCTGCCTTAAGACCTCTTCTTTATTTTTCTCAAGCTATTCTAATTCCTTCATTCAATAGGATTATTTCAGATTTCACTAGAGAAAGAAAACTTTTTTTTTTTTAAACCCAAGTTTTTTCTGCTGTTTGGATTTTTAATCGTAGGCTGTAAAATGGATCTAACATGATCATCTAGAACTGGAATGATTTGATGATTAAAAATAATTAGACAGCATTGCTGATATTTTGGGCTTTTCTCTTCTTTTCTCCAAGACTCCTTACAGGAGCAGATTGCTTTGGTCAAATGTGGCAGAAGAGCTGGTAGGTGGAGTGGTTGCAAGCAGATGCTCTATTTCTGCAGCAACATTCAGTCTAAATCCCATGCTCAAGTGAGGCAGCCATTCTTGTCTTTGATTTGGGGTCTGGTTTTCTCTATTCTTAAAGTACATTACTCTTGACCTTTTATTCTTACTTTAAAGGTCTTAATGCAGTTGTATGTTTTATTATGAAGCCTGAAATCATTTTTGGAGACAAGGGAGATATGAAATAGAAAAGGAATAAAGAAGTGGAGCCCAAAGTGTTTGAAGAACTTTGGTCAAGAGCATACACTGAGTTAGCAGCCATTCATTCATTTATTTGATCATTCCAGAAAGGCTTATTAAATATTTATTATGTTTAGGATAGGTGTTGGGCATAGAATGGGAACCCAGACACAGTCTTTAGGAAGCTCAGAGTCTAGACTAGAACACAGGTCTTTTGACTCCCAAAGTTCAGCTCCTTGCACTACACTCTGCCATGTTGTTGGTGCTTAGAAAAGGGAAACAAATCCCTTGTGTGTCTAACTAAAGCTGAATGGAAGCACAACTGTAAAACTAGACCTCAATTTCCTCAGCTCTAACTTGGAACTAATCATAGCATCTAACAGGGCTACAGATCAAAAGAAATAATTCCTGCAAAGTTTATATAGCACGATGTGATAGACAATTATTATCAATATTATTGATGTTTTCTGGTTATCAGTATAGTCAATCTTATAATTATTGTGACCCATTTTCAAAATCTCAGTCGGGAATCACTTCTGACAAAATGAAACTATCATTAATCATTAGTCTCAATTCAAGTGTAATGTTGAGGTTTAATATTTTTTGAAACTTGCCTTTACCTCTTTGAAAACATTATTTTCTTCTCATAATAACAGAGTTTAGCAAGTTTGATATTTATAATATCTTGCCTATCTAACTGTTGCAAAGTATTAAAAGTACTACTATACAAGCTGGAACATGTTTTGGAATTATGTTTTCCTCATGTGAGGTCTTAAAATGGCTAATTTGAAAGAACAAAAGATAAGTTATCCATGGAAAATGAAGTCATAATTTTATCTTTATCACCTTTGTCCGAGTATAACTCCCATGGCAGGTCATGTCCAACTAACGTGAACATGTCTGGTTGGCAGAGCTACAATAGTGGGGCTGATAAGTAACTGATCAGCTTAGCCACAGCATTCTTTTCATGGGGAGGTCACTGTCCCCTTTGTTCCTGAAAGTCCAACAAAGCTTAAACATTGCAGAAACTGGTCAAGTTAATTAAATAGCATCATGCACACTGCTCCTGGGATTGTCATCTTGTACTATTGCAGCATCTGTGCTTTTGAATTTGTCTGATTAAATCCATTCCAATGTAATAAGTTAAACAGTTAGCACTCCTAAACCATACAATTAACATATGCCTTAAACACACTTTTTAAAATAAAATGGTTTGGAAAAGAAAGAATATTTTGAATAATACAGTACTAATATGAATGTATTAGTAATTAATATTATTAACAATTCAGATGAAATACAAAAAGATTATCAGTGTTTAAAACTGTATGACTGTGGAATATAATCTTAATGTTTCCATCTGTAAAATGGGAATTATAGCATCTAATTCATAGGCTTTTGTAAGGATTTACGCACGGCATTTAATTCAATTAATATTTAACTTTGATGTTTAATTTTCGATTAATATTTAATAGTAATTTTCAACTAATCTTTCTTGCAATTAATGAAAAGTGAAAATGTAATAAAATTCAACACTATAATTGTAATGGAAATAATTATTCTTAAATTTTGATTCAGAAAGCACTTGATGTTTTTGCATCACATAAATAATATTTAACTCTCTTATTGGACTGAAAACTCCAAGAGTTTAGTAAGTCTGCTCAACAGATAGTTCTAGAATTAATCAAATGATAATATAAATGTAAATATAAAAATGACATTGGAAATGTCAATAGATATTCAGATGACAAAATAATGGATAAACCAGCTTTTATAATATGTGCTCCATAAACAAACACAAAGTATAAAATATATATTCATGAGACCCTGATTAGATAAACACATATATTTTATAGTGCACTTTTAGCATGTGTACATTTCTACCATGTGCTTAGGAACAAGTTATGTACCCCTGCTCTTAAAAAGTTTAGATTCATTCATGAAGTGAGGAAAAAATATACACATTATTCTCAAATCAGGCAGAATGTGATCAATGTTAAATGTATATATTTAGATATTCTACTACATATAGGCTACTAAATCCTAAAATGAAAGCTACTCTTTATATTCCTGAAATAGTGAATATAAATGTTTGTATCTAAAATAATTCCAAGGTTGGGCCTTATGAATTTGAATGCCAAAACGGACTTAATTATGGATATTATGAAATATTGGTATACATTTAATCTGGCTTGTCACAATAAAAAGTAATAATTTTATTGCTAGCACCTACACTACTGTTTTTCAAAACATTTCCAAAGTAGGGATGTTTATAAGTCACAAAATTACCTAACATGGAATTTATAAAAAAACATTGAAAAGTGTTTCTAAAAATAATTTTCAATAATTTTGTGGAAAAATTGGAATGAAATAAAGCATGTAAGTGACCATAAAAATATTGCTCGATCAAGAAAAATAAAAGAATATTTCTATTTGAATGGCATTCATAATTTTATCAACTTGTTTGGTAAAAAAGAATGAAACAGTTAGGTGAACCATTGAATTTTCCCTTGAGCAATAGACTACAGTAGAAAAATAATTTGTTAACAGAAAATTAGGATACACTTACATAAATAAAAATTCAAAAGAAAATTTATATGAGCATTGTTCAAAAAGTTGATAAAAATGAATGGATTTTGTTCTTTGTGTTTCTGCCAATTTTGAAAAGATTATATATATATATATATATATATATATATATATATATATATATATATATTTGACAGCAGTATTCAGCTAATGAATACTAAGTACTAGAAAAACACTTTGGTCAGTTCTCTTCCACCCAAAAACCAACATAATGGCGTGGGAGTCAACTTTCAATTTTTTAAAAAACTTCCTTGAAGGTAGGAGGCTTGCTTTCACTTGATGAGGAATTTCTGAAGGCTCAATTCGGCCTGTTGCCTTGAACAAGTTCCATAAACAGTCCATTATAAACTCAAAGGAAAATATGAAGCCTCTTAACATATCCAGAGTTGAGGTCTCTTACTATGACAAGTTTAATTCAGGGGAAACTAAACAAGAATAAATGATGACCCAGGTCTTAAGCATGATGCTGATGAAAAGATTCAGGTGAGGAGCTACAGCTGCCTACCTGGAACTCGGATCACACATTAATGTCTCATTTGTTAAAAAGCATAATCATAGAGCTCCTTTATTTCACTAAAGGAGTTGGAAAGTTAATGTGCCAAAATCCATACTGACCCAATGAATCTAAGTGAATGACGGGGCCCCATACAGTTCTCCATTTACATCCTCAGCATCTCCTTCTACACTTGCTTTATTTTCTGCTTTGAAACAGCACCTACAATGCCAGGGTCCTGCTCAGAGCAGATGAAAGTCACATTATAGAAAGGCCAAGTGATATACAGAGGGAAAAAAAGGGATTGTGAAGGTAAATATATTATAAAATTGTCTTGTAAGTTTATTAACGCAGTTTAAATAATAATAATTACAAACAATATTTATTAAGTGCTTACTATATACCCACCACTAAGGTTTTTACAAAAGTCACTCATTTAATCTTTACAATGAAACTATGGGATGGGCATAAAATTTTCTCCATCTTACAGACCAGGACACTGAGCCTCAGAGTTATATAACTTGCCAAGGTCACACAACTAGTAAGTGGCAGAGCCTCGATTCAAACCCAGGGAATGTAGCTCTAGTGACACCCAGGAATCAAGCTCCTTATATTCAACTTACTCATTGAAAAAAATCTTATTTTTAAATTTTAATGCTTAAAAGTACAGAGATAAAGTAGAAATTATGTGAGTAGATGCACTTTTGCCTAAAACTGATTTTGTGATCTAAGGACAGTCACTCAGGATCTCTTGACTCCAGTGTAAATGATGGCTAAGCTCCTTCAATTTCTTTCTTTTGTTTTCAAATAAATTCTTTAATTAAAATATAGCTAACACATAATATTATATTAGTTTCAGGTGTACACTATAGTTATTCAACATTTATATACCTAAAGACGTGATCACCATAAGTCCAGTAACCATCTGACACTGTACCACACTATCACAATATTACTGACTATATTCCCCATGCTGTACATTACATCCCCATGACTTATTTGTTTTATACCTGGAAACTTAAACCTCTATTCTCCTTTCCCCTTTTCCCTCCTTTTTAATTTTTCAATGACAGTTGATATTTAATATTATTTTATGTTAATTTCAGATGTACAGTATGTTCATTAGACATTCATATAATTTAAGAAGTGATCCCCCTGACTAGTCTAGTACGCATCTGGCACTATGCATAGTTATTACCATATTATTGACTATATTTTCTGTGCTTTACTTTACATCTTTATGACTATTTTGTATCTACCAGTTTGTACAACTTAATCCCTTCACCTTTTTCACCATGCCCTCCAACTCCCTCCCATCTGTCAACCCAACAAATCTAGTACCAATAGGACACCATGCATAGTTATTGCAATATTATTGACTATATTTCTCATGCTATACCATTCATATCCATCATTACTGTGTAACAGCAAATTTGTCCTTCTTAATCCCTTCCCCTTTTTCACTCACCCCCAATCCTCCTCCCATCTGGCAACCATCAATATGTTCTCTGTATCTATGAGTTTGTTTCTGTTTTGTTTATTTTGTTCTTTAGATTCCACATATAAGTGAAATCACATTGTATCTGTTTTTTTCTATCTGACATACTCCGCTCAACACAATACCCTCCAGGTCCATCCACGCCACCACAGATGGCAAGAACCCATTCCCTTCCATGGCTGAGCAATATTCCATTGTATATATGTACCAACTCCTCTTTATCGTCCAATGACAAACACCCAGGCTGCCTTCACATCTTGGACACTGTAAACAAAACTGCAATGAGCATATGGACGTATACATCTCCTTGAAGTATTGTTTGCGTTTCTTCAGATAAATACCCTGAAGTGGTGCTCTGCTGTGGTCTGAGCCAACTTCCAAACTTGTTGGTTCTGGGGCCTCTTGTGAGGGGCTCTACTGCAGGCCTGGGTTGCCTACTGCCTGTGACCTGCTGGGGGCTACCTGGTAGGAGCTACAAAGCAATCTGTGGTTGTTCACTGCCTGTGCTAACCCTGGAGGCAGGTGAGAGAGGCCACACTGCAAACTGAGTCGTCTGCCACCAGTACTGGGCCTGTGGTAGCTCTGCAAAATTCCAGGACACCCCGAGGCCTGTTGCCACCTGCTGCCTCCTTTAAGGTTCAGCCACTGATAATGCCTTGTATGGTACACAAGTTGGGTGAGTCATGATCTCAAGGAGCCACTATAGTGGGAAGAATTGTGGTCACCAGATTAATGTAGACTCTGGTTTGGTGCCAGTGCTGAGCCTGGAGCTACTCAGCAAAAATCTCAGAGCACACCGATGCCAGTTTCTGCCCACCTGGGACCCGTGGACACTGATAGTTTTCCAAAAATGAATGCAATTGGGGGTGGGGTGCTGACTGCTCATGAGAAATTGCCTCTGGGTGAGTTGGGTGGGGTGGGGTCTCAATGAGTCAGCAGCGCAGAGTGAGCGGAGCTCACCAGGCCAATCAGATTCAGATTTGGCCTGTGGGGGAGGGCTCAACACAGAAAAGATGGCTTCTGCCTTCCAGCTGCATGGGGAAGAACCCTAAACAGCAACAATGGCGACTGTCCTCCAGCTTTTGCAACGAAGCCACACACCGTATTTTGCCCCCCGTATGTCTCCAACACCATCTGAGTTACTGTCCCTCCGCTGGAGCCAAAGGTGAGTGCCTGGGAGTGAGAGAGTCTGTGTGTGGGCTGTTTTAAAGGACACCTGGGTTTCCAGCAGCCTTCCTTCCTGCCTAGATGGTTGGAATCCCCACTGTTTCTCACAGACAGATGTTGTGGGGGCTCCTCTTCCCAGCACCAGTACTCCAGGCTGGAGAGACTGGTTTGTGGCTGGGGTCACTTGCTCTTCTGCAGGGAATCTCCACACATGAGGGATCACTCCGGCTTTCCGCGGCCACATGGAGGTTTCTGGCTAGCCCATTTCGCGTCTTTATCCCGCCTCTTGACGTGGCTTCTTTATATCCTTAGTTATAAAACTTCTGTTCAGCTAGACTTCAGATGATTCTCCAGGTTGATTGTTCTATAATTTAATTGTAATTTTAATGTGTTCATGGAAGGAAACAGGCACAGTGTTTATTCTGCCATCTTGGATCTCCTCAAGCTCCTAATATTTCTAAACTGTGTATTGCTTATGTTCACAATACTCTTAAAATAACATCCACTTACCACCTTTTACTAACGGATATTTAGTTATGAGTCTCTCTTACCCACAGTTTATTTTAAAAAGATATCTTACATTATTCATATTATAACTCTTGCCTATGCTTAGGGCCTCACATTTATTCATAGTAGACTGGACAATTAATATAGAATTGTTGATGAATTCTAATATATATGTAAGAAACAAAATTACATAAATATCCATTATCTTGCTTATATCCAGAAAATTGTTAAATTTATATGGATAGTCACCAACTATTTGTGCCTAGAAAAATGCAGTTGAAAACACAGATGAAGGCCAAAGTATTTCCTAGAAGTTGAAATGCCATTCACTTCTAGGCCAAGAGTTGCAGGTGACCCGGGAAACTCAACTTGCAAAATGTTTTCAACATTGTTGATTTTTAGGCTCCAGGGTATTCCACATTTTAGAAACAAGGAAGCTATTGGTTTCAAAACCCTTATAATAAATACCTTTTTTCTTCAGCATTTCAAGAACTTCAGAAGAAAAGCCAAATATGAGAAAAGTTCTTGTATAATCCTTAATCACATGCAACTAGGTTAAAAGAAGGTATATGTTTATTTATTTGCTGAAGTGGCTTTCATACTAACTAACCTGAGGTAGATTATTCTTCTTTAGACTTAGGAACATAACCGTAATATAATTACTAACATTCCTGCAGTCAGATCATTCCATACAAATATAACTCTTTGAGATATGTTGGGATATTTCTTTCTTTCTTAAATTAATTTAATTTTATTTTATTATTAGTTTCAGGTGTTCAAAACAACATAATGATTAGACATTTACACCCCTCACAAAGTGATAACCCCACCAAGTCTACTACTCCTCTGACATCGTACATAGTTATTATAATACCATTGACTATATTCCCATTGCTATTGGGGTGATCAGTACATAGATTATATAAATGCCTAACCACTGTGCTGTACACCTGAAACTAATATAAAATAATATTGAATGTCAACTATATTTATATGTATATACATATATAACCACAAGATTTTTTTTTAAAAACCAATAAATCTCTATGAAGTTAATCATTATAAAAGTATTAAAATATAAAATTGTATACGAAAAGGAGCTAAAGAGAAAAAATATCTAAATTTCTCTAAGACTACATGGACTATCCCCAAAAGATATAGCTTCTTTAACAAAAAAACAAACAAAAAAACCCCATTATTTTGAGAAAAAGAAGGATTCTGCATTCTTTTGTGGTGTTACTTGGGTGAGTCACATAACTTCTTCCATTTGAAGTTTTTTTCCCTCCCACTGGAGATGGTCTCTAACAGCTCCTCCATTTATCCAAGTCTAGGAGTCTGTATTTACCCTACTAAAATTCTACAATTTCCTTTACAATGTTTCCCATTTGATGCTAATTCCAAAGGATGACACATTTCCAGTTATTGTTACTTAAAATTTACAAACCTTGAATGTGACAAGCATCTCTGCTTATCTTCCTAACCTGTGACACGCTGCATTTACAGGACTCATATTACATGCACACCTGGTCTGGTTGACTCCACCCACCCCATCAACCTCAGCTGTCTGTCTGGCATCCCAGCTAGAGTGGTCCCAGACATAACTCATGTCATTCCTGTGGTTGCAAAACCACAGGCACAGCCTCTGTCATCTCATCTCCTAACCCCCAGTTGCCTCCACTTCCCTTCAGGGCTTGGGCAAGGCTGCCATATACCCCGTGGGGTTGGTGCCACAGAAATTTACCACTCAGGTCTGTCCCAACTCAACTCACAGTTGCTCTGGTTTCCCCAGAGTCTACCCAGCGGACTCAATAAGGAGAACCTGGGAGTGTGGGGGAATTAATACTGACCAAGAGATAAAAGAGAGAGGGAGGAGCCAGCAGAGCTGAGATGTAGCAGTTCACTCCATGTGACCTAACAATCACCCATATTTTCTTGATAAACTCTGGCCAACTTAGCAATGTATCACCTTGTGTTTGCTTTTCCTCTTTCCTTTTCTCATTTTCAGTTTTCCCTCACTCTTGCATCTCAGGATGGCACACTCCCTTCCCTCCCCATGAAGTAGTTGCTTAGCACATATGCTCAGCCAGGCTGTGTGTTCTTGCGAAGCTGGTTAAGACCTAGTTAACAGTAACCATCCAGACTTCACTGTCCTCACCTCGACATAGAATCTCTTATCTCTAATAGCTTGTCTGAGAATCACCAGGAGGTATCTCACCTATGCTCACAAACATGTCTGCTCAGCTGTCACATGGCCTCTGATTGTGCTGATTTATGATGTGTATCTGTCCTTGTAGCAAGTACCACTATCTTCCATATGCATCACTCTCTAGCCCTGCCTTTGAGGTACAGAATCTACAATATCCCAGTGCTACATCATGTTATTTTGCAAGGGAGAAGAGAACGTTTCTCCTATTTTATATTGTGCGGTCCATCTTTAGAGAGATCCAGTAACAGAAGGGTTTATACTCCCTTGTGAAAGAAGTTTTCTAAACTTTGGGAATTGAACTGAGTCAGAAGACAAACTCAAAAGGTAAATTCCTAAGATAACTCAGCTATAACCCTCTGATGTAATCTCTGTTACTGGCTGGAGGCTGAGCAAGAGGGCATACAGAAGATGAGTAAGGTTCTAAGAATTTCCAAATGAGTCTTCAGACAAAGACGGAAGCAGGTCTGGGGAAATCAGGTGATTTTACCTAAGATTTATGCCCTTAAATGCAGTTCTCGGGTCTCTGACACTGGCTCCAGGCATCGAGTAGCAGGCCTGCAAGGGATCAAGTTTTTTGGCAGTTATTTACAGCATCCATGTATCCTGCAGTCACCACTCCAAAGAAAAAGCTTTGGGGCACTAAGTGTTCCCTAGGTAAGAGGTGAGGGGGAGAATGGGAGTAGGGTTGGGGGGTAGGCGAGGACTGGAACATCTCTTCACGCACTGCAGTGCTTCCGGGCTTGTAACTTGTTCATAGTGCTTTCAGAAGTTGTTTTTTGAAGGGGTGGACTTCTGAGTCTTGTTCAATCAGGGGCACAGTTATAGAACTCTAAAATGCAAATTGAAAGCCACAGCACCAAAACATGAAAGGCAGTTTGTACAAATGAAAGTGTTGTGGGTTTTGGGTCTTGGTAAGTGGAAAAAACAAAAACAAAAACATCTTAAGTGACTACCTAGGAGCATTAGGTATTTGGCTTGATCCAAGAAGGGCCTTCAGAGGGGCAGAGTCATAAAGGAGGGGGCACTGGCACTAGACGAGAATTCAGAGGGCATCAGTGAGTGGAGTGAAGAAAGGAAGCATCACGTAATGTATTTATTAGCTAGAATATAATCTGGTGCTCACCACAAGTTGTTTCCCATGGAAGAAATGGAAGGAGTGAATCAGAGCCGCTGTGAGCAGAGTTTCACACCAGTGCTTATCTGAAAGTGTGGACATAACTGCTGACAGCCTGGGAGCACAGGTGTTGCTCACTGCTTGCGAAGATCAATAAGGAGGTTCTGTGCTGTTTGATGTAGTGGTAGAGTCAGGGTATTTTATAGATGAACAGGGCCTGTTCCTTTTAAGTGTATTGTTTAGGCAAACAAATAAAAGTCAAATCTTGTACCACAGAAACACGCTGAGAAGAAAAGTCAACTTCACATGAATGTGTCAAAGAGAATGCCAAGGTACCTATCAACTACTTATCTGTAGACCAAAACCGTTTCTCATTCTTGTTAGGTAGAATTTGGCTGGATTTTGGTGTGCTTCTTTCATAAGCATTTCACTTGTGTGGACACCTGCTTGTATTCTGAAGAATAACAATGCTAGTATCTTGCATATCTGACCTGTGGCCCCGACTATTCATTTCCTCTAAATATGTCTGTAAGCTATCCGAGTGGTACAAAACCCTTTTAGTTCTATTCCAATCTTCTTTTCCCATCAAATCCAGGAGAAAAGAAAATGTGTTACCCTTGGAAAAGAAATCGGAGATGGCCTCTGAAAAATATGAAGTGCTGGCTCTATTTTATGTGTAACTCCATTGTGTTTCTTTGAGAATTCTTTCTTTGCACATTCCTATAAAAGGAAAATTTAACACACTGGGCTTAATAAAAAGTAAAAACTTTCATGTTTTCTGTTGCTAAGAAAATGAAAAGAAAGCCATGGACTGGGAGAAAATATTTGCAAAATATATATCTAATAATAGATTGGTATCCAGAATATATACAGAACATTCACAATTCAATAATAATAAAACAAATAACCCATTTAAAAATTTTTTTGAACAGACACTTCACCAAAGAAGAGATACAGATAGCAAATAAGTACATGATAAAATGCTCAATATTATTAGTCATTAGGGGAATGCAAAATCAAAGCCACAATGAAATACCATAACACATGTATTAAAATATCTAAAATAAAGAAAAAAAGAAGAAATACACCTGACAATAGCAAAGGCTGCAAACATATAGAGCAACAGCAACTCTCATTCACTGCTAGTAGGAATGCAAAATGGTACAGCCACTTTGAAAGACAATTTGACAGTTTCTGATATAGTGAAACAAACTTTATGCAACCCAGTAATCCCTCCCCTGGCTGTATAACCAAGAGAAATGAAAATGTATGTCCACATGAAAACCTGTGCATGAATGTCTACCAGGGCTTTCTTCATAATTACTAAAGCCTGGAAACAATGCAAATATCCATCAGCTGCAGAATGGATACATAAACTATAGTAAGTACATCTGTACAATAGAATGCCACTTGCAGTAAAAAGGAAAAAACTACTGATGTATCCAACAACATGGACAAATCTTAAGTGCATGATGCTAGCGAAAGAAGACAGACACAGAGGTCTGCAAATTGCCTGTTTCCATTAATATGACATTCTGGAGAGGCAAAACTTCAGGGACAGAAAGCAGACCATAGCTTACCAGAGGCTGGAGCATGGGGGGTGGGGGGCGACACTGAGTACAAGGGGACTCAAGGACCTGTCTGGGGTGATGTAAATTGTCTATATCTTAATGTAGTGAGAGTTACATGATGGCATTCATTTTTCAAAATTCACATAACTGTACAGCTCAAAGGGGTGAATTTTACTGTATAATAAATTACACGTTTATAAATGTGACTCTAAAAAAATGACTCAGAGTACCAGTTGGTTAAGGCAAATGAAAGGGCATTGGCAATCGTATTGAGAGCGATTTCACTGGTAAAGCCTGAAGCAAGATTGAGATAATAGCATACATTTACTCAATGAGGTAGAAAGCATGTCGTTCTGCAGAGAATGAGATGAGTTGGCCTCTGCTGAGTGCTACATTAATCAAGTTAAACTGCCATGTGCCTTTTCCTCTAGGCTTGTAATTCAAAACCAGTTAAATGTGGGGTGGGGGGGTGGAATGGGATAGAAGAGGGTAATGTGGGGTAATGATTCAGAATCTCCAGGGACATTGGTGTTTGAAAAATGTTATTTATGATATTTAATTTGGAGAAAGAAATTTGTTTGTCAAATGAGACAAATTGACAAAATCTTTTTGTTCAATGAGGATACCCAGAAAAAAAAAAAAAAAGAAAGACTCACTGTCAGGTTATATTCCCTGTGAGGATTTGTCAGTGTGGCAGGAGTGGCAATGGAGATGGGATATTTTATAACGCAAGGAAGCGTAGGCTAAAATAACTGGAAAATGTCTGTCCCATAAACTTACACTCATCTTGCATTTAATGATAGATGCAATATTGATATTGTTTTAATTCTTCTTACCACCTCATATTTGAGCTGTAATTAACAAGAAACAATTTGTTCCAAGATAAGAAAAATGATCGAATTTGTTATTTTGACCTACTGAGTAAATGGTGACATACGTCACTTTCTTTGGGGTTGGAAGAAATGATCTGATTTGGGTTCCCTTTGAAAACACCTTCAGTATCTTTTGGATTGGTGCACCAAAGCCTCACTCCGCGCAGTGTGGAAGTGACTGCTGAGTGCTGAAACACTGTGACCATAAAATCAAGCTGAACCCATGAGTCATGATGAACAATTATAGCTCAGGAGCTGGGGTCCCGGTGTTTGTATTGTCCAGACACATCTCCCCTCTTCCCAGTTGCAGTAAGTCTAAGCCAGATTTCGCAGGATGAGTAAGCGACACATGGCATGTGTGAAATTCCCCTCCACCCTGTTGCCCTTCCCAGAGCTGCTGTGGTGATGATTATAGTAACCTTGACTCCATGAGGAATGTGACAACTTAAACCCCACAGACTACTTAGCAACATGTTATTGCAGAGCAGTTAGTTGTACTCTAGGGCCCTGGAATGATGACTAAACTGCGGAAGCTCACATCTAAGGAGACTTGTCCATCAGGCGGAAGTTGGCTTAACAGGAAATGACTAAAATTTCTGGAACAGGTGATATCTCTTACATGATGGAAAGGATTTTTCTATTGTCATTTTTGATGGCTAATCTTATGAAAGAACAGTCGACTCATCTTTCATATTACAGCTTGCAGGCCCTCGCATTCCACAAGTTTCTCACATTCATGTTTGGATACAGGGCTGGCCTGGTCTACACTCTAGGATTTGAACTATCTAGAAATTTAAGAATGCCACAATTTGTCCCCAAATCATGCTTTGGGATTGGAGCAGTCCAGAGAATTTGATCAACTTCAGAGACCCCTGGGAACTATGCTTTAAGCTCTAGACTCATATATCCCCAAATTACATGGGTACAGTGGAATGGAGGCAGAGAACAGGATGTAGCTATGACAATATTTTTCATAAAGCAAGTCAGGTCAAGTTTAATGGTCCCCATGGTGATTCAAGTCTTCAAGGGCATTCCAGGGAAGTCCCCTGTCATGTGGGTGATAGTCAACCTACCTTTAACCACAGATACTCTAATATCATGGACGCAAAAAGGAAGTGGAGTCAATGCATGGTTGTGGGAGAGTGGAGGTGATTTTTAACCCCTGAAATCCTACTGTGACACACAGTAAATTTTACTTGGTGTTAAATTTTACTTTGGCAACTTTTCTTTTTCCATGTCAATGACTTCTGTGACTCTGATTTTGAAACTAGGAAATCAATCTGACTGCAAAAAGAAATTCAAAGTGAAATTGTCATCGAAATGAAGAGTCTCATGGTTCATAATTAAAGCCAAGTTTTAAATTGTCCTTTACATAAGGGCACATGTCATTTATATTTAGGACATATAAATGTCCCATATATACATATCTCCTTTTTATAGGGATACTTCCTGACCAAAAGTTTGAGTCTCTCCTCTATTAAATCTGTTGGGTACATTTCTGTGCTTTATTCCTACAGATAACACATCCTAAACATTTTTAAGTTGCTTGAGATTGTTAGATACCCCCAGACAAATCAAAGTAAAATATCTACTGTGGAATTTTCATCACTGTGGCTTATTTATATCAAAGATACAATAATGACACACTCATGTCATAGAAACTTGACTGTTGCTGGCTGGCTGGTCTGGAAAAGTTCTGGGTTTGTTTTTGTTTTTCTTGGGTTTTTTTTTTTTTTTGCATAATGACTTTGAGTCATGAGGGTGATATCTGAACTGCCTCTTTAGTAAAATGACCACTGCTGTTCCATCTGACAGAGGAACACCTTCCTATGGAGGGTCTAGCAAAGGTCCTTGCATCTCAGCACATGCTTGTTGATTCTGTTGCCATTCCAGAGAGCAGGCACTATGAGATGGAGCCACTGGAGCTTCCGCCAAGGCTACTGTGAATTCTGGCTTGAGATTTTGTAAGACAGCCCATTTTGTACTTTGATTTTGTACTAAGATTTTCCTTAGTGGTAAAGTCTTTCTTTATTATTTCTGCTCAAAGTGACATTCTGAATTGACTGCTCAAATTTTGGATTGTCACCACTCTCCCTCCCCTTGCCTTTTTTTGGGGTAGCATTTCCATGATAAAATAAGTCAATAAGATATGTCAGAATAATTTTTCATTCATATGCTCTGAAATTGTTGCTCCTAACTAAACTCTCTCCTGTCTCTGCAATTACTCTTTTAGGTGAAATCTTTGATGTTTCACCCCTCACTGTAGAATTAGACAGTAGCCCAGCATTCCATGCTTTCATGGGGCAGGGCTGGGTCTTTGCCTATAAAAATGGAAAATTAGCAGCCTATTACTTCAATTCCAATGCCTGTGTCAGGACAATAAAAGGCCTTATTCCATCTGGTCCTCCTCACAAGAGACTGAAAGAAGACAGGCAGAAATGTTGATGGCCAAAACCACTTAATTTCTATTGAGATTAAAAAAGAAATAAAGAGCAGATCTAGGTTGCCATAAAACAGGAGACAAGCATATGGTTGTTAAAATTACATGAGCAACTGGAGTAGAGAAGACAATCTGCTTTGAATAGCATAAGGGCTTCTACATTGCTTTTTGATCCACACCCATCCTGGCACTGACTGCAACTGCATAAGCCTTCAATTCCTCAAGACTGTATAGATGCTAATTTGGATTTGGTCTCTGGTTTGTTATGAAATGAAGCGTGTTCATGGCTTAAGTGCAGAGCAGAGGCCTATCTGATTTGAAGATGCCCATGAGACCTTTCTTCTCATTCTGCCTTTCAGGCATGAGTCACCACTTCCTCTTAAAATATGGAGAGAATCTAAAAGTGGTTTTCATGTGGGTTGTATAATTGGTAATGAGTGAGTTGGGAAAAACGCACAACTCCCTAACCATCCACGTGTCATGGGTTCTCACAGCAATCTTGAGAGATACTGAGCTATTACAGGAAGTTTAAGGTTCTACTGGCTTACTGCATATGTTGAGTCTAACATCTTGATGAAAAAGTTGCTAGAAGGAAAGGGGGCAGTTTCTTCATCGTTGTCAGAGAGATTCAAGCAAATGACAGGGGGTAGCTCTTTTATATCCTGGCATCATTGGCTTCAGAAAACTTTTGCTCCAAATGGTAATTCTATTCTTGTACATCAGAAAAAGGACTTCATGCTTTTGATTCATGAGTGCTGTTAAAAATCCAACCTTTTTCCTTTGAGAAACAGTAGTTACCCTGGGCAACCATCTGTGCTGAAAACCACTGAGTTTTGTATATCATACATTTTTTTTTTTTAAACTTAGACGTTTATCATTTACATCCCTCACACTGTGTGTATATCATACATTTTGCAAGACGCTAGTTTTATTGAGTGGAGTCAGGATATACCTTAGAGGATTTGTCAAAAACTGTTCAGAGCTGAGAAGATGAGCATCTCTTCTTTCATATTTGGCCTCTAACATGGCTATTGTTAAACTCGAATTCCTGCATTTTCTCAGAAATGAAGAAATCTACCTTCAACTGTCACAAAGATCATGAATTGATATGTATAAACAGATTGTTTTTAAAAATGTTCTCTTTTCTGCATTCCTTTTAGGAAATATAATGGCATGATTACAAAGGAAAGATGGATTTACTAGTGGCCATTTTTCCGGAGGGCCTCACCATTGCCATGAGAAATAAATGAGGGGTCACAAGTATGCAATAACTTACATGTTATTCTTTATAGGAGCCTCATGATCCATGTTCACTTTTCTTTTTCTTTTTCAAACGACATCTGGTAGAAGACTGTAAAGAAATACTTGGAATGTGTAACAGAGGCCCTCATATAACAATTGACGACAATGGGTTGGGTCAGAAAGTTCTGAGCCTAATGAAGAATCCCGCAAGGGATCCCTTGAAATAAGTGACACCAAGCCATTCACTACAAGTAAGGGGTGGTTAAACAGATTGAGGAATAGATTTGTACTGAAAAATAAAAAGTTACTGGAGAGGCTGCACCTGCCGATGAAGAAGACACTGCCACATTTCCGGCAGAGTTGAAGTTGATTAGGGTTTGGTTTCAGGAATCCACTGGGGGTCTTGATGTGCATTTCTCATGGATAAGGGGGGAGTACTGTATGTGTATGCTATCATCCTGGCAGGTTGGAACAGAAAATAAGTTAAAAACTAGTGCTTTAGTCATAAGGTAGTTCTATTTTTAATTTTTTGAGGAACCCCCATACTGTTTTCCATAGTGGCTGCACATATTTGCAATCCCACCAACAATACACACGAGTTCCCTTTTCTCCACATCTTTACCAACACTTACTGTTTGTTGATTTATTGATGATGGCCGTTCTGACAGGTGTGATATAATATCTCATTGTGGTTTTAATTTGCATTTCTCTGATGATTAGTGAGGTTGAACATCTTCTTATATGTCTATCAGCTATCTGTATGTCCTTTGGAGAAATATCTATTCAGGTCCTCTGCCCATTTTTTAATTGAATGGTTGCCAGATGGGCATGGCATTGGGGGGCAGGGTGAAAAAGGTGAATGGATTAAGAAGTACAAATTGGTAGTTACAAAATAGTCATGAGGAAGTAAAATAAAGCATAGGGAATATTGTCAATAACATGGTAATTATTATGTATATTACCAGGTAGGTACTAGATGAGTAAGGGGGATCATTTCTTAAGTTATACAAATGTCTAACCATTATGCTGTACACCTGAAATTAACATAAAACAATACTGAATGTAAAAAAAACCCAAAAACTAATGCTTTAGGTATATTGCCATAAGTTCATCAAGCTCATTACTACCTTTTGATTCCAACTGATGTTTGCAGAAGTAGGTAGTATTCTATCTAATTGAGGATTGTGTCTATTTTTCATGGGTATAAAGTGACCATAGTTGCCAAGTTCAAAGCCATCTGAAAAATGGAGTACATAGTCTAGCAAGTACAACTATAGGAGTTGCCAAAAAAAGTACACATTTTAAGAGATGTTATCTATGTATTACTTTTTGAAGTTGAATTGAATTACGGTAGCAATGTGTAGTCTGATGTTCGCACAAAAGATGGTGTTAACCAAATGAGTGCTAGCGTCCTTCATTGTATTACAATTTTAATATAGTTTTTCCTTTCTTAAAATGTGTATACATTTTTTTTGGCACCCTCTGTATATACGGAGACAATAGGAGCAAATATTTAAGTTGGTCTGTTCTAGAAAATCAGGTCATCTGGTTGTTTTTATAGCATTGCATTCCCTGGTTTTGATATTGCTGTAGCTTTCCAGAAATTTCCTTGAATGTCAGGAAGAATCTTGAAAAGAGGAATGGATTTCCATATCTGAGTTGCATTTCAGATTGAATTTGTGGGCTACTGGGGTCCAATCTCTATGGTACATTTTTCCACTCACAGCACTTTCAGATATTCCATACTCAGTGCTTCTCAATTCTGCCCAAAATCCTAAATGCAGAGACAAGTGGACTGAGACTTTGGGTCTCTGGAGAGAACTGAAAGTAGTCTCGTCTCTCACAAGCACACAATGTCTTTGTGGTCCCCCCACCTTTTTTTTTGTTTATTTGCATTCATATGAAAACAGTGCTTTAAATTATTTACCACGAAGCAAACCACCACTCCAGGAAGTTGTGTCTTATTGGATCTCTGGGTTCTCCCTTCCTTTTGCCCCTTAGGGGATTGTGAGGGTCTCCACACTTAAATGTAAATGGTGGGTAGGTGGGTGGAAATAAACTGCCAAATATGCACACTGAATGAGTGGTGTGTACGTACAGGTATAGAATACCTTCCCTGCGAGTGTACATGTCGTGACCCTAGGCCTGGCCTCCTACCTAAGTATCATTATGAACTTGAAGAGCATGGGGAGGGAAATGACATTTCATATAGGTTTGGAGTTTCAGAGAAATAATATCAAATGTCACAACCACTCAGGGAGGTGGATATTATAAGTCGAATTTTATGAATGAAGAAATTAAAGGTAAAAGAAATAAAATCACTTTTCCACAGTTTTATAGGAAGGAGTATACATCCTTTTCAAAATACATAATGTGGAACCAGAAAGTCTGTTATCTGGTATTTTTTGAGGCATTATCTTAATCTTTTAGTTCATAGGTAGGATTCCTACCACATCCCAAATGTGTGCAATGGGGTATGCAAGGGATAGCTGCCCACATGGTGACAGACTAAGGCAGCAGTATAATTCTTTCTTTCTCATGGGCATAAAAAAGGGAACATAAAAAGGATACATTGATGAGATAAATGTCTCATTAATTGTCCATTTTCATGACGAAATATGCAAACAACTTTTTATGTGAGATATAAAATGTCAGAATTTCTTTCTCTATATTTGTCACAGTTCTCAAATACACTCTTAGATATACTCATATAGTATTTCAACAGCATCACACGAGGAGTAGAAACACAGAGAGTATGCCAGATCATTGCTTTTTGGTGGAGCTGATGTCACCTATGAACCCTCCCCATAAGGGAGAAATGGAAGAAAAATCATTTTTGTATTTTCTAAGGTGATGGGGAAACCATGGAGTCTTTGATTTGTGTCTGGGATTTTTTTTCATTCTATCACTTTATTCTCTCTTTCTCTTTTTAAAATTGTGGTGTAATTGACATGTGTCTAGGATTTTTGGTAAGACTTTCAGTAAGCACCAAAAAGGTTAAAAAAAACTATCTATCATCTATCTATCTATCATCTATCTATCTATCTATCTATCTATCTATCTATCTATCTATCATCTATCTATCTATTTACCTATCTATCTAGATATGAATATGTTATTCAGATGTTATTCTTAGGTAATGTGTAGGATTCAACCATCTCTACTACTGAGGCTTATCTTTACCTAAGAGTTTAAGAAAATAGTCTCTGAAATAAAATACTCAATACATAAATCATCCATTACTGTCTTTAAAGAGGTAATTATACTAAAGAGTGTGACAAGTGCTTCTTTTCAAGCATAAGCATTAAATGTTATGAAGTAAAGAGGGGAGGAGTTGAGAAAGGCATCCCAGAGAGAGTAGAAACATGAGCTGAGTTTTGAAGGTGAGCAGTCATTGGTCAACAAGTGTTTGGGGGTGGGGAGGGGGATGGAGGGCAGAGACGATTCACAGGGAACATGAAGAATATTAATTTTAATAATTTTTTGTTTTGAAATTTAGCTACAAAATGCAATGGTCACATTTGAATTGCAATATCTTTAATTGTATAAGTTCATTGAGGTAGACATACTGAATTTTCTTTACCTCATCTTTTTTGTAGTGTGGCTCTCCGCCCTCTAAATGCGTATCATTATAACAGCAAAGCAGCATATTCATACCGCTGTGAACCTGAGCCCCTCGCTACAGCTGACTTCTTCTGGAAACAGCAGCTGTCCCAAGCTGGGCAAGAACACCTTTGCTGTTGTAATTTACATCTGGGATACTCGTTTAGCATTCGGATATTATTTTCTTTTAGTCACATGAGGTAAACTATGGTCAGTTGTCAAAAGAAGACAAGGCACTGTGTTGGTTATTCAATTTATGGAGCAAATCACAAAGTTTTAATGAAATAAAATGAGTCTATTGTGAATCTAAATTGGGAGCTAAAAGATTCTATTCTCAAACTGATTCTCTTGATGAAAGAGATGCCCAATTAAAAATTCTAGTGGTGGCCAGAGAAATCCCACACAGTAAGAAAAGGGAATGAAGAAGCTACTCAGGAAGGGAAACACAGAGATGAGAGAGAGAGAGAGAGAGAGAGAGAGAGAGTTTGTTAGTCTCTGATTCCAAATGCATCCTTGCCCTTGGGTGCCACAAAACTCTCCCAAAGCATTAAAATGTTTTCTACTCATTTCAAATTACATAGTACTAGTGGGTTTCTCATACTCAAAGCATTTTATATGATGAAGGCATCATAAAAATTATAATCTCTTTATATTTATATACACATTTAAATGATGGCAAAATAAAAACCATAATCCTAATAATTTACTTACCTCTGCAAAAATCATCAGATTATCAATTTTTTCCTGATAAATAATTAACTACTTTATTTGATTTGGGGCATCGTTTTCCCTCACAGTACACTCTGACATTCTCTCCAGGATTTTAAAAGATAAAATGAGAACTTAGCTGTTTTCAGGCTAAAAGGTATGGTGTTCTCTCTCTGAAGGCCTAAGGCATATAAAGAGTTCATTTAGGGTTGTGCACATGGTAAACTTACCTTCATCTACACAACCCAGGTGTGTGATACCAACAAAGCTTTTGCTTCAATACTTAATGGAAATGCACATTCATCTATTTTGGGGCCATCTTTATGTTTGTATCAATGTTCATGACGTGTACCTCTGAATGCACAAAACAAACATAAGCACTTGACACAGAAAGCACTAGATTTTATTAACCACTTGAAATCCCTGGAGGGAAATGTGATTTCATTAGGAGGCTTCTTGGCTGCTAATCAAGGGCTTTTCATTTCCTTAAGCACATTGATCTGGAAACAACTTTCCTTCTCTGAAAAACAAATCATTCAGGAAAGCACTTTCTGAAAGCACACTCAGAGAGGTCTGCTTGTTGTTGGTATATAAATACTGCAGAATCAGCAAGAATCAAAGCAGAATAAGAACCAAGTGTCTGTGCCCTGCTTAGATGTTGGTATTCACACTAAACCCTTCCCAGGTCTGACTACCCACCAAAGGTCTCCTTCACACCACAATCTGACCTATGACGTTTGCTGTTGTCCTTTATATCTGGGATACTAGTTTAGCATTAAGGTGCCATTTTCTTGTAGTTATGTGAAGTAAACTGTGCTTGGTTGTCAAAAGATAAGGCCATGCCTTGGTTGTTGGGTTTGTGGAATGAATCACTGTGTTTTCATGAAAAGAAAGAAAAACGCCGCTTTGTGATTTTCAGCATATATATACTCAGCACTCAATAAATGTAAGTCAAATATACATCTATGTTGTAGATTACAACAATATATTTCCACTCAAATTTAGTTATTTATCAAAAAGTATAAAATTCAAACAAATAAATACTAAGATACACATCAGTGCATTTCTTATGTTCTTTTCTGTTACTCATTTAGTCCAAAGTCCAATTTAAATCATACGTCTTAAATAGGATGTCCCTAGGTTAGAAGAAGGAGCAGTGTCATAAAGTGGAAAGATCATGGGCTTGAGGATCAGGCTGGGTTCTAATTCCACCTCCCACACAGCTATGTGGCCTGCTCACTGAGATTTAGCTTTCTTACATGTACAATCCCAATAATGCCATCTGACTATGATTCAAAATTATGGCAAATAATAAATAGGATTATGAATTAATATGCCTAGGTCACTGTCTGCTGCATAGAAGACACAGGATGACAGTTACTTCCTACTTAGCCCCACCCCTCCCATTAATATCACCCCACTATCTTACCTACAGCTAAAACCTTTGTGAATTTTGTAAATCTCTAGATTTTTCACTGGTGTCAAAGCATCAGGAGTTAAAATGCTCTTTTTCTTTACTACTTAGTTTCGTATTTCCTGTTCTCACCTTTTCTTCTCCTTACGTAGCAGAAATAAAAATGCTATGGTAAAACTAGCCACATTGCAGTTGTTGTGTGTTGTAGATTGCCATGTGACACATTTCCTTTCCACCCGGTCCATAAATTGCATCTTTGCTGAGGTTGCGTTAAAAACTGGTTTCCCTTAGGCAAAGCAGCCTTTCATAGCATGCCATTAAGGTAGAGACGCAATAGACATTTTAAAGAAGCCTGCATCACCCACAATGGAATAAGATAAAAATCCACTTTTTAACTGAAAGTTGAACACATTTTTATCTAAAGAATTAATTGGCTTCATGAACTTACTGTAAATAACAACTGGAGAAAATCCAAAAGGTATAGTAAACAATGTGACAATTTTCCATTTTGTTTCCTTGTGACTTTAATTTTTACAACAAAAGCAAAAGACGATAAGAACATCAAGAAGAATTTAGATATTTATAACAATCTCTGACAATGCCTTGAAATTTCTAATTATTTATTAGTTCCTGTAAAACCTTTAAACTTTTTTCATTATTAGGATTAGTCCATTTATGAATTGTAATGAATGCATACTAGGTTTTGGTGAACACGAAAGGCTAATGGAAAACAAAGACATTAGAAAAATGGCAGGAAATTGCAAACCAAACAACAATAACAACAACAACCACCTTGGTTTATTTTATTGTCTGAAAGGAGATTTCTCCTGAGTCTTTAGAAAATACACTATTGGCTTTAATAGGACTTACTTCAGTCAAAAAGACTGAAGAAATTAAATTAATTCTGCAAATGGATAATGGCTTTCTTAGGATTCCTTAGAGTGGAAAATAAACACCTTCAGTGGCCATTTTTCCCATGGAATAATACTCACATATTTCAGCAGAGAGCCCCACCCCCCCACCCCCGGCCTCAACCCCCCATGCCCTTTAATGGGTCTGCTTCACACCTGCCTCTCACTTCACATCTAATCCGCTGGTTCTCATCCTTTGCAATTTCAAAACTCTGCGGTTCCTCCAAGTGCTGGACTATTTTATAGCTCCTACCTTTACTGACCTTGCTTCCTTTCTAGGAATGCCTATTCCTCCTCTGCAAAATCACTCTATGGTCACCTCCTTCCCACAGCATTTTCTGACCCCTTTCATTGCTATGAAATTGGCCACTCCCTATTGTTTAGGCCCCACTATATCCTGCACATACTTACATTCTAGAACCCATGATACATATCACTCTTGCTAGTTCAATCTTCTCTAGTAGACTGTAAGCTTCCTGAAGCTAGGGACCATTTATAACGCACCTTTGTATTTTTAGTGCCTGGTGTGTTATAGATGACCAATAAAAGATGGCAAACAAGTAAAAAGATACAGTGGAGACGATAAGGACTTGAAGCGAAAAGGAATGTGGATAATGAGCAAAATCTAAGGCACTGGTGGCTATTATTTCCAAGAGTAGGTGCTTGGAAATAATGAAGAGGCAGGTAAAGAAACAAATACTCATTAAGAGAGATGAATGGCAGGTATAAATGCCACGGAGTCTTTACAACTTTAACCATATGTTAAAGATTCTTCCATAATTTATTAACTTTTAAAATTCTTCCATAATTTATTAACTTTTTAAATCTCACTTTGGAGGTTGCTTGAAGGTGGTCCATAAATAAAAGGTCACTGGTAATTGTATAAGCAGCTGCAGGTTCTGAGAAACTTTCCACTAGAGGTGAAATGGAATTACACAAAAATGTAATGAGTAAATGCAGACTGAGAAGAACAAGAGAAAGGAGATCCACTCATTAATTCAGGAAATAGTTGTTGAGTCTCTATAAATCACCAACTCCATATAAGGCCCTGGATAAACAAGACTGACCTGGTTCCTTATCTTTGGGAGTTTGCATTCCAGCTCAGGGAAGACAAGTAAACAAACAAGTAAACAAATTAATAGTCAATAATTTCAGATAATGAGAAATATCATAAAGATAATAAAGAGTGCCATGTGATAAGAGGATAATTGAAGGCTGGTTAGAAAAGGCCATTTAAGCTGAGACCTCAGTGAATGGAATTGCCATGAGAACATCTGGGAGAAGAATGTTCTGGGCAGATGGGATGTGTCTCGTCCCTGAGATCAGAGGGAGTTCAGAGTGCTTGAGAAACCAAGAGAGGGCTCGTGTGGGCAGAGCATAGAGTCGGAGGAAAACAGTATTCATGTAATGAGGCTGGAGAAATGAGGAGAAGGCAGCTAATGCAGCCTCTTAGAGGTCACAGAGATGACTCTGGATTCTATTATTGCAAGATTTTATTAAATAAGTGAAAAGAGATCTGATTTCTATTTTATAAAGAACATTCTGCCTGCTGTATAGATTCTTGATAACAGGAGAGCAATTGGAAGAAGGGCAATGACAGCAATAGTTCAGATGAGATATGTGGTGGGTTGAGCAGGACGGTGGTAGCAGAGAGGAGAAAGTTGAAACTATAGGGATTAACTGGATAGAGAGTATGGAGAGGAGCATAATTTCCAGAAATATACAGTGGAATAGAAAACAATGTGTGGGCGTGTGTCTGTGTGCGTGTGTGTGTGCATGAGAGAGAGACAGAGAGAGAGAGAGAGATGGATTATGATTAAACGTATTTGCAACATGGAGACACAGTAGGAATTGGGCAGTGACTGCAGATTAGGTCTGGAGAGGCCACATTTTGCCAAACCTTGAGCCTCATAAGCCATGGTAGAGGTTTAACTTATCTGAAAATGCAATGAAGAATGGCCACTGATAGGTTTTAGGCAGGAGAGTGACACGATAACTGACTTTGAGCAAACTTTGCATTTCGGTGATTACAGTGAGGAGAGTGGATGGGAGGGGCCTCATTTCGGTGCAAGAGCTTTCTAAGGGGTTTTCTTCTCTTAGACATTAAGTTCACTGAGATCCCTCGTGTGACTGAGATCACCGCATGCCTTGCTTTGTGATTACTTGTGCGTAGCCTTTGCCTCCCTTACTCAGTTCTTTGTGCACTGAAGTAGCATCTTATGCGATTCATTTTTAAAATATTAAATCAAGACCCAAACAAGGTCTAACATATAATATGCAAGAAAGTATATTCCTTGAATGAATCATTGATATTATAGAATTGTGTTTTTCTATGGGGTGAGTCTTGGGGACTCTGCCTCTTCTTCCTTTTGTCTTTCATTCCCAGGTCCCCCTCATATTTTCCTACACTGAGGGTGGTGGGGAGGGTGTCTCCCCTTCTCACATACAGCTGCCACCTCTGGACAGGTGATTAAGCCTGAACACAATTACAATTAGGTAGCTGGTAAAATTCATCTTTTGTTCCCATCTACCCTTTTAGAGCCCTTGGTGGTCTAGTGACATCCTCTATATACCCTCCCATCCCTGCCAGTGCAATGTCCTGCATGCTGACCAGTGGTAAGATGGGACAGGAAAAGAGTGGTGAAAAGCTCTCAAATAGCTGAAGTTTCTGTTGTCCTAATGTGTTTAATGCTGATTACACTAAATGCACCATCCCTCCACAGTGCATTTGCATATTTATAATAGGAGAAGCACTGGGCTAGATTAAGAATTATGGGACCTGCCTTCTTTCAAGAATGTGTATAATTTGAATAACAATAACCTTTTATCAAGTGCCTATATGTGCCAGGCAATATACTGGGTCCTGAGGAGACAATAATAATATGCAGTCCTATAAGGATGCTTTAATTCAGTCCGGGGGACAGATAAGTAAATAGACAATTGTAATATGGTGCAAAGCCCTATCCTCATTTCATTATGGAATTTCTCACTATTTGTAACCCACCATCCTATCAGCTTTAACTCATGATCAAAAGAACATGTGTTAAATGTATTGCTTTCTTATCCACTTGGGATTAATTTATGTTACACATTAGTTCAGAAATACTAGTACTGTTGCGTAAAATTATTATAATTATTCCGTTTTCAGGTTTTTAATTTAAGTTTTTAAATTTTGCTAGGCTCCTTAAATTTATTTATCATCCTTCCTCTTGTTTAGGATTGAAACTCCAATCGGTCTTAATGGTAATTTTGTGATTTCTAAGCAGAAGAGTTATCCTACAGGAAATGTGATTGGGGTTTGCACATAGGTGGGAGATATGTGTCACCTCCAAAGAAAAATATCGGCTTGTCAATTTTCACAATTTTATTAACTTATCAGATGTTATGGTTGTGAGTTAAATGTGACCTCTTCATTATAAGACGTTTTATTTTCTCCCCATTTTAGTGTTTAGACAGATCTATATTCAACAGTACTGGGTTCTTTGTTTAATTTTTCAGCTGTAAAATAAAGCATAAGAAGAAGACAAAGGTCTCTACCAGAACACAGATTATCATTTACTTAAACAACCACAGGCTTCACATGTTTTCTATCCTATTTATTTTGCTCCACAAGATAAGGCGAGGTATGCAATGGCTAACACTTGCGTTATAGTTAATTTTAACCCGCATATCAATAAGCAGATGCCTTTTCAAGTTATTTATAAAAAGTATGCCATTATTATTATCAACTGGAGAGAATGAGGTCATTGTTCTCATAATACCATAAAAAGCCAGAAAGGCGAAAACGTACCTCAGGAAAAAAAAGTCTCATGCAACCAACAAAATACCTGTGAGGCAAAGAACATTTGAAGATTTGAATTATCATCCCTCACTATCACTAGATTTGTTTAATGAAGTTCTAATGTTTTGGGAAGTGGGGGCAGGCAAGGAAATTACTTAACAATTTACCAAAAGAAAGTAACTTGATGGGGGCAAATAAACTGTCCTGTAGAAAGTGAGAGGTAGGCAATGAGAATAAGAGGTAAAGACTAATAGAAGTTAGCACACAACAGCAGAAATTAAAGTGGTTGCTTTATGATAAATCTTCACCTAACCCTGCCCAGCCCTTGTTCTTGCAACCATCTTATCTCCCCAAATGCATGCTTAGTTTAGACATTACCTTAGGCATCTTTCTGTTCTGTATTTTCCTGTCTTTGATGTGGTTGCCAAGGTGGAATAATTTAGAGTTGCCATTAATACTAAAAGAGAGTAATTCACATAAGTTTAATTATCAACCTCCAAGTCAATTGACTGCAACATGAGAGACCAGTGACAATAGCACACTGGCTGTTTGTTCCCCTGCCCAGGGACAAGGAAGGACAACAGCCCCACAGTACTCCATCGGGCCTGCTGCTGCTTCCCTGTGGTCCTTCTGCCATCACTGGCAGTCCCACCCTCACCAAGACCCACTAATTAGCTTAACTATGTTGGAAATAATCCTCTTTGCTGAAGTGCCACGTACAAATCTGGGGCCTAAAATCAGAAGGTTAACTATTTCCTGTCTCCCCTGAAGCCCAGTAAAAACATAAAACTGAGGAATTTAGGATATATATACCAGGGGTGCCAAAAAATGTATACAAGTGGACACTTTGGTCAGTGTTGCTCAAGCAGTAGTGCGCTGTAATCAGAAGTGTCTGGACACTGATGGTAACCACTTTGAGCACCTCCTGTAATTGCAGAAGTCAAACATGACTTGTATTCATCTTTTGTTATCAGTATATATTGAGTATTACAATTTTAATACAGTTTTCCTTTCTTAAAATGTGTATACATTTTTTTGGCACCGTCTGTGTGTGTGTGTGTGTGTGTGTGTGTGTGTGTGTGTACATATACACATATGTATGTATATGTACACACATATGTGTGTGTGTGTGTGTGTGTATATATATATATATATATCTCCTAGGATATATATGCTTTTTGGGGTATTACATTCTTACATTCTGGACTGGGAACATTGAAAATTGCAGAACGCCATTTCCAACAGCATCCTTACTAAAGGAATTATTTACTCACTCAGGTACTTTCAGCACTTTTCTACCTTAACTTCTAAGAGTTTCCTCCCACTCCAAGCACTTCGTATTTGTCTCTCGTCTTCTCTAATGTGATCTCAGCATTGTGTGCAAGAGAAATGATTCTAGTCTCAAAGAACCCTGTTAAGCCAGAGCAACATCAAGTTTTAAGTTCTGCCCCCGGATTTTATCAGATACCCTAATGCAAAAATTCTAGCTCTTTCTTGATAAACATAACTTTTCATTTCTCTTGCACACAGTGCTGAGATTTTTATTTGGCTCTAAAGTACAAACTGTCCACGGACTTGTTTCAAATGACATGATTTAACCAGGCTTTTTGCCATTTATCTTCTTGAACTCTCACCCAGGAAATACAGACTATGATTTGTACAGATTGCCAAGGGAAATTCCAGAAGGCTTAAAAAGCTTCAAGAATGTAGTCGTATTTGAGAGGGTTTTGTTGTTTTCTAATCCCTGCCCTGGTTTCTGCAGTTACCAGCCAGTTAGCATTGTAAGATATTGATAACTATTACCGATGTTTGTCTGGGGGAAGTTGGTGTTGGGTGAGTACCAGTCTTGAGACTAAATGGGCCAATGTTCCCAGATCCACAACAAACAAAGAAAGTGCACTGTTAATAGGGAAGCCAAAAGGAGTGCTTGTTCCAAATCAAATTTCAATTTATTTCTAATTCAATTAATCTAATTGTAAGTCACAACACTTAAAATATCTTACATTGGAAATGAGTTTGAGTTGATACACTGACCTTCTTGGATGCAAACATTTATACATTCACACACATATACAAGTATTGCATTAATGTACACGCAAATTTATAACAGCCATGAACCTGATTCAAGGGTATCATTTTTTTCCCCCTGTGTCTTGTCCCATTGTACATAGTGAAGGTAATAACAGATTCAATAAGCTGGCTTTATACAAACTGAGACAGCTCTGTTTAAATGCACTTAGTTCAAATCATTTAAAAAAACTCTTCCTAGATGAGACACAGTTTGTTTGTTTTTTCTCATCCCTTCTTTCTCCATGTCAGAATTCTTAATTCTAATCTGTATAACAAATTATACTTCATGACAAATATTTGTTTCCCATCTTGCTGGTTAGCTACAAACTCAGTAAAAGATCCCTGCCATCTCTGAATTTATTTTATGACTAGTTGTACTATCTCCTGCGTGCCATTTTTGATAAATTTACATTTCTTAATCTGATTTGTTTATTTCAGCTAGTTGTTTATTTCAATTGCAAAATTTCAGAATTGCCAGAATTAAGACAAGACTCTGAGTTCTGAGAAAATAATGCTGGCAGTGCTCTTAGGAGAAGAGGTCTCGTTCAGGTGCAATACAATATATACCAGAATTTCGAAGTTTGCTTTAAAGATCAACATAGTACTTCTTATTAGCAAATGGTTAAATAATTTTTGTTAACCAATCCAGACTCAGAATGATGTCAAAATGATCCCAGTTCATCTGAGAAGACACACAGGCACAAGCAGAGCTAAAAATGTGACAAGGTCAGAGAGGACTTTACATCATGACCTGCGCCTGCAGATCTTTCATTTCCTCTAGAAAGAATATAGTAGGTGAGACGCTCAGTCTAAGAAGTCAGCTGGGAAGGAACGGTCATATTTCTCTTATGTTCAACTTAACTTAAATTTGATTTCAATCATCAGACTGGCAAGAATTGAAAGCTTAGTCAATGCTAGAGCTTTTTTCTTGAGCCCCACTCCTGTCATGTGCAGATGTCTTTCTAGGCCCAGAAATATTGAGAGAGGCCCCAGTCATGAGCACAAATGCTATCCATTATCTAGCCTCTCTGTATTACCTTCAGGTCTGGGGACTCCAGTGCTTGTTGCCACACTTGGCTCTGGAAGTCCCTGGTGAAGCTGGGGTATCCATGCCTTGAGTCACCTTCTCTAGAGGTACCCCACAACCAACACTCTCCATAGGCTACTCACAGGACAAATACTGCCCCCTCTATCTCATCTCTTAGGAAGTCCCTCCCTGTGGAGGCCTTCAAAGGCCAAGTCCTTTCTCTTCTCCCTTTAGGACATTTAAGCCCCTATAAAAGACAGGAAATGCCTCTAATGTTTAACAGGAAGTCAGAGGAATGAAGTAGAGTAGCATAGAGTAATAGAGTAGAAATAGAAACTTTCTACTATCTACAGAACAAAACCCTAAAACTCTCAGGAAAAAAGGGATTCATGTTGGGGTGAGGGACATGAAGGGGAAAAAACCAGAAACACAAACATATCAATATTTTAACAAATTCCCTCACCACTGTTTAAGATCTTGATTGTTGACGAAGTGCAATCTTTTTTTTGCATTGTTACTTGTAATTTTTGTTGACCCCTCTTCTATAAAGACTGCTTAGAGGAAGACAGAAAAGGTAAAGGTCTGTGGCAAAATTCAGTGGCAGGGAAATTGTCGCCATAGCCAGGAGGAAGTCCCACTGTGTTAGATAACTACCAGAGTATTGTTTCTAAACCAGCACAGGAAAATCCCTTGTCTTGGGCAGTAGTTGGACAAGTTGCAAGATTTAAATCTGACGTTGATTCAAGATAGGTCAGAATGTTATGCTAAGTATAAAGTAATAAAGACAAACCAAATCCTCTGGGGTAAAATCTAGAAGAGAAACAATGCTGATTGTACGGAGTATGAGACAAATACACAATCATGGCAAAGTTCTGAATGTTCAGACTATTGGGAATCTCTCTGTGGTGGTGAACAAATGAAAATAAATGGATAAACATGCTGGAGAAGGACAGGTAGCATATCAAGCAGCCAGGGACCACACCATAAAAGACAAGCAGTTTTCTATTTTACACAACAGACTCTTAAGAACAAAGATGACATAAATAATGAATAGAAAATGTTTTTCTAATCTTTCAGATTTACTGGGGAATTGCATTGGGACACTCTTTCAGTTAGGATATTTATTCAATTGGTAGGAGAAGCCCAAATAACTCCAGTTTATACAAATTAAGGGCTTTTTTTCCCCCTATCAAACATAGTACGTAGGAAAATCCAGATTTATGTGAAGGACCCACTATATTCCCACTGTTGTATCTTTGTGCTGTGCCAGGCTTACTATACAGCCTCATACAGGACAGCTGCTGTAACCTCAGTGGTCACGTTCACTGTCCAGGAAAGAAGGAGGGGGAAGCAGAAAGGACAATAAGGCACAGACCAACGTTTCTTGAACCCCATGCAGTGACTGTCATTCATATTTTATTGACCCAAATTGGCCGCAACAGATGGTGGGAAATGTAGTTTTTACTCAGGCATGTTGTCAGTACAAATGAAACGGGGGTTCTCTTCATAAGAAAGGAGATTGGCTGTTGGGTAGACAACTTCGAGTGCCTGCCATCGTCAGCAAGCAGCAAATTAAGTCTCATAGACAGATCTATGAACTTGGATATTGGGCCTCATTTCCGCTGCTGACTGCACACTTAGTAAATTTCCCAGGTACAAAATGAAGAAGATCCTTCTTCTAGTTCTGGGAGAATGAGTTTCTTTGAGGAATCATTTAAATGTGTCAGTTACTTTAACAACATTTTCTTCAAATAAAAGCCATAAAACATTAACCCCTCCATCCCTTTGTGTTTGTAAGACCTCTAGGGATTAAAAAGTTGAAAAATCTTATTGAGAGAGTAAGATTTCAATGAACTGTATTGTACATTAGAAATCAAATAATTATAACAACAGGCCACCACAATAATTTACAGTTAACAAAACAGCACATTTTCAAACTGGCTGAGCCATTGTATGCTCTAAATGTCTGTCTTTATCTGCCTTTTAACTGAGAAAATATATATGGTCATTATATTGTGCCCATAGTTTGAGAACTAATGCAAACAGACATGAATGGATTCCCTGCTTAGGGGAATTGCAAGATGTGTGCTATCTCAGGAGATGAAAGATACCCCCAGTTTAGCACATCACTGCCTGTCCCCAGGGCTCCCACTAAAAGTCCTTCACTCTGTCTCCTGCCTCTCTTCTTTTCATGACCTACTATGTGGGCTTCCTAAGTCTTTCTCCCAACAAAGGAGACTCATTCAAAATAAGTGGAAGCCACAACTACTGTTTCAGTGTTGTTTTCCAAACTGTTTGTCTCTGATCCCATTTGAACTTTGATCACAATAACTGTGCCTCTAATGAGTCCAAACTGCCGGCAGCATCAGAAAACCCTGCACAGCAACGTTAGATGCTGCACTGATGACTCGGGGAGAATCATACTGGGCCCCTGCTTTGCCTTCTGCTGTGAATTATCACCACCTTTCAAAGGGTTTTGGATCACGATTGTTGTCAGATGAATCCTGGGACTAGGTCATTTTGGAAAATTTTAAGAATCCACTTTGATGAGGTGATGCTATTGGTTGAAAGGAATACCCTGTTATCCTTTGTGTAGAACCAGTGTTAATTGAAGATTTGCTTTCTAAATAATTCCATGAACATTAAGGAAAGAAGCCTCATTCATTCATTTAAACTTTCCAAGCACCTGTTATGCCCCCATCATTGTGTTAGGGTTTGAGAAAACAAGGTTAAGTGACATGGGTCATTCCTTTAGTTTATTTCCATATGCACAATGGTGATTACTCAAGACCCTCAAGTACATTTTTGGGGACTGAAAGGAAATAATTTCCCAAATAGAAAGTTAACGCCGCAAACCAAAGCCACAATGCGATGTCACCTCACAGTTGTTATCATGGCTATCATAAAGAAGACAATAGATAACAAGTGTTGGGAAAGATGTGGAAAAAAGGAAACCCTGGTGCACTGTTCGTGAGAATGTAAACTGGTGCAGGCACTATTGAAAACAGTATGGAAGTTCCTCAAATAATTAAAAATATAACTGGCATACGGTCCAGCAATCCCAATTCTGGGTAAATAGCCAAAGGAAGTGAAAACAGAAGAGATGTCTACATTCCCATGTTCATTGCCGCATGATTCACAATAGCCAAGATATGAAAACAACCTGAGTATCAGTCAATAGATGCATGGATAAAAAAGATGTGTTATACATATATATTAATGTTATTCAGTCATGTGGAGAAGGACAGCCTGCTGTCTGCAACATGTGTGGACCTTGAGGGCATTATGCGAAGTGAGATAAGTCAGACAAAGACAAATACTGTATGATCTCATTTATATGGAATCTGCAAAGGCAACCTCATAGAAACAGAGAACATTGGTGGTTACCAGGGGCTGGGAGTTGGGGGAAATGGGGAGAGGTTGGTCAAAGAGTACAAACTTGCAGTTATAAGGTGAATAAGTTCTGGAGACCTAATGTGCAGCATGATAATTATAGCTAATAATACTGTATTATATAATTGAAAGTTGCTAACATAGTAGATCTTACATGTCTTCATCACACACACACACAAATGCTAATTATGCGATGTGATGGAGGTATTCACTAACGCTAAGGTGGCAATTATTTTTCCGTAATATAAGTATATCAAGTCAGTAAGTTGTACATATTAAACTTACACGATGTTATATGTTAATTATATCTCAATAAAATTGAAAAAAAAAGTTAAAGTGACTATCAAAAAGCAATTAGTACATATCTTTTGAATCAATGAAACTATACATAGTATATACCCCTGTAACCAAACCAATGTTTTGTCTAGTCTTTAAGTGGGACAGTGTCAGGCACTTTACAAACATAATCATATTTTAAAAATGAATTTTGTTTTCTTATAGCTTAACAAAATGTGAGCCATATGATACGCTTTTTCAACCTTTATTCATACCCTTTTGAAAATACTGAGCACTTGTGGCTGGACCAGAACATTGAGCCCAGTGGAACAATCCTAAAATGCAAGAATCCTAAAATACAGATCAGAATAATGTAGATTTTACGAATGAAAACAATAAGAGAATTTAAGTACCTATTCAAGTGTCAGTATGAGGAATGTTTGATTCCAAAAGAAACAGCTTCCTCTTTACTCATTTAAAAGGCCTCATAAAGCAATCAAGCCCTGAATGCTATAAATACCGGAGACTACAACTGATACTCAGAAGGAATCTATAACATTACTGTGGACCTCGAAATGTTCAAATTCGTGAGACTTGCAGGCAGTGGATTCCTCCTCAAAGAGGTTCTGAATCTTTTTTTTTTTTTTTTTTCATTGTCTCTACTGCTGAGGAATGGTGGTGATGAAAGTGATTGCTGGGTGGACAGGTGCTTCTGGACTAAAAAGGCCTCTGCTTTTCTCACCTAAAGGCTGTCTTGGTGTTAATGGCTGCAGTTAATGGGAGGTTCTGGGTATTCCGGACATCTTTTCACCTGAGCCACTCTGGTTTGCAAGTACACCTGTCCTCTGATGCACAGCCCCCAATATTGTGCTGGCATTCTGAATCTGATTTTTTATCTCTTTGTGCAGAATACCTCGACAAATGGCAGCTTTTTATGGCTGATGACAGTACCTGGTGTATATGCATAAGTGACCTATCTCACTTATAGATTTTTCTTTGGGAAACATTAAAATTAGCACAGATTTCCTTTTAAACCTTTTATCTAAAAAGTATAATAGACGTTAAAAATCTGTCGAGTTGGTATCTTGCTTTATTTTTATATTCTGTTGGTGCTCTTTAATAGAACTTCTGATTTGATTTTTATTGGGGATAAATACAAGGGAAAGAAGAGAAACCCAATGATTCCTTCTATAGGCAGCTCTTATCAAAGAACTGTAAGCTACAGTAAACGCAGTTAATTTGGGAAACTGGTGCATGGTTTATAGCTGTGGAGATCTAATCTGGCTTCTGTCTGTTATCAGAAGCGTGACTCTGGGCAAATCCCATAAATAGCCTTGACATCCGATTGCCTTCATCTGTTCAAGCAGGATAATAATACCTCCTCTGTAGAGCTGTGAGAATTTTACAAGATGTGCATATAAATATGTGTGTGTTTAGAATGCACTAAATATCAATAAATGGCTGTTGATGATGGCCATGAAGAATGGTGATGATAAATGAAAACATGCTACCAGCTTTCAAGGGAAATATTTTCATTATGCTTTAAATTAGTTAGATATTGTGTATTGGAAAAATGCAATAAGAAATTGTTCGTCTTTTACTTAACTTTGACAGAGTCTAAATTCAAGATTATTTAGGGGTGAAATTCGGGAAGAGAAGGACAGAAGAGGGTGGGAAAATGGGGACAGGAGAAGGGGAGGGGAAGGGGAGAGGGGAAAGGAACTTTTCTGCCTTTCTCTTGCACCTCCATCTTGTTCCATAGAAGTAGGTACCATAGGCTTCCCTCCCATGCTGGGAAGTGTTGGGAAGGAAGAGAGTGCTCTCCACCTCATAATTACTTCTTTTCAGGAGGACAGTGGCTGATCAGACTGATCATACCTTCATAGTCATTGGCTGTCTCTAGTGGTGGGAGTCACTGTGGGAAGAATTACTGGTAGATTTGATGATAAATTGATAGTACGTAAGCTTGACACATCTGTTTTATTCACCAACATATGCTTAGTGCTTAGTATAGTGTCTGGCAGATAGAGGACCCAATAAATATTGACTAAAAGAATGAATAGATAAATAAATACTATCATAAAATTAATTCTATACAAAAAAAGTGTTTTCCTCAAACAATTCATCCAAAGAACAACTTATAGAGTGGTCTGGCTACTCTTTCCCCATTAGAGAATCCAGCAATGACTTTAACTGTTCTTGAATTTTCTCTAGTATAGTGTTTGAATTCTGGTAGCATATGTCTGTCTTTCACACATTATGTGAGCTTATGGAGATGGAGATAAAAAAAATATGTTCTCGGTAATACCTCTCTCTAGTTTTCCTTCTCCTGAGTGGAAGCTATCAATCAACTCTAACTTGCCAGTTGAATTTCCAACATAAATCCAGCCAGATAAGAAATTTCTTCATACTATAGTGCAAATTATCTGCATTTTTGACAGTTTATTTATGTTTTCAACTAAACTTGGAAAATGAAAAAATCTGACCCAGGAAAGGGAGTTATGGTCATAATTCAGAAATCTAGAGAAATTCGCATCTGTTTCTCTCTGTTGCTAGATGCTGATCATCAGGATGGACCAATCACGTAACAGTGATTATAATGCTTGCTTCGTATAGGAAATAAATACTTTAGAGAAAGATTGGGGTTTGATGCACTTCAATGCTCATAATTTATTTTTTATGTTGTTCAAAACTATGGTTTTAAAAGCATTTGCTCCCTAAAATAAGTTATAAAAAATACTTTTGAAACCAAAATTTGTTAACTATTCTCTTCAGGAGAACTATTAACATACAAACATAAAAATATAACCTGCATATTTATATTAGTTTAAATAATTAAACTAATATAAATTAAGTAGTTTTACCTTTACTTTAATTAAATAAGATATATAGAAATTTCTACCTTAGGTAAAGCTTTTATAACTTATATCAAACATTAATTTTAATATTTAATAGTGTCTTAACTTCATCAATAATGGAAGACATATCTTATCCTGAAAAAGCAATCTTAGACTTGTGCAGAGATTTATCTATAAGGATGTTCATCATATTGTCTATAATGATAGAAGAAAAAATGAAATGATCTGAAACAATAAGGGGTTGATTAAAAAACTACAGTTCATTTAGATCTTGGCATACAATGCTGCCATGAAAATAATGCTGTTAAGAAAAATTAATAATATAAAAAATGTGGCTACATTATTTTAAGTATAAAAGACTCACATTAGATTTACAATTTTGTGAAAAAACATATGTACAAACACAAAGAGATAAGATACAAACAATATACTCCAAACTATAAACTTTAGTTCTGGGTAAGCAGTAAAATTAACAGAGAATATCATTAGAATGTAAGCCCCAAGGGTGGAGAATTTGTGTCAGTTTTGTCCACTGTTTTGTTCAGGACCTGTTACAGAGTAAGGGTTCAATAAATTCAGGTTGAATGGCTTAATATTCTTATTTTTACATATTTATGATTTAAAATTTTCTATTGCTTTTTTCCTACATTTTTAAGGCCCTTCTTAAGTTATTAAGTAGCAGCTTGAGGGACAAGGCATTCTCTAATACTACTTCCCCACACACATTCAACTCTATTGCTATTTTTAGATAGTTTTCATAAAAGAGCTAATTATAAATAAATTCTGCTATACCTTTAAGTATTTCAACCATTGTTTTCAGTTACTTGTTGATTTTAAACTTCCATTACTTGCCCTTGGCTCTAATTGTGTGAATGACCTTGCTACCAACATAGGAACAACGCCATTTATTTGATTCCAAAGTTAAATAGCTATGATCGCATTTTACCCCGCCTTGTTTTTTTGCACATTACAGCATATTGTGTTTAGCATAATACTTCACATGTGCAAACATTCACGTTTTTTTAAAAATTTTGGATTTGTATTACTGAATTCCTGGTTGACTGCAGTCAGATTTTGTCATGAAAATGTAGGGGTGATTCAGAGCAATGTGAGGGAAGCAGCAATTTGGAGATCACCTAAAAGTTCTCATACCCAAAAAAGTATGTGCTGAGCCACTTGTTTTATAATCTACCCACCTCTGAAATTAAAACTCTCCTAGTTGAAATAAAACAAAACAACACAAACACAAAAACTTTTCTTGGAGGTTTTGGAGGCATTTAAATTCCCCATGTGGTCAATGCATGTCACTGTGTAATTGAATCTTCATGTTAAGGACATTGGTTGATGCACCCAGTTTGTAGAGCACGGCTTTTCTTTTTTCTGTGCTCAGGTTAAAAATTATACACATGATATATGATTCTATTTTCTCTGTTACTGTTTTAAACAATACAGATACAGAGAGCATACACACGGAAGTCGTCCTTTTAGCCCTGCCTTCGAGGCCTCTGTCCTCTGCTCAAACCCTATGAGCAGTTGTGCCTACACCCTTCCAGGAGTTTATTGGGTACATACTCACATCCAGATGCAACCGCACATTGACACATGTATGCAAGTATTGCTTTGTTTATCATAAATGGCATCCTAGAGTCTGTATTGTCTTTTGCTCTGCTTGTTTTCATTTAGTAACATGGCTTTCAAGAATTTTTTTAGCCTCGAGAATACATTCATCTATCCTGTTGTTTTTAAAAGTTGCATAATATGGAATTGCTGTACTTTAATTAACCATCTCCCAACCCACTGGTGGTCATTTCTATTCTTTTCAGTTGTTTTTTTTCTATGACAAATAAATCTTTGTATTTTGTACTCTTTGTATAACTTTTGATATGGGTATAAAATATTTATGTATGACAGAATCCTAGAAAAATTGCAATAACTTTTATTTTAAGGTTTAAACTTTTTATACATTTTGAACTTTGATTTTTACTGGTAAAGTGCCCTCATACTCAAAGGGGATTTACTAATTTATACTTCCATCAAGACTAGAAGGAGTTAGCTATCCCTACATGCGCAAGTCCCTGTGGCTACCACTGGTCAGCTTTCAGATTTAGCCCATTCTAAGTGAGCCTTCTTTTTCTGTTCATGTATCTCACATTCTAATAGACCAGACCATGGCAGAACCTGGAACAATAACATAATGGGTTTAAGTACTATTGGTTTATTTAAATAAGCAGATGTTAATAACAAATATTATTGTATTGCAGTAACGTATGCGAATGTTATTGCAATGTAAACGTTAATGCATTTTTCTGTTAATAACAACAACTTCAACAACAATAATAATAATAATTCTGTTAAAATGAAGCTTCCAGAACAAACGCTAAACCAGATAAGATTCTGGAGCAATAGACATAGTTTTGTACTGGACAAACTAGAGTGTATCAAACTATTCATGTCCCCCCAAAACCAAACTTGAAGACTCATAAAATGTGCTGATGAGATTAAAATGATATCTTTTTAGTTGGTTAATTCTTTTTAGTTATGGTTGTAACTCAGAATTTTTTTTTAAATTTTGTAACGCAATTTCCTTTGGATAATGAGCCCATAAGTCAGAGATCTACTTCAATAAAAGACTAAAATTATGTGTAATAACCTCTAGATCATGAAGAATAGAAACATAATTAATCATTTTCTTTAAAAATAACTTCCTGTGGGCACAAATAAACAACAGGTACAATAATGTCACATATATATAAAATCACCCATAAAAGAGCCACAAAGATAAAACCTATTACTATAATTTGCAATCTGTTAACCACATTAGCTGTGAAATAAAGGCTGTTGTTTTTTCAAAAAAACCTTAAAGGTTATCTTTTTTTAGAAAGGCCAAGAAAGCAGAAAGAAAAGACAAAAATTTGTTTAATAAGTTGTTTTCTCAAGAAATTACTGAAGTTACATAATGATTCAAATGCATTTACAAACCATATTAAACTTTAAGGCTCTTTAACTATTCAGTGTAAACCAGGAATCAGCATCACATATATTTGATTTGATAATTTTGAAAATACTATCTATTCTAAAATTATGAAATGAAAAAAAATCAGATAATCATATACAGATAAGGCAGAATTCAGCAATCATTGCTCATGAAAAATATAAATAAATGGAGACAACCAAATATAACAACACTTTACAAAAAAAACCCCAAAATAAACATTATCCAAAGAGGTATGACATTAAAATATTTTCAATTAAAACCAAGAACTAGACAGGAACATTTCCTATTACTATTATTACCCTTGTAGATTTTAGTATATATGATTAAGGTATAAAGTAATTGTATACTCATTGAAAAAGAAGATGAAAACATCTCTTATTGCTAGTGATAGTATTTTCTATCTAGAAAAGCCACGTGACTCTAGAGATAAAGAAAATGCAAGAATTGCATGTATATCAGGTAAATACTTTTTAAAAATAAATTTTCTCTAGCAATTAAGTACAAGTGAGAATGTGAAAAAAACATAATTTGAAAAGCTATAAAATTTTCAGGAAATCCGTATATGAAGAACACTATAAAATCTTGTTAAAAAACCTAAAAACAAGCAAAGTACTTGATCCAAGCCCACCTTCTCCCACCCCACCCTGTCCCTTCCTCTTTTTTCCCTATCTTGGTTGTTGATGAAAAAAGGGACCTACAGAAAATAGCCTCGCAGGGTAATCTGATCATAAATTTCTAACTGGGCAGGTCATGGTGTGTAACCATGTCCTAGGCACATACCGTTTTTTAGTAAAAGGTTTATATTTGCCTTAAGTAAGCCCTGTCCAATTGTCTTTGTACATCTAGGTTAATATACCTTTGGAATAAGCATAACCAACCTCAAGAAAGCACATAATCTTGTTAACTATCTTGTAATCTAATCCCCACCTTGCTTTCTCCTACCCTCTTATAATCTTCCTTATGTTCCCTCCTTAATTTCAAATGCATAAAAGAAACTGTCATTCTTTGAAGCATTTGAGATCTTGCTTCCTGGCGGCTGTCATCAGTTTCGGCTCAAATACACTCATTGAATTTCTCTACAGGTTTGGACATTTCTTACATCCACATGGTAAACAACACCTCCATCTACCCAGTTTCCTAGGCCAAGAATCCAGGAGCCATACCTGGTTCCTCCTTTTCTCATCCCCACATTAAAATCTTCAGCAAGCTTTGTTGACTTCATCTGTAACTACTTGCTGAATATGAATACCTCCCATCAACTCCAATGTCAAAACCTCAACTCAAGCCATTTTGGTCTCTCTAGGATCATGGCAACTACTTCCTAGTTGGTATCCTTCTGACTCTCACCCTTCTGCAAGTTTCCATCTAGCTGCCAGGGTAATCTACAGCTCAAATCCGAGTTTATCACTCCCTGATAAAGACCCCTCCCCCCCCCAAAGCTGCTTCTCATTGCAGTTAGAATACAATTCCAGCTTCTTAGCTGACAGAATCTGGCCTCTGCCTCCTCCTCAGGTCATCTCTTACCACTCTCCCCCTCATTCAGCGTGTTGTGGCATTGCCCATCTTTCTGTCCCTCGACCAGGCCATGCGCATGTCTGTGTCAGGGCTTGCCACAAATGCAGCAGCTAGTTTATACCCAACTCGCCAGTCACTTTTTGTTTTCTTTAGGATGACTTACAACTACACAAAAGGATGTCATTTATTTGTTCTTGGGTAAAATATCTATCATGAACACTAGAATGTCAGCATTATGAGCCCAGGTGTGTCAGCTTGTCTTGTTTTCTGCTTTACGCTGTGTCTAGATCTATTATGATTTCTGCTTTACCCCATGTCGAGCTACTATGGCATATAATGGGCTCTCGATATATATTAGTTGCGTGGCTGAAAGAATAAAATAATGGATAAAAGGAAAATGGAAAATTTCCCATTATACAGATTGGAGACTTGAGGCTTGACAAGATATAAATAAATAGCTCATGATTAAATAGCTAAGATTTGTCCACATTCAGACTCAAGACCAGTTCTGTTGAACTCTGATTCTTCTGTAGTTTCCCCTATCCATGCTACCTCCCCAGTCTACCATACTGCCATCTATACCTTGTTTCTTCAGTTCCTATCTCTCTAGGATATGAAGAGTAGACCAGTATATCTCATTTAGTGAACTGAGCTGCACTTAATATCAGGATAGATAGTTGTAAGTCTATTTTGAATCTTCAAGTTAAATGAATGTTATGCTAACTCCTGGTTACTCTGTCTAGTTAGGGAGCATGTGAAGTTTGATATGGTTTGTGAATGCATTTGAATTATTCTATAATTGTATTGATTTCTTGAAAAAAGCAATCTTATTAAGAAAAAAAGAGGAATATGCCCTGTCAAAACTGATCCTATCATACCGTAACAGAAATAAAGTAATGAATGGTGTCTTGGGGAAAAGAACATTGTTTTGGCAGCAGTTGTACTTAAAGAGAAAGAATGTCGTGAAAACATATTTTTAAACAAAGAAACTCTAAACACTGAAAACGATTAAACCTTCTATAAAAAATAGCAATTCAGTATTCATGAACAACTGGGATAGACAGAAGTTTCTCATTGATATTTTCTAACAAATGTGCTTAGGGCCATGTAGCACTTTCCTTTCTTGCCAGGCTCTCAAACTACAGAAAAGCAAATAGATCACTATACCCAATTTTCAACTGATGGCTAGAGGCAAATAGACCTTGGTCAGATAAGGGGTAACAGGTTCAAGATAGTTTCCTTCATTCTGTGAGAGCAAATGAAAGATCTGGAAAGTACTATCTTTGGTAAGCATGAGCATGATGAAAATTGGGATGGTAGCTGTACAAACATAATGCTGATAAGGAGGGGGAAGAGGACAGAGAAGAGGAGAAGGGACTGAGAAGGAAAAGGAGGGAAGAAAGACAAAGTAAAGAAAAGGAGGAAGAAATGACAGAAGGAAGATAAGAAAAGGGAAAGGAAAGAAAAGAGGAAGGAATTCAGGAGGCAAAAGTCTCAATTTAAAAAATTAGTAAAATTTAGGTAATGTTATAGAATGATATTCCTTTTAAACTCTTAGCAGTATAGACGAACCTGACATCACTTCAGTAAAATGAAGTTTTGATGGTCAAATAATAAAACTATGATAGAAAAGGGAGACTTTTCAGTTAAGGAAATTGAGAAACAAAGTAATAGCCCTTTACAGAACAATACATTAGAGACAGCAGTAACCAGATAATGAGAGGGAAAGCATAGGAAAAGAGATTAAAGCAATAGAGAGAAGATAATGGATTTGGAGATTAGACAACAATGATTCAAATAAATAGTATTTCAGAAAAATAAACTGTCACAGCACCCAACGTTTTTTGTATAAGAATTTTGTACCAAAGAAAATTCTCTGAAATGAAGGACAAAACTGTGTTGTTGTGTTTTTTTTTAAATGCATACAGAACAACTGAAAACCAAAATACATTCTTTCAACATTACTTAACATCAAGCATAAGAAAAGAATTTTCACACATCCAAACAAGAAAAAAGGAAGTCATCTACAAGTGGTGAATTTAGGCTAGCCACAGACCACTTAAGAATTCAGGGACTACAGAACAAATTACTTCTTGAAAAAAGCCCAACAACTTTTTGACTGATATTTAGCTAAATATGTTATTGATTAGAACAAAAATGTCAGAAACAAAAAAGCAATGGTTAGAGGATGGGTGTGAGAATGAATTATTTTTTTCTTAATATAACACTAAAGCTAAATTATTGTGGGAAGTTTGTTTACAGAATTTAAGGTGTTATAAATATTGGCAAAATAAATATAATAACATACCGTATTTCCTCCAAAATAAGACCTAGCTGGACAATCAGCCCTAACGCATCTTTTGGAGCAAAAATTATAGTAAAATGAGACCGGGTCTTATATGGTATAATATAATATAATATAATATAATATAATATAATATAATATAACATAACATAATATAATACTGGGTCTTATATTAATTTTTGCTCCAAAAGACTCATTAGAGCTGATTGTCTAGCTACGTCTTATTTTCGGGGAAACAGGGTAATCAAATGATCAACAAGTAGAGAAAAGAAAGAAGAAGTATAAAATTGTTAATTTCCTTAATCTGTCACATGGTTGAGTTCATCAGTAATATCTAAATTTAAAACAGAAGTATAAAAATATTAATGAGCCTAATTGCTTAATGATTTTCAAAATATTTTTCCATTTTGTGATGTGATCTTTTAGACACTATTTCATGTGACAATAAAATATTTATCTTCATACTACAATTCATTTAGTTTTATGTAATTTCTCTCTTCCACAACTGTAAAATTCCATTTAGTAGTTTTTGAAAATTAAACTGGTGAAAAAGCAAGTCATGCTGTTTGAAAAGGAAGAAAAAACTGTTTTTATTCAAAGACAACATGATTGTGTGCATAAAAATTCCCAAAAGAATCTATCAGAAATAACTATGTTCCTGGGATCAATATTGTTAACATGTCAATTCTTTCCAAACTCATCTATAGATTCAATGCAATCTCAACAAAAATTCCAGTAGGATTTTTTTTTTGTAGATCTTGCTCAGTTGATTCTAAAATTTATATAGAAAAGTATAGGACGGGAATAGTCAAAATAGATTTGAAAAAGAAGAATAAAGTTGGAGGACTCACACTACACAATTTTAAGACTTACCATAAGGCTACAATAATCAAAATGGTGTAGTATTGGGAAAAGAATATACACATAGGTCAATAGAACATAATAGAGAGTTTTAAAATGGCCTCCTCCCCATATATGTCAATTGATTTTTGACAAAGGTATTAAGACAATTCAATGCAGAAAGGACAGTTTTTTTCAACAAATGGTGTTTGAGCTTTTGGTTATCCGTATGCCAAAATATGAACCTTGACCCATAACTTGCACCTTTCAAAAATTAACTCAAATGGATCATAGACACACATATAAATCCTTAAAATATAAAACTTTTAGAGGAGCGTACAGAAGAAAAATTTTTGGGACCTTGGATTAGGCAAAGATTTCTTAGAAATGATACTGAAAAAATTAAGTTGAACTTTTCCAAAATTGAAAACTCCTCTACTATGAAAGACACTGCTAAAAAAAATGAAAAGAGAAGCCACAGACAAGGAGAAAATATTTGCAAAACACTTCCTGGGAAAAAATCTTATATCCATACTACAAAAAAAAAAACCTCTTAATATTCACTAATAAGAAAACTCAATTTTAAAAATGGGCAAAAGATTTGAAGAGATACATCACCAAAGAAGATATAGTAATGACAAAAAAAAAAAAAAACACAGAAAAGCATGCTTAACCTAAGTCATTAGGAAAATGCAAATTAAAGCCATAATGAGATATCACTATACATCTATTTGATGGCTAAAATTATTTTGAAACTTGACAGTACCAATGCTGGTGAGTATGCAGAGGAACTAGAACCCTCAGATATGGCTGGTGAGAATGCAAAACGGTACAGCCACTTTGGGAAACAGTTTGCCAGTTTCTTGTGGTATAAAACATATACTTAGAATTAAGCAATTCCACTTCCAGGTGTAAACCTAAGACAAACGAAAATTTATATCCACACAAAGTTCTGTGTTCAAATGTTCAAAGCAGCTTTGTTTATAATAGCCCAAACTGGAAATAACTCAGATGTCCTTTGACTAGTGAACAGAGAAATAAAATGTGCTACATCGGTATAGTGAAATATCACTCGGCTATAAAAACAAAAAAATTATTGTTACATACAATATTATGGAAGAATCTCAAAAACCTTATGCTAAGTGAAAGAAATTAGACACACAAAAGAATATATTGTATGATTGTATTTATAAGACTTTCTGGAAAAAGCAAAACTATAGAGACAGAAATCAGATCAGTTTTGCCAGGAGCTAGGGGAGGAAAAAGGTAATTGACTGGAAAAGCACATAATATTCTATATCTTCATTGTGGTAGAACTGTATTTGCCAAAACTCATAGAACTGTATGCCTAAAAAGGGTGAACTTTATTCCTCAATAATCCTGACTTTAAATTGTCTCCATTTTTCTACCTGGATGTCCTTATAGACAGGTAAATATTAATATTTATTAGTGAGGATTATATATCAGGATGATGGCACTTTGAGTGACATTTTGCATTCTTCTTTGTATGTTTCTGTATTGCTTGATTTTGAAAATGAACATGTAGTATTTTCTTTTTTTTTTGGTTGAAACTTTTTTTTAAATTAAAGTTTATTGGGGTGACAATTGTTAGTAAAGTTACATAGATTTCAGGTGTACAATTCTGTAATACATCATCTATATATCACATTGTATTTTCACCACCCAGAGTCAGTTCTCTTTTCATCACGATATATTAGACTCCGAATATAGTATTTTTAAATAAAAATAAAAGCGCCATTACACTTTTGTTAAAAGCTCAAAATAAAAGGCTCAAAAAAAGAAAAAAGATGATTAATAAGATCTGGAAAAAAAGAATACAGGATGGCAGTGAGGGCCTGATAGAGGTAAGATCATATGATTTCACTGGGGGATTACATCAGCCTTCTTCTGGGTTTCAGGCCATGAGCTGAGCAGGTAGATGGTGGGTGATTCGTCTAGGTTATGATATCTTCAGAAGAAGACCCACTTCCTACATGATCTCTCAACTTGCTTTGGTTCCAATCACACTCTTCACTCATAAGACGTTTCTAACATTTAGTCTTTTATGAAGTCAGTGCATTTCTGGAATGCTCATATAACAGCAAATTTTCTTAGTTTCTTACATTATTGACATAATTCCTTCTCAGTCCTTGGGAGAAATTATTACATATTTTATTTATTAACTATAAGTACTAAAGTTTTGGGCATGCTGCTTATTTCCTTACAGAAAAAAAATCAGGCAACTAGGTTGGTAGCACTGTATAAACTGATATATCAAATCTACCATCTGTTCTCAATGTGTGCATCAGCTCTTCCACACCTGTCCTGGAATTATCTTGGGAATGATAGCAATAGGGAAAAATAAAACACCCCCAAAATGTTCAAGTAATGTTTAGAAAAGAAGAAAGTGCTACTTAGCAAAACAGAGCAGATAATCAGAACTAGTTCACAGGCTTCGTCTTTAAAGCTATTAAGGTTGAAGCTAGAAGTATGTAGTTGTTTGTAGCCTTCTAATTGGGGATGGGGTAAAATGCTGTCGTGTTATCTATATAACTGAGAGTGAGGTAAAAGTTCACTCTTGCCCTTTCACATTCCTGTTTCAGAAATAAGACATAGCCCCCAGGGCACTTGTTGCTTTGGCTCATGCTGCTGAATAAACAAGCATTTCAGAGAGGGCCAAGACCAGGCTGAAGGTGCAGTAGTGTTCGGGGCCACCCACTGTACAGCTCAGGGGCCAAATCGTACCCAGACCACGTCTGTCCGTGCTCATAGACGCCATTCAGCTTAGTGGCTGAGTTCCACAGCCAATTACAGCTCAAAAGGTTAGCGTTTCATAGTTTACTTTTCAAGATTTCTTTAGGCCTATAAACTATATTGCCATATACTAACTTAAATTAAAAAACAAAACTAACCAGTTATTTTTATAATTTCTCATGTTCTTCAAAATGCTTAGAAAAGACTAAAATACATAATAATGTAGAAATGAGCTTGAGTACTTGACCCTTAGTTAAAGATTCCTCTAGAGTATCCTTGGCATCTCTGTAGAGAAAAGAAGCTTGTACGATAAGTGCCAGATCGTGCTTCACACACACCCACTCCATTTTCCATTACATTCTCTGGGGATATCTTTTTAGAGAAAAAGAATTTGGTCTTATTCATATAAGTTTCTCTAAAGTAAATAACACTTGACTTTTTAAAACTTCCCATTTTAACACATAGCACCAACTTGTCGTTCGTGTTAAAAGTTCTGAGGAAATCGTGCCATTAAACATTTCTTATAAGTGACTGTGCTCCTTGGCAAACCACGTGACAAGCTGGTGAATGCAAGTGTTTACAAGCCAATACAATACATAACAAGTGAACACAGCAAATCCAAGGACAAAGATGGAAAATGATAAACTGACTGAGAAAGCATTTAGGTCGATTAATGATGACCTTTTCCCTGACTATGTCCAAAGAGTTTTCAATTCCATTAGAAACTGTTTTATAAAGAAAATGTGAGGTGGGCATCCAAAAGGCTAGGGTATTTTAGGCTGTACTAAGAGGCATATACCATTATTGTGGTGTGTCATGGTTCTGCTCTGCCTTCCACTGCTCAGACCAAATCTGGGTCGCAGGATTCAGTGTGGGGAAGGACGTACTGAAAGGGATTTAGAACATCTGTAATAGGAAAAGGAAAACAGCATGATGAGAGGGCTGGGAGTTAGGAGGCGTAAAGAATGATCAAAAAGATCTGGGTCAGTTAGTGTAGAGCAAACTATGTGGCAAGAGGCAACGTTGTCATCGTCTTCAAATATTTGATGAACTGTGCTTTGAAGAGAGTTGCATATTGTTCAGTGTACCCCGAATGGTATAACTAAGACCAAATGGTTGGAAACGACAGAGAAACAGATTTCAACTCAGTAAGAAGATGAACCTTCCAGCTGGTCTGGAGATAGCAGGGCTGCTTGAGAGGTGAGTGATGGCTTTGAAGGCACACTTGAGTTCAGTTAGCGAAGCCTGGACAGCTACCCGATGGCAAGCAAGAAAAGGCATTCAGAGAGTGAGGAAATGGCGTCCATGTAACAAAGCATGGTTGTTGAGTGAGAGTGTGGATGTATACTCACCTACACATATACTCACAGTCCAAAAAGACGAAGGAAATAAATACATTTCCTTCTGTTAGCAGAAGGCTCTATGGGCTGGGTAGAAGAGAAGGTGCTCTGTGTACCAAGGAAGTCTTTGAGCAAACCAAATTACAGTATTTGAAGAAACATACTTCCGTTTTTTTATACAGTTCTGAGATGGTTATAAAGATTCAGTTGTTTGAAGAATTGGAAAACTACTGTTTAGTTAAGAACCGCAACCTGGCTTCAGGAAGGGAAATCACAACTTATGGGCTGTCCCAGACTGTGGCACTTATTATATAAGAGTTTGCCGCTGTAAAGTCATACCATGCAGCATTCAGGTTTATGGACTAGAGACTTTGTAGTTTTAAAAAATATTTTTCTTGCAAGTGAGTTAAAATATGTTATTTTGATATTTTAACAAAATGAGCTGCTGTAGCCTAAAGTAAAAGAAGTTAGTATTCTCACACAGCGTATGATACCTAACACGATATTGGCATCATTTCATTTCATATTTTCTGGAGGGTTACTAAGAAGATGTGGTTGCTGACCTTCTTAATAACAAATAATCCAATTATATATTTGGAATTTCGTTCCTCAAAAGTTTTATCCTTATGTTGTTTGGGTAGAAACAGTTGCTCTCATTTTGTTTTCTATTTTACTGAGTTATCATGTACACATAGAATTGTTATACATTTTTATTACAGTGCTGATAAGCACAAACTAGGAAACCCTCCATTCTAGATTTCTTTCCTCTGGCATCCAACATATTGCTTGTCCTACTTTATTTATTCTGAATTCTCATTGCATTTATCAGACTCTGTAAAGTATTTGCGCTATAGGCTGGTAACAGCTCCCAAAGGTATGTCTATGCACTAATTCCCGAATCAATTAACCTGTGAATGTTACCTTATTTGGAAAAAGGGTCTTTGCAGATATGATTATCCTGGATTATCCAGGTGGGTCCTAAATGCCATCATATATATCCTTATAAAACAGAGGTAGAGGGAGGTTTGAAGCAGACACACAGAGAAGGTGACACAGAGATGGAGATGAAGACAGAGAGTGGAGTGATGCCGCCACAAGCCACAGAACGTTCACGGCCACCAGAAGATGGAAGAGGCAAGGAACAGATTCTCCCCTAGAGCCTCCAGAGGAACTGTAACTCAGCTGACACCTTGATTTTGAACTTCTGGCCTCCAAAACTGTGACAGAATACGTTTTTTATTGCTTTCAGTCACTCAGTTTGTGGTAATTTGTTGGAGCATCCGTAAGAAACTAATGCAGTGTTTCTCACTTCTGGAGGATGTTTCACTGCCTTTTCTTGAGTCCTAAAAATTGCTTACACAATATTCGGGAATTCCCTTCCCCAACACTCACTGGGTACTAAAGTCCTGCCAATGCTTAAAGGCTCAGCATCATACAGCTTGGCCTGAGCAGCCTGCTGTCTCCACTTCAGCCAGACTAACAGGGGAGTCACTCAGATCCACCAACAAACGGTTAACACTGAAGAAGTTGCTAACCCCTTGAGTCGAGGCTGTTCATTGTAATCATCTCCCCTGGCACCTTGCTGTAGCTGTTTTCCCTTCTGCAAAACATTTTTAATCTGTCCTTTGTCTGCACTTTCTCTGGTACTGAAAAACACAATCAGGTTCATCAATATTAAAATGGAGAAAACGCACCTGCGTCCTGCTATCCACCACCCTACTTAACTTTTTCCCACTGTCTTTTTTTTTTTAAAGATCACTTTCAGTGCCTCACCATTTACTCATTCTAAATCATTCCAAACATGTTTGTCATCTGCTATTCTCTCAGATTCACTGGTGATTTTTATAAAGTCCAGTTCCTGCTCCTTGGACATCACCTTGTTTATCCTGAACCTAGAGCTGAGCGCCACAGTGGGCTGCATATTAGCCACCCCGACTGGTCTCTTAGATTCAACATGTTTACAACCAAAAATGTCATCACCTTGAACTCCAGTTTATCTTCTAATGGCCCTCTCAGTGTCTAACCTAAGTGCTAAATGTTCACTTTTGATTTTTCCCTTCCTTTCACTGTACCCAATCTGTTGCTCTATCCTCCTCCTCACCCCCCACCAATACGTTCTTAATGCCTATCTAATGTATTGATTATTACTGCCATTCCATCAGACTTAGTGAAGCTCTCATTACTGACTTGTCATTTGGCCTACTACAATTACCACCTAATGCATATTCTATCTCCTGTCTTCCTTCATTCCACCCATTCCTACAGAACTCTGGCAGATTAATTTTTAAACAGTGTATTTATTAACATATCATTCTTTTGTAAAAAATCTAATGGCTCTCCATTGTCTATTGAATTAAACATACTCAATTCAATTTACTTCAACTGACGTCAAAGGCTCTTGGCAATACAAAAGTTGTTACCATGGCTGACATTTTTTGGACGTTTCTGTGTTCTAGTCACTGTGAAGCAATTCACATCCTTTGATCTTTACAATAACCCTACATGGCAGGGACCATTAATATTTCCGTGTTATTAATAAAGGTCCTGAGGTTTAGTCAGGACTAGAACTGGTCCTTCTATCTCTATAGCTTAGTGAGAGAGATGGTCCCTTAAGCCCTCCTCCACTCATACTCCTTTCCTGAATCTCCTCAAAGCCTCACTCTTTCCTTCCTTCCTGTCTTGATCATGTTCCTCCTCGAGTTTTGCATTTCTGCCTATTAGCTCATCCACATACTTTGAGGTCTGCTACAAGTATGAGCTCTCTCAAGAAGTCACTTATTTTTCCCTGATGGATATGGTCCCTATCTCCTTCAAGTCCCACTGTGCCCCACTTCCTTACTTGGGCCCTTTCTAACAGTATAGACAGACAATTCGTGAACTCATTCTAGAAAAAGTGCTACATACCTCATTGCTGAATATCACTACGGTCACATTCGAAGTACTCCCCTTGGGAAACTATGCACCGACGCCAGCACCTAGTCCACCCTTCAAAGCAATTTTGAAACTCTTTTTCTGGAATGACCATCAGACCTGTCATCGTATTACCCTTGATGTCCTGAATATCATCAAAATGTCTTCCTTTCAATATTTCCTTTATCCTTGGGTAAAGAAATAATTCTTTGGGGGCCAGATCAGGTGAGTAAGGAAGGTGTTCCAATACAGTTATTTGTTTACTGGTTAAAAACTCTCTCATAGACAGTGCTGTGTGAGTTGGTGCATTGTCGTAATGCAAGAGGCACGAATTGTTGGCAAGTTCAGGTCGTCTAACTTTTTCATGCAGCCTTTTCAGCACTTCCAAAGAGTAAACTTGGTTAACTGTCCAGTTGGTACAAATTCATAATGAATAATCCCTTTGATTCAAAAAAGGTTAGCAACATCATTGAAAACAAGTTCATGAACTTGATTGTCAGAACTTGTATATGTGTTTTGTCCCACTATTGGCTTGTATATTCACTAAGTATGGATGTGCCTTCTCATCTTTGTGTCTTCTTCAATATTTAGTGAACTGGCTTGAATATAGTAGTGACTTGCCATTTGTTGAATTTCAATGCCCAGAATTTCTGCCTTGTTAGAATATAGGCTCTTTAAGGGTGGGAACAAAACTGTAACCGATTTGTGTGTTTTATAGTATAAGACATTATATGTTATCTCACATGATATATATAGTGCATCATACATAGTTGACATGCAAAATTGAATGAATAGAATGAAAGAAAGATATCCCATAAGGTCTCTGGGTTTGTTCAAGTATAAAATAAAGGGGTTGGGATAGATTGTCTCTATTCCCTAGATAGATTACGTCTTCCACATGTAAAATGTTATGAATTGAAGATTCTATATGTTCTAATATTTCTCTTTTGCACGAGTGAACAAGATATAGGTAAACTTTTGTATCTCCTGAAATTTAATCTACAAAAACATCATAACTATTTTTATATTTCATTTTATGTTAAACGTGATGCCAGTTATTTTTTTTACCCTTGTTTCTATTAGAAATTCTTAAGCATCAAAATAAACTGGAATGTTTCAAATGCTTTAGGAAATTAAGCTGAGTATACAGAAGAATAAAGATTTTATAGAAAATATTCAGCTATGAAAGAACTTTGAAGTTGTTAATGTTTTAGAATTGCATCATGTATCCTTAAGGGGCAAAGGTTACACATAATCTAAAATATCCACTCAGACATCTCTACAACATTTCCTGTTTACAATCACCAAGCAATCAGTGTCAGTTATTTCTCAGAGCAGTGTCAGAATTCCAAAGGATTTGTTTTATTAAAAAGGACTTTGATTGGACACTCATGTTTATGGAAGCATTGTACACAAAAGTCAAAGAAGCAACCAAGTGTCCATGAATAGGAAAACAAAATGTGGCATATACATACAATATAATATTATTCAGCTTTAAAAGGAAGGAAATTCTGACACGTGCTCAGATATGGGTGAACCTTCAAGACATTATGTTAAGTGAAATAAGTCAGTAACAAAAGGATAAATATTATATGATTCCACTTATTAGGTACCTAGAGTAATCAAATTCATGGAGTCAGACAGTAGAATGATGGTTGCCAGGGTGTGGGGAGGAAAGAACGAGGAGTTAGTATTTAATAGATACAGAGGTTCAGTTTTGAAAGATGAAAAACATCTAGAGATGGACAGTGGTGATGGTTACACAACAGTGTGAATGTACTTAATGCCACATAACTGGACACTTATAAATGGTGAAAATGGTAAATTTTATGTTTATACTTTATCACAAAAAGAAACAAACAACTTTGAGGTAAAAGGACAACTGTAGTATTAAAATAATAAGAATGAAAGAAATATACAACGCATTCTTCTCTGGTTCAAGTACTCTGACCAGTTGGTTTGTCTAGACCTAATAAATGACTGGTCTCGAATTTCCGAAAGATGCTAAATGTGGAAGAGCAGGAACAGTGACAATCATGCATGTAGTATGGGAAGGTACGATCATTTGTATGTTTCATCATTAGAAAGAAGGAGGAAGAGATAAGCCCTGTTATACTTAGGAAATGGGCTGTCTTGTGCTGTTCTATACTATCATGGACTGAATTGTGTCACCCCAAATTCATATCTGAAGGCCTAACACCCAATGTGATGGTATTTGGACATGGGCCTTTGGCAGTAATTAGGGCTAGGTTAAGTCATGAGGATGGGACCCTCATGATGGGATTCACTAATTAGTGAATATAAGAAGAGGAAGAGCTCTCTGCCCTACCCCACATGCCCATGTATAAATGGCAAGGAAACAGTGAAGGAAACATAAACATGTGAGGAAACAGTGAAGGTGGCCTTCCGTGAGTAAGGAAGAGAGCGCTCACCTGAAACTAAATAGGCCAGCACTTTGTCTTTTTTTTCTTTTTTTTTGAGGAAATCTTTATTTAAGGACATAAGGACATTAATTAATTAATGTAGTCATTAAAAAAATTTTCAATTACAGTTGACATACAATAGTATATTAGTTTTAGGTGTACAACACAGTGGTAAGAGATTTATATAACTTATGAAGTGATCACCCTAATAAGTCTAGTACCCATCTGATACATAGAATATTATTGACTATATCCCCTGTGCTGTACGTTACATCCCCATGACTGATTTTATAATTGGCAAGTTGTGCATCTTAATCCCTTCCCCTTTTCCACCCATTCCCAACCCCCCTCCCATCTGGTAACCATCAAAATGTTCACTGTATCTATGAGTTTGTTTCTGTTTTGTTTATTTGTTTATTTTGTTTTTTAAATTCCACGTATAAATGAAACCATATGGTATTTGTCTTTGACTTACTTCAGTTAGCATACTACCCTCTATTCCATCTATGTTGTCACATGGCCGACACTTTGACCTTGGACTTCTAGTCTCCAGAATTGTAAGAAAGTAAATTTCTGTTAAGCCACACAGTCTATGGTACTTTGCAGCCCAAGCAAACTAATACCTATACTACAGAGATAAGTGTGGTAAGAGGGCTTGATAGAGGGTCCTGACATCTGCACTCTTGAGCCTGGTAGAAGCAGGTGGGACAGGTTGAAATACACCAGACACAGCACCCACCACCACATCAAGGGTGAGGCGTGAGGGACTGATTTAGAGGGAACACACCCACTAAACGGGCTTGGGTTTGGGAAACTTCATCATTCTCTATGATACTGAGGGCTCTGGGCCCCTCACTACCACATTCATGGGCATTATGAAGGTCTGTGAAGAACCAAATCATAGAAATATGCATACTTTTAAAGAGTAAAAATAGTGTGGGGACATTTTAAAGGAGAAAATATGAAGAAGATCAGCAAAAGGACCAAACACAGAAGAAAATGTTGGCAGGAGGTGGTTGGGAAAAGTGGGAGTAAAACTTGTCAAATGCTTCATGGCTCCCAGCATGTTCATATAACCTTAAAATTAGATTTCGACTAATTTTCTAAAATATTACTTGGTTTCTGGAATCAAAAATATAAAGAGAGTCATTTCTGCTATTGGAAACTGAAAAATCGATTTGAAAATTTCAGTGTATATTCCCAGTTCCACAGACATCGTCTCCAGCTCCTCTTAAGAATGGCCTTCACCTAGAGCATTTCTGTTCGTACCCGTTAAACCACATGTTACACTGAAGGCTTGACCAAGGGCATCACAAGCACACAGATGTCTTATCCACAAGGCACCAATTTTCTCCTTCAATTGTTTGCCTGTCAGAATCAGTATCTCTCTGGGGTCTGCTTTTGGGGCCCAGCCAATCAAATCTGTTGTGCTGACACAGCTCAGCTTATGCCAAATAGAGCTGCTGCCTCAGTCCATATTAAGGGAACAAAGCACTCAATCAACCCAGACATCACACCCCATTGCTACAGCAAACATTACTGTGACTTGAAAATCATAGACTGTCAGAGAATGAAGGGGGCCTGGAGATCGTCTCATCCCAGCCCGGCACTTTCCTGCAGGAGAGACAGGAGGGGAGCCATCAGTCAGTGAGCTCGTGACAGAATCTGGACCCCCGCTCCCATCCCCCATCTTCTAATTTGTACAGTACCTAGTACTGCCACAGCATCAGTGTTCAAATGACCCCTCAATCTAATCACATTGCACATTTACCCTTCATTTTAGACTTGATAAAATGTGATTTACTAGTTGCTTGCTTCTAAGAGCTCAAGACATAAAAAAGAAACAAGAATGGATGAGGGGAATAAGGCTCACTGGGGACTCAAATCTGACCCTACACCAAGCTCTTACGAGTAATTGGGCAAAAACATGTCACTGAAGCAAAAGCAACCAAGTATATCAGGGTCAAAGTACAGCGGATGTTGTTTTGGCAGCACAGCATCTTCTGAACTCAACCCTTATGTCTGAGCAATTCCTTACTATAGAAACACCTACTCCATTGAACCAATTCCAATACAGAATCCAAAAAGGAGACATACACACTTTCCCTTGCCCTGTAATCTAACTCAGCCTATGCTCCAGCCTCAGACTTTGAATAGGAAACAAAGAACCAAAAGGTCTCTGGAGGAAAGGGAAGCAGTGGCATGAGTGTTCATTCTCCAGGCTGCAGTTGTCCTGGTGCCAGGAAAGGCAACCTGGGGTCCTGTGGTAGTAGCACCACACCAACGAGGAGCCAAATAATCTGGTCCCAGCACCTGGATCCTTTTTTTTGCTCAGTGGCCAGGTTTCAATGTCCATGGCCCCAGACGGTACTTTGAGTGTGACTGACCCAGACGAGGCAGAGGACGTGGGTTTTTCTCTGAGAACGTGGCTTTAACAATAAGAAACTTAAGTAACAGTGTCTTTAGCACATTGTAACAGTAATATTTTTTTCAGAAAACAAAATGTAGGCAAAGTATAGTTTTTCTTTTTCTTGTAAAAATATGGCAAAAAAAAAAATTTTTTTAAAGTTTGATCACAAATTTTTGCACAAATCTTCATTTGTATTATAATTAGCCAGAGAAAATAGTAAGGACTGATTAAAAGAATATCTTAGCGTGATGGGTTTCAAAATCCCAATGGATGGGTACGGAAACAATTATTCATCTCTAAAGAAGGATCAAATGATTATTAGACCCCCCTCACCCCCAAAAAAAGGAGATTAGGATTAGGAAAAGTGATCTTTTTAAAAGAAATTGGGTAAAATGCATACTCCGTTGGATTCCATAGCAGATTTATTATGGAATTTGTTTTGAGAAATAGATGGAAAATATAGATTCCAATTGTTTTATGCATAAGGAAATGTACCTGAAGAAAAGGGTTCATTTCAGGCATTGATGGGTTCTGAATTTGATACAAACTCTCAGAGGAGAGATTTAGACACATTAACTGCTGTTAACATATTCAGCGGGTGTCAAGAATAAATAGGCTGTTGGATTAAAGAGAATAACAGTAGTTAATGATGATTGTGTTAGCATCCACCCACAGAGCAAAGATTGTATCTTGAAGTAACTTTCACAGCAAGCACAGGCTGTCATGGTGGCTGACCTCAGTAGGGCTGGAAACACAGGTCAGAGAACAGGAAATGCCAGTGGTGTTTGTTTTCATTTAATCATGGACACGAACATTAGGTTAATTTTGAAAGCAAAGGGAAAGTTCTGATAAAGGGAGAAGAGCAGGGCTTTGCACCTCCTCAAATAATTACAAGAATGAGGAGAACTCAAAAAAGGGAAGAATATCAGAGAAACAGGAATATTTGAGATTTATACTGAGATTAATTTAGAGCCGTAATATGCTGATAAAGTAAAACTTCAAACAGTGGTGTTTTCTTGAGCTACCTTCTTTTAGAAATGCAAGTAAAATTTAATTTGGAGTTCAATAGTGTATGCCAGACGTACCAAGGTTACACATTACAGAATAACTTTATTGAAACAACTAATAACTGGTTTTTGACATATGGGAATTCCTTACTTCTTATTTCAATTTGTTGTTCTTTTTCTAAACACAGAACTATTGTATGGTGTAATAACATGATTGATAAGGGGTGTTCGGTGACCCCCCGGTGGGTGTTCTTTGTACTCTTTTCTTAGGCACATGTGTCTGTGGTGTGTACCCATTAACAAAAAGCCATAAAGTCTGCAAATGCTGCAGTCAGAGGGTTCTTATTTGTAAGATGACTTTACTGGGAAGTAATAATAGCGTGTGATGAATTTCAGTCAACAGTTCCCAGCTACTCCAAAAATACCTGTCGTCTATTCCAAATACTGCCTACACATGGGGGAAAAAGTTACCACATGTCAGTGATTCGTATGGATTACTAAACCATTGGAAAAGATGTGGTCATCTGTAGCAACCATAAATATTGAAGTTTGAAAAGGATATGCCCTACAACCTACTACACGTAGCCATGAATAAAGTCATGGAACGTCTATGGATATGAGTTCAAGGCAAGATATGAGAGAATTACAAAGCAAACGGATTTGACAATTCCCTAGCAGAGGTTGTTAACATGCTACCTGAGCAGAGTGACTATAATGCTATGACTTTTTGACATATAATCAAAGTTTGGGTCCTTGATGAATATTTTTTATTAACATCTCATTCCTGCATGAAGATAGAAGAAGGATGATGGGACATGATTCTGATAATACTTCTTCTATTTGTGTGACATCCAAAGAAATTCAGTCATATCCTAAGCCACTGAAAGTTTTAATATTTATATTCTAAACAGATCATTAGAGCAACTGAACAGAGTGTAAAGAAAGGGGGGTGGGGGGAGGCGTATAAGAAAGGTGATTAGAAAGGAAAATATTTCAGTAGATTATGTCAAAAATAAGAAAGGCCCGGATTAGTACCATGTCTGTAAGGAAGGAGAGAAAGAGATCTTTTTGTTTTTAATTTAGGAGTTAAATCCATCACTAAATGATTCATTGAGTGGGGGACTGGGTGAGAAACATGAACACATCAAGACTAATTCCTGGGTGTTTCAGAGACAGTATTGCTTGGTGTTAGTAAATGTGTGACAAAATAAATATAAAAGAGACTATAAAAACAAAAGCTAAACAAGCTGTGACTGTATCAATCTTCATGTTAGCCCTATTGCTTAGTCTTTATCTCTGGGGGAAATAAAATCAAAGATGTAGCAGAAATAAAATGGGAGTGACATGGAAAAGGTGTCAGTTTGGCATGGGGTGATGCACACATCTCCAGGAAAAGCAAGGAGAAGATTATTTGATGCTGTGAGTTTCACTACAGAGGCAAAGACATCGTGTGATTTAATAAAGCTGCATTGAGCACAAATCTAAATAATGACAAAGCTAGCATACTCCACACAATGTTTTGCTTGATGTGAGCATACACTTTTGCCTCGGGGATGCTCACTGGAGCCACATAAAAAGTATCATGCGTTGGTTCAATAAGGAATTCTTTTTAGCTCACATTTCAAGCAGGAAGATGTTCTTATAGCTAAAGGAGCCTAAAACCCTTTCCTTGTCTCAGTGCACAGAGAGGATGCTAATCTCTAGGGCAGCCTGCTCTAGAGACCACTGTAGACTGGCCTCAGAGCGGCTCTGACACAGAGTGCTTACATTAGAAAGAGAGGGTGCAGTATTGCACCACCAATCCAGGATTCACAAGCAGTGGCTCAGAGGTAAGAAGCAGCCAATCTGGTCTAGATAAAATAATTTGGGACACACTAAAGATAATCCAAGCTGGACCAGGGCAGAAACTATTCCTTAGTCACATCGGTACCAGTTATCAGTGGTTCTTAAGTAAGAAGAATTAGTTGGTGTTTTCAAGACCCACTCTGTCTTCTACACCAATCACTGTATTTTAAATGTGCACAGTTATTTTGACATATTTTTCATTTCAGAGTGTGAATTCAGTCATTCTTGATAATCCTTTTTCGCTTTGTGAAGCACTGAGTTTAAAACCCACCTAGAAACCAACCAACCAACCAACCAATACTCCCAGGAACTCTCAGAGGTAAGAATGTGTAGTAGTCAAGGGTTTGACCTTTAGAGTTGGAAAAATGAGGTAAAAAGTCCTCTTTAACTCTTTCTGAATAAGTAGATTTGTGCTTGGGTGAGCTCAATAGAGTTGTGCAAGTAGTGTACCTTGAAGGTTTGACACAGTGTTTACAGCTGTATGAATTCACGTATTCATTCCATAAGCATTCATCAAGTGCTTACTTTGCCAGACACTATGGAAGATTTATTAGGAAGCAGTGAAGCTGAAAATAATGAAACTAGTTAGGCTGTTGCCATAATCTAGAAGAAAACAGATGAAGTCTGATCTACGGTAGAGGCAGTGGCATTAGAAGGGAGGAGACAGAAACAAGAGCAATTTAGACACCGTCCTTACTTTATAAGTAAAAATGGCGGTATAGTACATAGGACAAATCAATTACTCTACACAAGAGTCAGAGATTAAATTGGATAGATCCTAACTTGTGACGAATAACAGTCCTGCCCATTATACAGTGAGACCCAGTAGATAACTACTCAGCCTCTAGATCAACAATGAGAATTTCTTCAGCCAAGTACCAGTCCTGTTCCCTTAACAAAGAGAATTCAACCTGAATTTATGTGGAGGTCAAAGGAGTCAACTCTGTAAGTCTCACCTGAAATCCATTCTGGGCATAAAATGATTAAGATTGCCAGGATATAGAGATGATTAGCTGTGAAGTGAGAGAAACCTCATTTCTCAATAATTTTGAAAGAATTTAAGACAAAACAGTATCAAAGGCATTAATACAGTAAAGGCAGGGATACGAGAATAAATGTGTATTATATATACAATACTTTTCTATTTGCAAAATGTATGATTAATTGAGTTGGAAGACAGAAACTGCCTACTATTTGCTTCAATACTCAGGTATATGTGTGTGTTTGTGTGTGTTTGTATATGTGTGTCTTGCTCTTTGAGAAAGAGTGAGAAGATACATTGTAACATTTTAGACCAAGAATCTGATTCAGTAACCAAAAGCAAAGACTGAATTTAATTCAAGAATAGTCCAATGAAAGCAGTGCAAATACCAAGTTGTCTCAGACACCCTTTATGGATATCTATTTTTTTCTGGGTCAAGGCTGACCTCACTTGGTGCTAATCCAACATTTGCAATTTCAGTTGAATGAAACAAGGTAGATAAATTAGGTGGCATTCATTTATTTTCTTAAAGAATTAGCTCTAAAATTCCCTTAGTTGGTCTAAAATATGCCATTTATAAAATTTCATTCATATTCATCTTTTCAGAATACATATATTGTGCAAAATATGTTTTCCAAACTAGATTTTCCCCTTGCGTTAGCCAAAATTTTGAAAAGGAAAATTTACAGTAAAATTACTTATGACAGAAATGTTTTTAAAATGTCAAGGGGCTAGTTTGAAGTTATTACATATTCATGCTAACCACTCAAATTCTTATGTCTATAGAGTTTTTAACAACGAGTGTTTCTAACAATGATCATAGATCTTTGGTTAGCATGCAAAGATAAATTTATATTTACTAAAGTATTCTTACTAAGGCAAATGTGAAAATAATTAGTAGGGTTTCACACAATGAGTTACAAGCTCCTTAGTATGAAAAATATATGTGTATTTACTGGACAATTCTTATGATGCAAGCATTGAAACAAACAAGATTTCTAGGTTAAAGTTTAATTGGCCAGAAAATTCATGTAACCAAACCATTTGAAACCTGAGTTTTGTGGTTAAAAGAGCTTTTACTGCATGCTTTCTGCTTATTTTAGCTTTCAAATTCTCTGTGTAGTAAAAGTGTAGGTATCGCATGAAAGATCTATTGTGAAAAAAAAAAAAAAGGCTGTTATGTAGGTTATCTATCAGTCAGAATTGTTATTTGAGTAGTTTGTCCTCTTCTTTGTAAATTACATCAGGAAATAATATTTTTAAAGCATATCAGATATACTTCTATCCATTCTTCAAAATCTGGGTCAAAAATGTTTCTTGAGCTACCACTGCTAAAGAAAATACCACTTTGAAATAATATTACTTTTTCAAAGTTCAATTTCTGAGTTTCACCTTGAATACTTCAATACAAAAAGAAAAATTATTTTTAAATCCTTTATTTACATATTTTCTAGCATATTAGGGTGAATAATATTAAAATATCAGTGGATATAGAGCCTAAAACAGTTATTAAAGGCAATATAAAAAGATCCTCTTTGGAAAGAAAATCTAACTTGGCAGTTCCCAAATAAATGGTCTGTGAAATAAGTGAACCACGTTATTTGACATTTTAATGCCAGGGCATTTTCAAATCAAAAATCCTTATTAGAAAATAAGATAATTTATTGCATGAATCTTTTGATTGGCTATCTTATAGGGAGACTAACATCAATGAATACTCTGGAGAAAGAATAGGGAGCAAAGGCTTACATGGGAAATCCTCAGGCTACTCTGTGTGAGGAAGAGGTCACAGATAGGAATGGTATGAGATATCTGTGTGTGTGTGTGTGTGTGTGTGTGTGTGTGTGTGTGTGTGTACCGTGTTTGTTTCCCTGAAAATAAGAACTAGCTGGACAATCAGCTCTAATGCATCTTTTGGAGCGAAAATTAACATAAGATCCAGGCTTATGGTAAAATAAGACCAGGTATAATATATAATATAATATAATATAATATAATATAATATAATATAATATAATATAATATAATATAATATAATACAATATAATACCGGGTCTTATATTAATTTTTGCTCCAAAAGACGCTAGAGGTGATTGTCTGGCTAGATCTTATTTTCGGGGAAACAGGGTATATATATTCAATCCTGATTGTTTTCTGTATCTTGCTAAAGCTGGTATAACATGTAAGTTTAGTATTATATAAATCTTCAACCCACCTATGTTGAGAGCAAATGGTTTAGCCCTCCTGGGCTTTATGCATGATACCCAACTGAGATATTAATTCGATGGCAAAGTAATTAAAAGCTCCTGCTCTGACGTCGTAATTGCCGAATTGGAACCAGGCTTTGCCATTAACTAGTTGCACGCCTTTAGAGAAGTTACTGAACCGCTCTAAGCCTGGGATCCTCATCTGGGAACTGGGAATCGCACTAGCACTGATTTCATGGGGTGTTGCAAGTATTAAATGCACGGAAGCTTCTCCATGTGGCGACTGCCTCGTGCACAATACACAAGCAAGTGTCAGTCATCATCATTCATTAAGAATTAAAAAGAATGTAACATAGCTTTATTTGTTATAGTGATCTTTCTTGGGGTACGCTGTTAGAAATGATTTGTTCTCTTTGCATCCTGAGTTCGAAATGCTTAATCCTTAGAGAAAAAACTTGGGCTCTTTATGATTATGATGAAGTTTTGAGATAATAAATGTAAAGCATGTCCCATAATGCTATATACTCAGTAAATGGTAGGAGGAGGTATTGTTACTATTATCATTATGGTTGCTTACATCTATTTCTTGTTCATTTTGGCTTGACGGATGGATGCTAGAGGCAAATAGGCAGAAGTTGCCCATGGTTGTCTGGGACAATATTCTGGAGAAGGCTAAGTTTGTGGTTAGCATTCTTCTTTAAATTCCTTTTCCCCTCACATGTATGATTCTTGGATTATATGCATGACCTAAATACATACGAGTATAAATATAACATTATATCTATATCTTTCTTCTAATATTATATATAAGATTTTTATTCCAATAAGTGATTTTTGATTATTATACCCTAAGTCCCCACTTGAGAGAAGTGATATGTACGTTGAATTGTTGGGGAAAATTTGTTGTTCATCTATTTCTTCAGACACTCACTTGTCATTGTTGGTTGAAACCAGACCACGGGACAGTGGAGGTTCAGACCAAATTTCTTTGGTAGTCTGTTTTCCCACCTTAAATGTTTTCCCTGAGTTGCCTTTTTGTATTATAATGTTAGTTTCTATAACAAGAAACCATCTCAAATCCAATATACATATTTGGAGTTAATTAATTAATTAATTAATTAATTACTATTTCTAGGTATACCCACCAATGTATATGAATACTACTATATACTCACTATCTCATTTGGATCTCTATAATATAAAATTCTATATAAGAAACTTATTTTAGAGCTATGAAGTAGAAAAAGTTTAGATTCTCTCCCAGAGTTGGTATTTATAGTCTTTTTAACATATTAGGTTGCTGCAAAAGTAATTGTGGTTTTTGCAATTATTTTTAACCCTTTAAATCGCAATCACTTTTGCATCAACCTAATAATTGCCATGTTTTGATTTTTTACTTTGGCCATCAAGAAACAAATTTTGTGACCAGCCCTATTTATGTCCTGTTGTTTTCTGGTGATTTTTGGTTTTTGCCTATCCTTTTTTAAATTTCTTGATGTCTGATATTTTATTTTAAATTGTATATTATCCTTTCATACTATGTACTTTTGTTGGTTTGTTAAGCTGCCTCAGTTCTTTAGTGGAAAAATGCAGGGGATATACATGAAGGCATAGCTATAGATAGAGTTACAGACTATGCTTTCTGTTGGTAAACATAACCACATACACAATCATTTGTCCTTCAGGGGACTGAAAAAAATCTTAGCACTATGTTCTCAACATGGCTAATTATAAAGTATAAGTAAACATTGAAGGAACTTTGACAGGTAATTGTGGAAAATCTACCTTAAAAGGTCACCGGGCAGAGAAATGTTTAGCTCTTCACACATTTTCATGTTCATTCTCCTGAAACAAATACATCCTCAGGATATTGCTCTTGCTGTTTTCTTTTTTGATGAGCTGCTAAACTGTAAACTTTTGAAAGGATTTGTTGGAAAATGAGTCTCTCTGCTGAGACCCAGAGGACCTCTCAAAAGGATGTTATGGCGGTGATTTTCAAGCTGTATTGTGTTTCTCTCAGGGGACAATTTTTCAGACCTATGAAAAGCAATGACTCCTTAACCAAATGAATTTTGGCAAATATTTCTAAAAACTGGTAAAAACTTTTAGTAAAGTGAGTTGAGCCTAGGAGAGTGAGATACAAGAGTCCCACTTTGGACACAATGATAGAGCCTCCATTCTATCAAGATAAAAGGTAGACATGATGGGCAATGAAACACTGAAGCATGAGGTTCTAAAATATGATCCCCAAATAAGTAAGGGAGTGTGTGTATGTGTTTATACCCACTTCCCATTCCTCTTCTGTCTTTCTCCCTTTATATACAAAGTCAAAGTAATACATTAAAAATCTTTCAAGCAATGCTTTATCATCTCATAGCTATAGCCAAAGATTTTGAAGAACTATGAGGGCTTATGTTGGGATGTTATTTCACTGCCATCTGGTTCAATAAATAAAGCTGTGAAACTTCAATCATGAACTATAAAATAGAGAAACATGCAAAAAAAAAAAAGTTAACTTTCAATGATCCTTTACCCATTTGATTTCTCTGCTGCATTTTGGTTTCTAGTAGTTACCACTTACTGATTCAACTTCATGCCTGACTATGTGTCTAACACTGTTCAAGATACAATGACAGGAAATTTTAAGAAACACCCTGTATGGGATTCAGCCCAAATTCCAGTCAGACCAATTTGGCTGTGTAACCATGCTCTTCACCACCACTGAGCCTGTTTTCTGCAACAGGAACAATACTACAAATAGTAACAGTGAAACAGGACTGGTGCCTAAATTATAAAATGCACGGTATTAACTGAAGATAAGGGTCTGGACACACCCTACCCTTTTTTCAATGTGTTTCCTGTGTTATCTATCTCTTCCTGAAAAGAAATGCTGATTACAGAATAAAGGAGCCTAGTTAATCATTATAAAACTCTTTTACAAAATTTCTCACATTTAATATTACCAGTTGGCCATATCACCCCAATACCCATTGCATTCTGCTCGCCTCCTGCTTCCATTCTTGCTCAGCCCCACCCCATTCTGGTACTTAACAGATGAGTACTTTCCATCTCTAAGAGTTTCTACTTGGTCAAAGTAGTAGAGAAGGGAGAGTATCCAAAATAAGAAGCTGAATCCAGGTGGAAAACAGCATGATTACTATTGAGATTCTGGCAGCTGCTTTTTAAAAGCCCTCTATTTTACCGTGCTATTATAAAGAAAAATAAACTTATATACATATATTTTTGCTCTGGAGACTATCAAGAAAAAAATTTGGTCCAGTGACTAAGCACTTGATAGCATGAGCAATTCGAAATGTTAGACAACAAACACAAGCATTAAGCACTAACATTTCAGTATTGAATGTACCAAATAAACAGCCTGATACTGGTGACATTAACACCTATTATTGAGCTGCATTAGTTTTATGAATACAATAAACATTCCTGGATGATGAACATTTTGTAATTCAAAGAATGACTCATGGAAAATATAGTTTTCATTTTCTAAAGTGCTGTAGGATTGAGTTTAGAAATGTCTTGCTGTGTTGAAATTGATTCAATTTGAATGGCAATCCAAAATCTACAATAAATTTTAAAACCATACAAGTATGTTTTGCTTCTTTCATCTATTTGGGAAAACAGAAGCAAACAAATATAATAGTGTTCTTGGGACCCATTGCACGGTGATATCCTATTACATAAACAAGCATTACATAAAACAGAGTCGTGATTATCACATCTATTTATGGAACAAATAAACAAACCAAATAAAGCCAGTTTTTAAAAGATGGGAGATGGCATCCAATAAAGCATTACAATTGAGGCTCATTCTGTCCCAAACTTTTTGAATATTGATTTACCTTGAATTTTATTGACCTAATGGGCCAATATCAGGAGTTTTAAAAAATATATGCTAAAGCTATGCCAAAAGATTCAAGTAACTTTTAAGACAAGTCTAAACCAATACAGTTAAGATAGAACTACATTTACACTTGCCATTTGTACTCTGCTTTTCTCTGATCTCAATTATTGTGTTGAAAGTCTTAAGCAATCACCTACCACCAATAACTTTTTCATTTCATTTCTTCTTGGGGATTTAATCAGATCTGACTCTGAAGAGCGTGGTGACTTGTTGATCACTCCAGCAAAGCAGCAGTTACATAAAATAATTTCTTAACAGCAAGAAATGTCTTTTCTTTGGGATCTTAAAAGTAGAGTAGATTCTCATCATGCTGGATGTTAGGATGTATGAATGACTTTTCAAAGACCCATTCATTGCAATGATTTACTTTGAATGTATTCCCAGAAAAACAAAATTTTTTGAGCTTTGAAGATTAAATCAAAACGTTTATGTAGAAAACACAACTTAATCTTTATAATATCCCCCTGTGGAAGATGGTTAACTCTAAGTCACTCTGAATTTAATTACAGCAGCTCCTCGTAAAACCATACACCTTTCCTAAGGGTTTCAGCACACATACTTTTAAATATGTTTAAATGTTTACATGCAAAGATTTTTTTTTTTAAGAAAAGTAAAGTTGGAGCACAAAAATAGGTAGGTTTTAAAGTACTCACTTTCCAGTCTGAAATTCCATGGTCATATAACTAGGTTATTTTTGCTGTGAACAATAACAAGCTTGATCTACCTTTGCCACAGTTGCAACATCCAGCTATAAACAAGTAAATGTACAAAATACAAAAACTAAAAAAAAACCCCAAAAACTAGTGTCCATTTTTCTCTCAGCAACTTAGAAATGAATTTCTTTTCTTTCCTTTTAACTTCTGAAGAAGAAATCTAATCTTATATAATTGCACTGATTGTTGTTTTACAAAAACTCAGTTGAGAAATTTGTTAGAGTATCATTTCCCCATTCCAGTGTAATTTCTATAAACAGAATGCTTTCATTATTTTCACTCTTTCTTAAAAGTGTGTGTTTGTAATCTAGTCTACATAGATGTCATTCTACTATGTTACCTAAGAGAAGCCACTCATTAGCCTTGTTTTATAACAAGTTATATGGGCATATACTGGAAAGTTATTCATCAGCTGGTTCAGAAGCTGATGGTTTATAAATGTGCAAATATCTGAAACTTGGGAATGAAAGGTACTATTATGTTATTACTATGAATGTATGATTACTGTAAATACTGTGGTAAACCAGGCCTGAAAGAATCTATTAAGTTAACATTATGCATTCTTTGGGTTTTGAAGTTCTGAAATCCATCCATCACTCAGTGCCAATTGACATTTATAAATACCACAGTCTGAATATTAGGCAGCTTTGTTTCATTTCTCTGCCCCTCCATTTCTCTCTTCCTGGCCCGCCACCTTTATCTAACCTCTGCAACCAATCACAACTTGTTTATAATCATTTGAAAATAGTGTAGAAATTTTTATACACAATCAATTTATAATTAATTGGAAATGACTTTATGAGGCTGTTTGATTCCTGTTGGTAGAAGAAAGCCTGGGTTGTGTCAAATGGATTTCTCCCCCCATCTTCTTTAGTGGTAATGTGTGGCAAAGCAATTGTAAATGAAGATAGACTGTGTAATGAATTATGGCACTCACGACTGATAGGAAGGACAGTTAGGGAAAATGAAAGGCTTCCTTCCGAAAGGATATTCTGTGGAACAAGGTCACTGATACCACTTTTCAATTTTTTGTTATTATTTTAAAATGTTGTTTGGCCTTTCTACTGCTTTCAGCAACGTTTTTATATGGTCAAGTAAACCAAGCGAACAATGGCTTTAAGCGAGAGACCTGAATGGATCTGAATGGAGCATTTATTTTTGCAACAACTTTTGCTGTGCTAGGTTTCACTTCACCTAAGTCTTCCTCTAAGAGCAGTACCACAGATTCATACAGGTTTTATCTAACACATTATGAAGCATTTTCTTAAACTGTAAATCTTGGGAACATTTTGCCTATTGGCTAGAAGCCTAAATGGTAATCATCTCAAAAGATCATGACGATGGCGTGAAAAAAAATCTTTGTGTTTTGGAAAAAAAAAAAAAAAAAAAAAGCCATCTATTAAGTTAGACTGAGTAAGACCAGGGGAGTAAAGAAGCAGGTTGGATTGCAGTCACACACTGACATTTGACATCTACTTCTTTTGCTTTTCTTTTTTACATTTCTCCTCTTTCCTTCCCCCGCCCCTTCCCTCCATGTGTTTAGCCCCCTCTTCTTTTAATTTAGAAATAGTTACTAAAATTTTTATTTGTTAGTCTTGTACTGATGAGAAAAAAAAAATCAATCAATCGATCAATCAATCACAGGCCCTGCCCCTACAGGCTTTAGGCCGAACGAAGAAGGGACATTAATCAAATAATCACTTGACTGAATGTATAATTGCACAGCAAGGTAAACGCTCAGAATGAAAGAGACATAGCTCTATAAGAGAGCTAAACAAAAAAACCTAATGCTGATAATTTTGAATGTTTGATATTTGCAGTCAGGAAGGCTTGGATATGGGGCAGCATTTGAGCTGTGAATGTGGAGAGCTGTGAATTTGAGCTGTGCATGTGAATGAAGAATGTGGAGTTAACTAGATGAAAAGAAGTTGGAGGAAGAAGTAACACATGCAAAGGCCCTGTGATGAAAGGGTTCATATGAACTTGCATAGCAAAAAAGCAGAGAGTGAAATGGCAGTAGTTTAAAATGAGGTTGGATAAATCAAAACCACAATGAAATATCACCTCATGCCTCTTAGGACGGCTAATATTTAAAAAAATAATATCAAGTGTTGGTGAGGATCCAGAGGAATTGGAACTGTTGTGCTGTGTTGGTGGGGAGGTACAATGATGCAGGCGCTTTGGAAAACAGTATGGGAGTTCCACAAAAGTTAAAAATGGAACTACCATATGATTCAGCAATCTTACTTCTGGGTATATATCCAAAAGAATTGAAATCAGAAACTCAAAGAGATATCTGCACCCGCATGTTTACTGCAGCATTATTCACAATTGCCAAGATATAAAAATAAATGTCCATTGATAAGTGGATAAAGAAAATGTGGTATGCAATATTGTGGAATATTATTCAGCCTTAAAAAAGGAAGGAAATCCTACCATTTGTAGCAACATAAATGAACCTAGAGGACATTTTGCTAAGGGAAATAAGCCAGACACAGAAGGTCAGATATTGTGTGATTCCTCTTATATGAGGTATCTAAAATGGTCACATTCAGAAGCAGAGAATAGAACGGTGGTTACCAGAGGCTGGAGTGGGGGAAAAATGGGGAGATATTGCTCAATAGGTATAAGGCTTCTGTCATATAAGATGAGTAAGTCCTAGAGATCTGCTGTACAACATAATACCTACAGTTAACAATATGCCGTTGTGCACTTTAAGGTATGTTGAGAGGATAGATCTCAAGTTCAGTGTTTGTATCACAACAGAAAATACAAAATAACAAAGACAATTTTTTGGAGGTGATGGATCAATTTAGTGTCTTGTTTGTCATGATAGTGTCACAGGTTTATGCATATGTCTAAACTCAACAAAATGTATACATTAAATATGTGCAATTTTTTTTACGTATCAACTATACCTCAATAAAGCTATAAATAAATAAATAAATAAATAAATAAATAAATAAATAAATAAATAAAATGAGACTGGATAAATAAGGGGAGGCCAGATCACTTAGGGTCTAATGAGTCAAGAAACTACTAAAGGGTTTCAAACTAGAGAATGAAAAGACCCTATTTTCATTTTTAATGGGTCAATAATATTATGAATAATGCACTAGTGGGTAACAAGAACAGATGCAGAGACACTAAAGTAGGAGGTTATTTCAGCGTCCAGGCAAAAGATGGTGAACTTCTATTCCAAATCATTAGAACTAAATTAGAAAAATAAGGGCATCAAAATATTCTTTGGTCTATTTTCATTTAGAAACGGTTTGTAGAGATGGGGCTTCTCCTCTAGGCAGTGACCAGAAGTCAGAGCTGGGAGAATGACTTGCAAAGTTATTCTGAACACATCTGTCTCAGGGCCCATCATGCCCCAGGTCACCTTCCAGTTAAAGCCACCGCGTCACCTGCTTGGGGAAGCACAGTAAGGCAAATTCTTTAATAATGATTATCAGGTTGATCAGATTAGCCACCTGACTCAAAGTAGCTCTTTTTAATAGGCTGATTCTTGAAGTGGCCTGGTATGGAGAGAGGCCTGGTATGTGAATGGAGAATTTGATGCCCAAGATATGACACTCCCAGTACATTTCACTTTGAATAGTGGTTCTCAATGGAAGCAATTTTACTTCCCACGGGACGTTTTCAGTATCTGGAGACATTCTTGTTTGTCACAACCTGGGAGGTGAGTGCTACTGATATCTGGTATGTGGAGGACAAGGGTACTACCCACCATCCTACAATGCATAGGACAGCCCCACAACAAAGAGTGATCTGACTTAAAATAGTAATAGTATCGCGATTGAGACACTGACTTTCAAGAACAAAATTGATGGAGATGTTTGTATATCATAAAACAATTCTTAGCTTAGTAATGAAAACTACATCAGAAATGTGATGTTTAAGGGAGCCATTGAGATGTGGTCTAACAGTATAGCTTACTTATAGTACCTTGAATATTTATTCAACCAATATTTGCTAAGCATCAAACAAAACTCAAAATACTTGTTAGGAAAGGCAAGAACACCCAAGGTGTTTTCACAGACTTACAAATGTCCAACATTTCTTCGAATATAAATATTTTGTAATGCATTTTTTGCAGAAATTAAATTTGTACTTTCCCAAAGTTGACACGCAATTTGATTCTGTTAGTAGCTAATCAAATTTATTTCCTTGCTCATACACTTTCATTGTTACAGAGCTGAAGAAATGAATGCCTAATGTACGATGAATTCAGCTGGTTTATGGTCTTAACATTTAATAATTTTGGTTTAAATTCTGCTTGTAAGTAATTTCTTTTACACTTACATGCTAAAAATCTTCTATTCCTGCCCCCCTTCCCTAATATACTGTCCACTCTTATCCACCTGTGCCTAGGTGATTGATATTCATAGACTATATCTACAGATGCACTTGGCCTCTGGCTTTGACTTGGGTTGGTTCCTAAGGGGGTGAGAGAGGAAAGTAATGTGGGGCTCTTATTCTCCCAGCCCTTCCTCGAGAGGTCAGCCTGGTGGTGTCCTCCACAGCTCATATTAGACAACCCTCTCCACAGCTCTCTCTGTCTCCACTCATCTCTGTCAGCCTAGAGTTGGAAACAGAGCCTCTGGACACTACAATATCTCTGGTATTTTCCCTCTGCTATGGCCACACCACTAAAAATAGCCTCATTATTAAACTCTCATTGTAGTATCCACATACAATTGTATTATTTTCTACTGAGATTAACACAACTTATATTGTTATGGTTTAAATGTTCATGAAGATATTTGAGGACTCCATTAAAAGACTCCACTTGCCATTGATACACCAATGCTATGTATAGTGTATCCATGTAAATGAGAGTGAATCCACAGTACAGCATTTCATACACAAGCTTCTAAATAAAATCAAACCATAGGCCAGAGGAGAACTGTGTAACTCCTTAGATGATTCTAGATTTCAGTACAACATTTGCATAGCCCTCTTAGAACAAAGGACATTGGGGCAATCAGGAAGAATTAGAATTCTTTTATGAACTCCGTTGGTTCTATCAAGTCCTTTCTCTTATGACCCAGCAGAGTCAGTCTATCTCCTAAAGCATAAATAGATTGCCATTTAGTTCAATCACCAGCTTCCTTGGCGATGGAAAAATACCTCTCAGATATATTATTACATAAGCATTCTGCCTAGAACTCTGTCTCAAGCCTTACTGTCTCCACCTCATAGGATGCTCTGCTGAAAGCAGATGGTATTAGTAGTTGTGGGCAGCTCTGTGTGGTGAGATAGGCACAGGCTCTGCATCCGATTTGGTTCAGATTTCATCTTGGCCACTTACTAGATCTGTGACTATGAATAAACTCCTTAACCTTTCTGAGTCTTATGCTCATAGTTTTATGATCTGTGCAACGAAGTTAATGTTATCTCTTCTTAAGCATTCCATAATAATTAAGTGAGATGATACAAAATACATAGGCCAGTACTTGTCTATAAAGTTTTTTTAGTTTTTTTAATTCATTCTAATTTCTGCCCTGGAAAAGCAGTCAAAATGAGAAAAGTAAAACATACCGTACAAGAAGCAGTTTGACACAGATGTGCTATTAAGCCATTTCACAGAGACGTTATTAGATTGAATAAACTAGAAATAGTTGATACAATGGGCTTGCTCTACTCTTTATTGGTAAAAGGCAAACTACATGTCATTCACGTTGGAGGAAAAGCAATTCTATGAGAAAATATAAAATCAGTTTTAAAATAGTGATAAGCAAATTAGATTTTTTTGGTCAAACTTTTAAATATTAAAGCAGCATAATCTTATACTCATAGTTCTAAATCCAGGATATTCAGGATATTTAAATGGGCTTCATAGTTTCTACAAAAGAGGACTTTTAAATTCACTCTTTTTAAAGATCTTGAATGGCCAGATAAAAATCAGAACTCAGACCAATTCCCACCATCTCTGATGTGAGCTCCCATTTTGTGTGCCGGATGACTTAATGGAAGCCGGGGGCAGATCAATTTACTGTAGCACAAGGTGTCTCTGTCCCAGGATTTGTGTACCTGCATTAGTAGCAAGTCCAGTCATATATTACACACCTACTTTGCCTGTAACTGGAGACAGCTGATGTACAATAGTGCTGAAAGAAGTGTACTTTTTCAGCCAGGGAACTTGTAACAGAACCTGCTTCGTCTAGCATTGCCACACAAAGTATCCCCATTCCATCCTTCCTAAAAGTGCTGGAGTGATTGAAAGTGAAAAAGTAGAGCAGAATAGAGTGTGTATGTCTGAGAGAGTCTGGGCACTCAACATTCCAAATGTGATGTAACTTAAATCTTGACTGTTTTTATTTTTAAAAACATTGGCAGCTCAAAAGAAATTTATGAGAAAGTAATGTATTTATGAATTTTCACTAGTTTCCCTCAAGAAGACAGGATGTTTCAAAGACTCATACGTTAAATCTTGGAATTTAATAAAATTCATCTTAAATTTTGAATTCAAAAGTTTGAATTCTGACTCTTGATAAAAAGGAAACCAGAACTAGCAAGAGAGAATGTTACTATTGTTACTTTTTACTTATAAGGAAAGTAAACAAAAGTCACCTGCATACAAATTCACAGAATGATAGTCCTAAAGATGGGTCATCAAAATGCTTTTTCAGTGATTCATTCCATGAAACTTCCTGATGTGAAGGTTTGGTTATTCAATACAAAAGAGAGCTTTGGGACTTCCACCTTTGATGGGGGCCCCTCAGCCCACAAGAGTCAGAGGGCTTGGAGGAGAATACTGACACCTTCCTTGACAATTACCAGCCTGATTTCCTCTTCACCAAGTGTGCAGATCAGAGAGGGAGAAAACAGGCAAACCAGATAGCTCTTCCCTTAAGTAATGTTTCTGTGTTACTTGTGGGTTTCAGTTTTCCATGGTTCTCATTCTCATAGACATTAGACAGAGACCCTTTAATCTTTTACTGGGCAGCTTTAATCTCTCTGCACTTAGCCTTTTCTAAATTGGGGATAACACCAATACCACGAGGATTAGCTGAACATATTTGTAGGTACTTGACAATTAGACAATCAGCATAGGGCTGTCTTTTTTTTTTTAATATCACTTCCAAACTGAATCTCATCTTTTGTGGAGGTGTTAAAATTGACTATCTCTTAATAATGAGTTGTTTATGGAAGTAAAGAAGAGAAACAAAAATGATTTGGAATGGTGGCTTTGGAACAATATTTTACTAAAGGACTCCTTATTATCCTGGAAGAGTATGTCTCACAACAAAGTGTGGTGAGAGAGAGAGAGGAAAAAAGAATGGGATAGATTTTAATTGGCATAGTAAGATGCAGAAAGAACATCCATGAGAATATACAAGTTTATAAAGATTCTGAGCTCAGAGGCTACCACAAAGCCATCAACACTTACTCTTCTATCAGCCTACCACCAAGCTGATTGCTATTTTTAGTTAATTCCTTTATGCAGGATGTTTGCAGAGCCTGCTAGGATTTCTCAGGAATGCTTTGGGTCTTCTTCAGAAGAAGTAGTCATGCATTCCTTAGCACTTCAAGTATCAACGTTCTTCAGAGTCTTCACGCCCAGAGATTGTTCAGACTGCTTTACTAGTGGAGCTACCATTTACAGGATCACCACCGATTGTGTGAAGCCACTTGATTGCTCAAAGCATTAATGAACCTTGGGGAAACAGGAGTTGTTCACTTGACCAACAAATGATGAAGAGATTCATCAGTTGTTCATCTCAATATGATGAACAGATTCAGTTATCAACATAGTTTCTTAATTAGTGAGCCCTTGGTTCAGTTACGAATTGTCACAGCCCTAATCAGGCACATGGTGGCTATACACAGTGAAGTTAACTTACAGTGTTGGCTTTCTGGGGAGTAATGCACTTAGCCTTAAAGATCATAGTTAGCATGACTGTGTGGTTATTTTTCATAAAAGAAATTTCTGAGGCATCAATTTAATTTTCTTCAAACACGATGTTGATAATGGTGGTTTTCACCAATCCCTCTCACTGCCCCATCCCCATGACAGCCCACCACTAGTGTGCTAGTGGCTGGGGGACCACACTGGGGTGAGTAGCCAGTGGTCTTGATTCTGCCTTTGGCTGTGAGCAAGTCACCAAACACCTCAGGGCCTTGTTCTTTCACCCAAGGTTCCTTCTAGCTTTTACAACTTGAACTCATAGCAATGAATCACAGAATTCAGTCCCAGGGATGGATCATATTCTGGTGATTTTCTCATTTTTCTGGAACCTGTCACAACCAAGATAATAATATTTCTGCTGCTTTCCTTCTTGTTTTATCATTTTTAATTAATGACAGCTCTTGACCCCCTCTTTCCTCCATAAAATGTAGTTGGGTATCTTCCACTCTCCATTTTTTTTTTCCAGAAAATCTTTTTTATTTTAAATATTTTACAGACTTTTTATATTTCTTAAGATGTAGTAATTGTTGTAGTTCCCAGAGTATTTTTATAGATTCCAAAGTGATGTCATACAGCTTTTCCTTTAAAAATTGACACTCTCATATGAAATAGATATTATTATTCTCATTTATAGATCAGTAAAGGAAGATTAGAAAATATAGTAACCTGCTTAAGGTTTTAAGCTGGTAAATTGAGGAAGACTAAAATTTAAAATTCATATTATCTGTCTCCTAACTCAAAGATTTAAGACTTTGAAGTTAGATATAAACCCTGACTGAAGCTTTCTAACTAAGGACGAGGGGACTTTGGGAAAGCTCTTTAATCTCTCTGAGCTTTAGTTTCCTCCTCTGTAAACTGGCAATAATAATGGCTAACTCTTGATGAGGTTGTGAGGATTAAAGGAAATAACCTTTAGTTGGGGTGTTTAACCCAGAGACCAGCAGCTACTGAGTAGATTAAGCAAGGTGAGTATCTTTTCTTATGTTCTTCCATATTCTTCCTTTTCTCTGTTTTGGCCAACCTTGGATTTATGTGGCCTGGTTCATGTTAGAACAGTATGCCCTGCATCCTTTCCCGAGTGACTTAGTCTCTTGGATCAGTCATAATACTCTTTTATATAACCTTCTTATAAAACATTTATGAAACTCCAGTTGAGATCTGATTGGCAGTGAATACTCATTTCCTTGGCGATGATTACTCTGGAATGTAGACTTAACAACATATTACTGTACATTAGTAAATTAAAAAAGGCTCAAAAGGAGAGAAAGACCTTTCCACTACCTTCTTCTTTAGATATGGTATTAGGGTTCTAAAATCAGCTTCTAAATTTTAAAAAATGCTAAATTTTATTTTAAAAAGCCAAGATAGAAAAAAATGTCTCTTATTTTCTTAGATACTTTTTAAAAACTTTAAAGCAGTTGATTCTCAGGGCAAGAATTTCCAACAGAAGCTCAATCAAGATATTATCATATATTAATTAATTCCTTTGTAATGTGTAATATCACACTAGAATGGAAGCAACATAAAAACAGCAACTTGGTCTGTGTTGACTTCTATCTCCAGGGCCTAGATCAGAACTGTGAATCTAGTCAATCTCAGTAAATGTTTGTGAAATGACGGAGAAATGAATATGTGAATGGATTGAGCACTCTATGTATGTGATGATAGATATACAGAGATATAGAAGATTTTCTTCTGCCCTGAAGGAGCTGGCAGTCTACTTCAGGAGACATGGCCGACAGAGAAGAGAGAAGTACATACTACCAATGAGTATAGGAGTGGTGTCACTGAGTGCATAGAGAAGGTACGCACCTTAGGCGTTCAGGGAAACAAAGATTCACTGTAGGAATGAAAAAAATCACTTGCTCCTGCCACAATTATCACTCTGACAAGGCATTTAAATGGACACATATGGCCTTAAAACAATGACCATATTCATGTTCAAAGATGCCACCATTTAAGTTTATATGAATGCTGAAACTAAAAAAACACACACACACAAAACACACACACACACACACACACACGAAGCTTGCCATGATATAAGAATACAGTTCTGTTTCTATCTATGAGATTCTAATTGTCTATTATTAGTTGAATTTTCTGGTATGCTGTGTGATTTTTCTGAGGCCATTTTAGACTTTTTTTTCCAAAAGCAGTCACTCTGCTTTCTGAGAATTAACACACCTTCTAATGTCACTGGTCCTTAAATATATACATGTACAATTGGATTTGAAATTAATAAACACAATATCTGGGACCTCTGGCCTCAGTGATAGCATAGGACATGATGGGTGGTCAGAATTCATATTAGTACAAGAAAGGGATCCACTTAAATAACAGAACATTGTTTCTAAGGATGAAAGTACTCAGTGGGTAATTGGAGAACAGAAACATATTTTTAAAAGCATAATACCATTCAGAGATAATCATTAAAGTAACTTCTGTTTGTATTCTTAACGTTATAGTCACATATTCAAAATATGTATAAGATGTGTATATTTGTTAATGTATATCTGAAAAAATACATCTGGTAATATATTATGATAATTATTAAATGTCAAACAGGATTTACCCATTCTACACATTGACTGGGTGACGGCTGTGTCAAGCTCTGTCTGTACTGTGTCTGTAGGTATGGGGTAGGTAGTCAGGACGAAAAGCAGGTATGTTTCTATCTTCATAGGGTTACAATCTAATGAGTGAAACAGAACTTAAACTCAGATGATACTATAAGAAAGAACAAATGGGGGACCTAATCCATATCACATAGCATGGAAATTTTTCAGATAAAGCAGAATATACTAAGCTGAGAGGCCAAGGATAAGAAGGCCATTCCTTGATAGAAAAGAGGAGTGGTGTAATGGGCGGGGGGCGGAGATGTTTCTAGGCACAGGGAACAGCATTTGTGAAGGCTTTGAGGGAGGGCCACCAACACTTCCTATGGGGCACAAAGTAAGATGGAGAGTTGTAGTAAATGCGATTGAAGAGCTAGGCAATGACTGCATTATACAGGATTGTATACCGTGTTTGGGATTTTGTATGAAGCACATGGAGGACCTCTGATGGCTTTAAGCACTAGATTGAACGTGATCTGATTTACATTTTAAAAATGATTATCTTGGCTGCAATGCCAAGAGGGTATTGTAAGAAGCTACATCATAGTTTCCAGCTAAGAGATCAGTGTCCTAGACTAGAGTGGTGGCAATGGAGGTAGAGAAAAGTGGATGAGTTCCAGATATGTCTTGGAGGCAGTACCTTGGTGTCTACAGGATTTGCTGCTGTATTGGGTATAGGAGACAAAAAATAAGGAAGGGAGAGTGTATAGATGTTGATGTGAACAGACTGACTCCATTTTTGTACCCCCTGCTTTTCTTTCTGTTCAAGTTTTCATGTTGTGAACTCTGACTAACCTAACTAGTTTCAGGCAGCATACCAATGCCTTGTAGTTAAAGATTATCTATTTTCTTTAAACTTACACAATGTAGCCATAGAGATTCTTGCCGCTAATGGCCAGAATGGCATGGCAACTGACATAAATATCAAACTAAGTGCTAGTGTCAACTGTCAGCAATCATCCATCATAAGACCACCAGGAGGTATGGTTCCTGGCCTGTACTGCACTTATTTTCCCTTTGTTTTTGTCAATCATTAGTACCTTGGCTATACAATAGCACATTTACTGTAACAACTGTCTGGTAGCAGAGATTAGCTGGGCAGACTGTGGGGTCATCTTCCACTCTGATCCCCTCCCCATAAGTGACTTACCCGCCAATAGATTTTGGTATAATCTATGGAGCTGCCTGCCTCATTTTTCGTTCTCAAAATACCTACTCCATTCGGTGGTCACTGTACCTTTGCTCCACCCTCAGAGAGAGAGAAAGAGAGAGAGTTTTAAAGGACAATTCTTAGGCTTCTGGTATGATCATCTCAGTGGTGGTGGAAACATTTATTCCTTTATAAATCATGGGAAGAGATTCGATTTCAAAGAATTTAGTGTTGGACATGTTTGAAATGTCCACACTACTTTTTTTTTAAATAACCACATAGATTTCTATTATATGAGTCAAATTTTTAAAACAAACCTACTAGGTTTGGAACATAGTTTGTTTCTATTTTATACTAATTCAGTTTAAATGTCGCTCTAATGAACATTTCCCTTTGCCAACACCTCTGATTGTTCCCTTAGGAAACATACTAGGTTAACTGGCAAATTTAAAAGCTTTTCAATTTATCACTAGGATTTTTCTTTATTTCTAAGTGAGTGACTTTTACAATCACTTTTGAGTACATCATTATTGAATCTGTCATGCTATATTAAAATCATGTTATTTTCATATATATTTTGGGGGTATTATTCGTTTAGTTGTCTTAACTTATTAAAAAAAACATTTTTCAGCACTCAGTTCTTAACTAAAGGCTCCTTCTTAAATAAAATATTAGTAAAAATTCCATTAGTTCTTAATTTGAAAACTACACATACCAAGGGTGTCAAAAAAATGTATACACATGACTTGTGTTCATCTTTTGTCATCAGTATATATTGAGTATTACAATTTTAATACAATTTTTCCCTTTCTTAAAATGTGTATACATTTTTTTGGCATCTCTGTATTTAGTAGGAAATTAAAAGCCTAATTACTTCTAATTACCCATATCGAGTGAATAAAGTTAAGGTTATGTGTCATTTCTATCGGCTTTTTTTCTTTAGGTTGCTTTAATTAATCAAACAGATAATCTTTTCCCCCAAAAGTGTCTTGATCAATTTTGACCTAGATCCTCCTTCCAAAGCCATTACGTATGCTGTTGTTATACTCTGAACACTTAAGGGATACATAATTCCTATAATTTTTTTAATTACCAAATGACACTAAAGTCTGACCCATTTTACTCGATATGCTGTCTTCTCAGTTTCATATTAATTTTGTTTCTCTTCCCCTAATTTCTGAAAAAATGTTTATCTTTCTAGTATATTCTCTCTCTTCTATTTTATCAGAAAGGGTAGAGCTCACAAATTACATATGAGGATGCCCTATTTTTTGTTTTTAGTTTTTCTTTAATTAAAGTTTACTGGGTGACAATAGTAAAGTTACATAGATTTCAGGTGTACAATTCTGTATTACGTCATCTATAAATCCCATTTTGTGTTCACCACCCAGAGTCAGTTCTCTTTCCATCACCATATATTTGATCTCCTTTACCTTCATCTACTCACCCCCATCCCCTTACCCTCTGGTAACCACTAAACTATTGTCTGTGTCTATGAGTTTTGTTTCTTCATTTGTTTTGTTCTTTTGTTGTTTTCAGTTTTATATACTACGTATCAGTGAAATAATATGGGTCTTGACTGTTTCTGTCTGACTTATTTTGCTCAGCATAATAATCTCCAGATCCAGAGGATGCTCTTTTGAGTCATTTATTGGGGGAGGTAAGTAGAAGCGGATAAAAAAGAAAAGCATTCCTTTCTGTTTAATCCCATAAACCAGGAGAAAAACTACTATGTAGACAAGCCAAGAGCACTGTGAGAGAGTCAGGCAGATAGGAGTACCATCATTTATTCCAGTATCTGTTGAATTCCATTTAAAAGAATCCAAAAAAAGAATATTCTTTTTTTCCAGCCATCTTCAGGGATGAGGCAGGTATCTTAAAAGTGTGACATGCTAGGAAGCCATAGGTAGTGTAGTGAAACAGAGCGTGCACACCCTCTGTAAAGGCATTGAAACTCTTTAAGCAAAAACAAACTACTGACCAAAAAAAACAGTTTTAGTTCAGGCCACCAGTTTGCAATTCCAGGTTTATCATGATTATAGTGATTTTCTTGCAAACTTAAACACTTGAATGAAATCGTTTCCTGCCTATAAAAGGAAAGCAATCATACTCAAAACAGTAGTTTCTAAACCTTAGTTTACATAATAATCCTCTGAGAAGCTTGCGGGTTCCCCGGCGCCACCTCGAAACATTTCTGATTCTGCAGATCTGAGGTGAAGACTTCTGAGGCAGGTGGCCCAGGCTTCCATGAGTGCGCTATGGATCATTGTGGGGTCATTTGATCCAGTTCACACTTGAAGAGTATGAAACCAATTCTGAGAAACTTCAAGGACTCTCAGTCTGACATGATGTAGAAAGGCTCCAACCTCTAAGTCACTGTTGCTCCAGCTTCCAGAGTCTTTTAGCATTGAGTTTGAAGTAGTGTCTGATCAAACACCTCGTCTTGATGCTCTATCAAAGGTCAACTTTTTTTTTTTAAAGAAAGCAAAGAGATTTTTGAAAGCCTGACTTTCGGCCTTAGAGAAGCTGGGGTTTGAGTCTCACATTTTGCCATTTAAAGGAGGATGAACTTGGGTAGGTAACTTCACCTTTGGCCTCAATTCACTCTCTGTAAACTGGAGATAATAAGAGAACTGGCCCCATGGTGCGGCTGTAAGGAGTAAATGAGATAATGTACGTAGAGCACTTAACACTATACCTGGCACACAGAGTGCAGAACAATTGTTTGTTCTTGTTATTGTCATTATTTTTCTGTAAGAATTAACACATTATACTGAAAACTTATGAAACATAATTCTGCACTTGCTTACTGAGGTGTTTTATATTTTCACCTCCCCATTCTCTAAACATAACAAAAGAACACACAGTTGTGATTTTTATTATTTTATATCAGTGGGTAGAAAAGTGTATCTCTACTATAACATTAGGTATAGTTTTAAACTGGGAGATTTAAAATCTCTTGAGCTTTATTGGTTTCAATAAAATATTTCTTATCACTGTCCTAAAACTCATGAAATATGATCTGCTCTCTGAATTGCTATCCATTTGTTTCCAAACAATGTGAAACCATAGTTTCTGTATTCTACTTCCTATAAAATAAAACAAAGCAGAATTCTGTGATGGGAAATTTAGCAATGACGTATATAAGAAATTCTGTAAATTTCTACTTCTCCCTTTATTAATCAGTGTTTTAATGCAACTTATTTTTATAAAAGCCCAAGTGCCAATGTATGTCTCTCTAAAAACTCAATGCATTAATATGCCCATTCTATCTAAACAGATAATTTCATTAACAGCAAAGTTAGACACATACTAAATGAAGAATAACACACACACACACACACACACACACACAAATATATATTTAATTGATGAAATATATTCACTTTTGAGACATAATTGTGTGAATAATTCTATGCAAAATTACATAAATGATGATCACATCGAAGAATGTATTAGTATATTTTTCTCTTATTCAAAATAGAGGAGGAACAAGGAGGAAGGAGAGAATGAGGGTGTGGGGGAAAGTGGGAAAGGAGGGAAGAATCAATCTATCAACAAATGGTGGTTGAGCAACTACCATATACTCAACACTATTTCAGGAGCTAAGGAGAAAATATTTGTCCTGAGAAAGCTTATAGTCTTATTATAAGAAGAGAGAGAGAGAGAGAGAGAGAGAGAGAGAGAGAGAGAGAGAGAGAGGAAAAATAAGAAGGATGTGTAAATAAATGGTCTAGGCTCTAAGTTTATAAGCATTCAGAGTAAGGAAGTAAAAGTAGATGGAAATGAATTCCAATGTGAGCTTACCGCCTTCGGTGCTTTTTGGAGGACACTTATTTTATATATTAACAAAGAAACAAACACCTAAGGAGCCCACTGCAGGATAAAGATCGATTCCCAAGATCATGAGGAGATTTCTTAGAAGTAGCTGCACAACTCTGCTCAAGGGATGGAGAGGGATTTGTCTGAGGGAGAGCAGAGAAGAAGGCAGTGCATATAGGTTCTCTAGCTTCTCAGAATCTAGAGAACCATGTAGAGGACCTTAGAGGGTTTAGGAGAGGGTGCTAAATCATCTTTTAATAATGTACACATACTAATTAGAGTATTGGCTGCCACTATGAGCTGTGATTCTATGAACCTCCTAATTCTGGATGGCAAGGATGATGATGTGTACTTTGGCCAGTGACTGCTCTTGCCATTAAAAAAAAAAAATCCCCCCACATTAAGTAATGGGTTGGCTAAAAACAGACCCATTAACTTCTACCAAATCAACATCATTAGGGATCTAAACCAACTGCATGTCATTTTCTCTCTATCCAAAGCCAAGTTTTATTAGAAAATGTGAAGAAAACAGTCACCTGAAGATATGTCACTGCATTGCAGGGCTGCATTCACTGGCAAGTGTCTGAGAGCAGCGTCTGTTAAACTGCCTGGAGCAGATGGGCCACCCTCTGCTCAGTCCCCTTGGCCCTCCATGAGCCCCTTCTATGACTTATCCAAAGGGAACACACCTTATTCTAGCAGCTCGTAAAAATTTATCGAGACTTTTGTCTCTTATAAATGCAGATGATTAAGGATGCTTTGTCAATTATCCTTCTATGATATTTTCACCTGTCTGTAATCAATGCCTTGGCACTCATGGGAAAAACAGAATTCTTCTAAAGCCTTCTGCTTCCAAATAGTTCTCCTAAAAAAAGCCTTCCTTTCCTAGTTAAGTGTTTTGATCATTATAACATGAAGAAAACACGTAGCTTCCATGCCCTCAATGCTGTGATGCATATTTTTAGCCCTTCAGAAAGACAAAGTTGATTCAACACCCCTGTGACGATTAATGGCCAGTTTCCTCTGGGAAGGTCTGAATTACTAACACCAGCAGTGCCTTCAAAGGCAGTGCTCATGGATAATTATATTTTCATGTCTTGGTGAAAACACCATACACCCAGTGATATTATGTCTACTTTAAAGTTACAGCACTTCTGCAAGATTATCACAGAATTATTATGAACTGTGATATTTAGCAGTAGCTATCAAAAGAGTAGGGCAGTGATTAAGGAATGTCTCTGGGTCTATTGGTTTCTCAGAGTGCTATAACAAAGAATAACAAATTCGGTGACTTAGGCAACAGAAACTTATTGTCTCTCAGTTCAGGAAGCTAGAAGTCTGAGATCAAGATATCACTGGGGTTAGTGGGGTTGGTTCCTTCTGAGGGCTGTGAGGGAGAATCTGTTCCAAGCCTCTCCTTTGGCTTCTAGTACTTTGCTGGCCATCTTGGACATTCCTTGTCTTGTAGATTTATCACCTGATGTCTGCATTCATCTTCATGTGGCATTTCCATGTGTGTGTGTGTCCAAATTTCCCCTTTTTGTAAGAATACCAGTCATATTGGATTAGGTGCCTACCCTACTTCTGGTATAAACTCATCTTAACTAATTAACTTACCAACAATCTATTTCCAAATAAGGTCACCTTCTGAGGTCCTGGGGGTTAGGACTTCAACATATGAATTTTGGAGGATGTAATTTAACTTGTAACAGTGGTATTATGGTGAAAGTAGGCCACCTGAATTAGAATCCTTCTTGAAAAGATTATAAAGCTTAGATATAGAAGTTGACCTCTGACTGGCTCTTAACTCTCTATGTCTAACCTGCTATGATGCACATTTTTCAGAGATTCTAGTTTTGTTCTAAATCAAACATTTCTTCTTCAAAGCATGTTTCCCCACAGGAAAAAATAAAATTTTTAGAGAAGACGCGTCCTCAAACTTTTCCCAGTAGGTTTCATTCCCAGTAGGCTCTCTCTTTAGTTGTCAGTTTTGCTGATTTATCTCTTAACTCTCATGTCTTTTCCCTCATACCCTCATTGGGTAACATAGCAACTAAAAAACTATTTGAATGAGGGCCTAGAGGACAAAAGGACTTTACTTCATTTATTCATTTCACAAATGGTTTAAAATGCCACCCTTGATGGTATGACTTCTGCAGGCTCTTAAGTGTAAAAACATGGCACTCTCCTTGCTATCCCGGGCTTGTAGTCTAGTGGTAAAGCCAAATGAAATACCCTTCTCGAATAAAGGCATCCAATTTGCTTTAATTTAACATTTTTTACCCTTCTACAAAGTCATGTGAGATTTTGCACAGTAACAAAAAAAGCATTTCAGAAAGAAAACAGGGCAGTTGCTAACATTTGAGCTCAATTAGGAGGAGGTACTCAAAACTAGGTCCCTTTTCCTGAAACTTGTTTCATGGTCCCCAACATGCATCCTTAGACTCCTCTAAGTACAGGTATCTGATCATAACTCTTGCAGATAGTTTGTTACAGAGTCAAGCGGATTTTGCATTATTTGCGTTTTAGATGTTTTGGTAGCACCTTCTATGTACCAAATGTGTTATATTTTTCTACCTCAGATCACATAGTTACAGATATCAAAATAAACGAACAACAAAAGGTTTTCATTGTTCTTTTTCTAATTCTTGAGGAAAATACAGGGAAGCACAGTTTATACCAACAAACCAATGGTCAAAGTACCAGTTGCTCAATGGGCTGTTAATAAAACCCAAGCCAAATTCAATAACTGAGAAGCTTTTCAGATATTAAAGCTACAAGGGGTTTAATCCAATGTATCTACTAATTGATGCCCAACATATAGGAACTGAGTGTCTACTGACAGTACAAAAGTGCCCGTTTATGATTTCATGCTTAAACACCACTTGTCTGTAATGGGAACGCAAATAAAAGCCATGGGAGACTATGTGTTTAAGAGATTTCTTGGCTTTTGCACCAGTTTGTTTTGTCCTCATGTGCTTGCTGAAATGTAGAGAAAACAAGGTAATAGCAAACACTTAAACTGAGCTAGCTATGTACCAGCACCATTCTAAGTGCTCTACCAATATTAAGATATTTAGTCATCAGAACAAACACCACACACACACACACACGGATGCCATTTTGACCACTGAGTAGCCATCATCAGTACCCAAGAATGAATTCTTGAGACACTAACTCTAACTAGGGTATTGATAGGGTTAATTATCACTCATTTGAAAATATCTGGTTAAAAACTAGTGAAGTGGGCTGGTTTTGAGGTCTGTGTATAGGTGGAAAATGTGATTTACTCTTCATAGAGACACCAACAATCAAGTTGAGGTATAATTTGGGAGCATTATGGAAGAACATGGAAAACAGACATAGATTATCTCTGAAAATAAAGTGAGAGGGTAGTGCACAGGTTAGTTTTCAGTGAGGAGCCATCTGCTATACAATCTGAGTCCCAGATTTAATTGCATCTGGAGAAGTAGGCATGATGACTTCACAGGAAAAGTAACAAGGACTGTAGTTTATTCTGGCTGCGGTTGGCTCCAGGTTCACCCATCCTCCATGTCTTCAACAAGTATTTATGGAGGACGTACTGAGAGTGGGCACTCTTGTAGGTGTGAGGACTACACAGAGTTGATGGAGCTCAGCATCGGCAATGGACAATGTTATCAACCACTACTCGATGTTATAAAGTCACTAAACATATACCCAGCAGGTATGGGAATTCAGAAAGGGGAGATTTAGGAGAAGTTGGTGATGGCCTCTAAGACACAGCATTAGATGTTCACAAGTGTGACATGTTCAGAAATTAATTTTCAAGTAAATCTCCTCAAATTTGATCTAAATAGTAAGCCTGATTTTTCCAAGCTGACCTCTTCCACCACTAATAATATAATAACCATGAAGCCCATATTTCTGTGATAACCCTGATTGTAGTTATTCTGTCTCTTTGTCAGGTCATATGTCCCAAGTTTGGGGCCAGAAAATATGGTTATTGTGGTTAATGGAGATGCAATTCACAGCAGATTTCCCTTGCTCTCTAGGTCCAGAATGTGCAAGAGACTTCCTTTGCCCCTCCTGCTCATCTTCTGCTCGTACTACTAACAGCCCACAACAGTCCTGGTTCTCAGTTTCACTGAGGGTGGCAATTCCTCAGGAATGTCTAATCAGAATGCTTTAAAAAGTAAATTCAATTTCTTAGAGAGTGATAGGACGATATTCTAAAAAACATTCAGCTTGATAATTTTTATTCTACATTTAATTGAAATTCCACTCCCAATTGTCTTCTTGAATGATAAGTGTATTCTAACATGGCATTTGATTAATTTTAATTATGGTACAGTTTACTGTCTGCTTGCTACTTTAATCTAATATTAAGGAAATTTCACTAGTCTTATGTGAATTAGATAAAAGTGCTTCTTAAACCTTGGAGAAGTGTGTTCTGTGTCCCCTTAAGCGTCTTTTTGTAAAGTATGTCATGATCTGCAATTTATTAGCTGTGTGATTGTGGCTGAGTTAGCATCTCTCATCTTCTGTCTACTCAGTCATGCAGTAGAATTGGTACAATTTCTTAAGGGAGCTATTGTAAGGGTTAAGTGGAATGGCTGTTTAATCATGTGCCTGAATTCAGACCTTTTGTTCTATAGTGACACCATAAATCCTTAATCTCAATGTTGACTGGCTCTCCTTAGCGATTACCTTCAGAAGTGGGGAACCCCATACCTCCTGAGCAAAAGAACAAACACACTAAATCTTTTGTTAAAAAAAACCTCTAGGTCTATCCTTATGTCCAAATTAATCTGTTCTTCTTCTCCAAATAAATATATCTTGTTCACTCTCCTAAAGGGATATTTGACACCTTTTTAATCTTCTTTTCCATCCTTCAACCCTTGCTCTTGAGGGGCACGCTATCAGCTGTTGATCTTGTTTTATATTTCATTGAAAAAAATAGAAGTATTCTTATGAGAATTACTTCATTTTCTACCCCAAATACAACACTTTGCTTGAATTTCTCTTCTCTCCCATTTTATTGAACTGTCTCTCTTTCCAGTTCACTGCGTAATGGAAGTGTTACCTCTTCCATTACTCAGTAAATTCTCTCATGCAATTATTTTTTAATGTCTCCCAGGATCACCGGTTTCTTCCTACTCACTGGAATAGTTCCATCAGCATTCAAATAGGCTGCAATGCTTTCCATCTTAACAAAAAGTTAGTGCTTTCCTTGGCCCACATCACCCTCTAAATGCTATTCCATTTCTTCAATCCCCTTCCCAGAAGAAATGCCTACATTTTCTGCCTCAACTGTCTTACCTCCCACTCTCTTATAATACACTCCAGCGAGTCTTTCATCCCCATCACGCCACTGAAACCAGTCTTGTCATAACCACCAACACTCTTCATCTTGTCTAATCCAAATGTGAATTCAGTCCTCTTCTTACGTGACCTCTTAGTAGCATTTGACCCAGATGACATTTTCCTTTTTGAAGCATTTCTTTTCTTCTCTTTTAGCACACCCCACACTCTCTGGGTTTTACTCCTACAGCTTTCATTCTCTGCCTTTAAATGTAGGAATGCTTCAGAACTCGGTCCTCAGCTCTCCACCTTATTCTCTCCTTTGGAGACTCAGATGACCCCATGGTTAAATGTCATCTAAACACAGATGACTCCCAAACATATATCTCCAGCACCAACCTCTCACCTGGTCTCCAGACTGGTATAGTCAGCAGCCCAGTTAGCGCTTAGGTGGTTAGTGGGAGCTCAAACTTTACAAGGCCTAGACAGAATTATGAATTTATTAAACTTCTCCACAAACTTTCCGCTCCCCATTTACCCTTTATTCTTCATACATTTAACTCATTCTATTGGTTCTTCCACCATAATGTATCAGAATCTTATTATATCTCATCATGTCTACAACCACGACCTCTAATTATCCCTGTCCAAGCCCCTCATCTCACTGGACTATGCATTCATCTCCTCACTGGTCTCCATGCTTCTACGTCTGCCCTTCTGCAGTCTAAGAATAAACTTATAAAACAGAAATCAACTCACATCATTCTCCTGCTTAAAATCCTCTAATGTCTTCTCAGCACATAAGGAATAAAATCCAAATTTATTATCATGATCTTTATTGACCTTTATACTCTGATCCAACCTACTTCTCTTACATTATCTTCACCCCTCTCCAACCAAGCTGGCCGCTTGTTCTTGCCTCAGGGCCTCGATCCTTGCTGAATGTACTATTGGTCCACTCTTCCCCAGGTTTTGTATGGCTGCTTCTTTTTCATCACTCAGGGTTCTGTTCTTTCTCTTCAAAGAGCTTTTCTATATCACCCTATTTAAAAGTACAGCACCTGTTTATTCTCTAACCTGGCAGTTCTTCACCAAGAGTGACTTTGCCTCCCAGTGGACATTTAACAATGTCTAGAGATATTTCTTGTTGTCATTACTGGGAGGATGCTACTGGCAGCTAATGGGTAGAGACCAGGGATGCTGCTAAACATCTTACAACACACAGGACAGCCCCAACAACAAAGACTTATGCAGCCCCCAAGGTTAATCATGCTGCTGTTGAAAAACCTTACCTTTCGCTACTTTATTATTATCACAGCACTCAGCATTATAATAATAATAGCTAACATTTATTTCAGATTTACCTTGTGTCAGATACTGTTCTGTAAATACAGGAAAAACTCTAAAGTTTTTACATGTATTTTTCTAATGAATCCTCATGTCAACCCTATGAGGTATGTGCTATTATTGTCCTCATTATACAGGTGAGACACTGAGGCACAGAAAGCTTAAATATCTTGTTTAAGGTCAAGTTGGAGAACTGGGAGACTGTCTGGCTCCAAAGCCTGAGACTGTAACCATTATATTATAGGGCTGTGAGATTACGTTTTTGGACTATGTGTCTATTATCTGTCTTCTCCCACCAGTATATTATCTCCATGAGAACAGGGCCTTGTCTGCCTTGTTTATTCCTGAATCCTTTCTGTCTAGACACATAGTAGGCACTCAAATATCTTGAATCAATGAATGATCCTATGTATCCTTCCAGTATTATTTCCCATGTTTTACTCAATGACATCTTTTCTATCTTTGAGACATTGCATGTATTTTCTTTCTCACTGACTTATCCCACACTGTCTCGCAGGTATAGTTTGTCCTTCTTACTCCTTTCCTCAATACTTGTTCAAATTTTATCCATTTCTCCTGCCTCACCTCAAATCTTACATATAGTTATTCTGGTGGAAAACATTTTAGAGATCATAAACTTCAAACTATTTATTTTATGTGTAAGAGAAATAAAATTCAGAGCAACTAAACAAGATATAGACAAAAGTCCTTTTTCTCTTTCTTCTCTTTGGAACTTGCATATAACTAGAAAATGCTGGTGGGAAAAGAGAATTTGTAGAAGCCTCTGGAACAGCAGGTCCCCCAAAGCTTAGTGAACCACGTTTTCTCTTCCTCAAGTTCAGTACTGCCTTCATTTGGGTGACTGTATTTCCCCAGTTTCATATTTTCTTTACTCCTAACCTTCAGGACATTGTGTCCTCATGTTCTTACACAGAATAATTTCCACCTGTGCCCCTAATTTTATTCCCAAAAAATCAGAATTATGGTTCTTGCCTTTAGGGAGTTTATAATAGACAAGGAAAGAGACAATGTATGTCTTCATCTTGGGTCTCCCATTACGATTCATAGTGATTCATATTCTGAGAGAATTATCGGAAGAACAGGTGTTCCCCATATTGTTCTAATTATTTCTGGGAGTTCAACAGAAGAAATATGATTTTGGTTGACACCTAGGTGATGAAGATACAGTAGTATATTTAATAACTAGGACAAGAAAAAAAAATTCCACAGTAATCCTGTATGACGTCATCTATATGTTCTATAATGTAGACGGCTTAATTTAACACTAATTTTTAGGACGCTTTTGGCATTTCTTCTGATGGAATGAATTGGATAAATGGTATTTCTAGTGAAATACTTCTTTCATAGATCATTATTTGAACACATTCAAGACAGATCTATCCAGATAAGCTCTTTAGATTGTTTAAGGCCATTTCAATATGGACAAACCTAGTGGTTATTTGGGGAAGAAGATATCCCAAATAATGACAAATTACCACCCTTCAGATTACCTAATGATTGCACAGAGGAAACCTTTCTTTATAATGGAATGGATGATCTAGCAGTAACAACCTTAACCAAAAAATCACATGTAGCATTACTGAAGTTTGACATCATGAAAGTATGTGACTCCAGATGACATATAAAACATCACTTTTAGGGTACAGTCTTGCCAAAAACATATAAACAGTATCTATTCAAGCCGTAAGAACTAGTTTCCAGTTTACAGGAGATAAAGATAATGAGAAACAAGGTAAACATCATCTCAGTGAAATAACCACACAAAACCTGATTCTGGTACATTTTACAAGACAACTGTTTTGTTCTCTTCAAAAAGTCAATGTCATGGGGGGAAAATGGTGGGGTGGGTATATACAAGTTTAATAGAGACTAAATAGCCTTCAGCAATTATTAAAATAAATGCTACAACAGCTTTGTGATTGCTTGGAGGCTTAATCTACCCACTTGATTCTATCAACTGGTTGATAGAACATCTATTGCAATGAGAGGTTGACCTCTGAGAAATTTGTGAACCCTATAGGCTCTCTTCTAACAGAATAATGTTGAATAAATGAGGAAGCCAAACCAAATGTATAGACCAGATTATCAACACATAAAATGTATACCATATTAATTAGCAAATTTTAAAAGTATGTCTTAGGGAAGCACATTTAATGGGCAACATTTTACAGCAAGAATAAAAAATGATAATGATTCAAATCTCAATTTATTTTCTGATCATTGCCCAAGTTTGGCAAATCTTTACAAAGTATATTGATTTCATCTACAGATCCTCTCATAGATTCCATTTATTATATATAGAAAATGTGTACTTTTTGTCACTTTTATTGTAGAGAATTCTTGTTTTTTTTTTCATCGCTCAATCATTCATTCGTTCCACAGACACTTATTGAGAACCAGGCAAACATAAATAAAACATGGTCCGTATGTTAGAAATATGAATAGGGTGTTAAATGAGATTAGAGGAAGGACATCTAATCCACACTGTGTAAGTGTGTGAGCAGTGGAAAGAATGAGCAGAGGATGGCTGGAAGTTGTGACAAACCAAGATGAAGGTATTAGGGGTAAGAGTAGGGAAGTGACAGGAATGAGGGGTTGGAGGATATGCTCCAGGCAGAAGCAGCACCATTCAGAAAGGCTCGGGGTGGTGAAATAACAAGGTATATTTGCAACCTACAAGTAGTATACAATGTATGAAATACAGAGTGGGGGATGCAGAGACAGTTAGGGGAAAATCTCATGTTTCTGATCAAAAAAGACTGTAGGCCATGAGGGAAGCTGGATTTTATTCTAAGAACAAAGAGCTATCTCAAAAAGTTTCAGGAAGTTACCAGCATGAGTACATTTGTGTTTCAGAAAGAGAATGCTGGCTTTTATGCAGAGGTTGAAGGCGGTGGGCCAAGAGACCTGTTAGCAGGTTGTTGCAATAATCTGAACCAAAAATTTGAGAATGTGAATTAAGGCAGTGGCGAGAATGGAAGAAAAAGATATGGGTTGAAAAGAACAATAACCCCATAAATATGTTTGTAAATTTAGCTATCTGAAATAATCTGAAAATGTGTGAGGCAAAAAACTTGTGATGAGAGATAGATATAGATATGAATTTCAGAAAAATCAATGTGTGACATTTATTGTGCAGTTATGTTTCAAAATATTTTCCCTTGGTAGATAGTGTTCTAATCAAAATGTCAGCAAAGGGAATATAAACCAAATTAAACAAAATAAAACACAAACTTCCATCTACTCATCCATCCAATTTTCTCCTCCAAATAATGGATTCATTTTTTAAAAAATATGTCAGTGAAAGAAATTCAACATCTGAACCAAATTTTGTAAACAAGACATATTTTACAGCATACATCTTTAAAATGTGAAATGAAAAATACTGAATAAGATAATAAAACCTTCCCCAAAATGTTAGTTAATTTATTATTTTATCAAACTGATAAAACATATTTAATTCAATTATGTAAAATGTGACAATTACATATGGCTTGTTGGATTGCTGTCTGACTCCAGAAACAATCCTTCATCAATGACTATCTGAGTTAGAGTGGTAAAATCAGACAAATCTCCTTGACAGTAACCCAACATATGGGTCCCTGAGCCGTAACTTGGCACTGTCACTCCCCTGATTTCTATCCCATACTTCCACAGTCATACACTCACAGTAAGGATGTGGTCAAAGAGGAATTGAGAATTTTTGCCTCCAGAGTTCATGGTCATGGCATGTATAGCTTTTCCCCTTTCAGTTTTCTTGAATTCCTCTACCATCCTCTCCCTACTCCCTCACCCAGAGAAATGCAATCCATATAAGTGGTTAGTCCTCAGTGTTCACAGTAATGGGACTCTTAGGGGATACACTCTATAGATAAAGAAATCTCACAATCCTCAATTAGTTGAACATGGAATGGATGACTGTCTCCTCCGGTATCTAAGTTCTCTTTGTTTACAATCTCTTCATTGTCTTTTTTTTTCTTCCAAAGTAATTTACCTTTTCTCTAGCCTGAGCCATCTCCCACAGTTTAAAGAGCCAGGACAGCAGAATATAAAGGGTATGAACATTAGAGTTAGGCAGACTTGGGATCAAATCGAAGCTTTCTAATTTCCAACTTCCTAGTCTGAGCCAAGTCTGGCTGCCTCTCTGTTGTCTCATCTATAAAATGGGGTTTACAATATCCCTCTTATCTTGGATTTTTTTAAAGTAAGTTTAATGAGTCAATTTGTGTAATGTGCTTAGCATATGGCCTAAATCTAAGAAAGTGCTAATCTGAATACAGTGTTATAATTCCAGAAGTACTGGTTCTTTTTCTATCTAGACCTCTCTGGCTAGTTTCGTTGGAAACTGAAACCCATGCTAAATGCAGTCCTGGATGCTTTCTACAGGAATGCTCTAAACTAGCTTCTCTGTTCTTATTTTCAATGTTTTCTGTCAGACCAAATTGCAGTTACCTTTCCAATCTCCATCAGTCCATTCTGGTTTACATTTGTTATTGTTTATTTGTTTACATAGTATCTTCTCTAAAATTCCTGGGCTTCATTACAGTTTTCTCCCTGAAATATTGGCCCATCTCAGAGAGCAGTTTCATATCCTCTAAAACACATTTATCCACTCTATCTTCCTCTACCCATCTATCTTGCTATTCATTCATTCATTCATTCATTCAAACTATATTAATCACTTTTTTCTACACTCAAAGATCAAAATGTAGTGGGGGAAGACAGACAATCTATTATAATGAGTGCAATAATGAATTTCAGTATTGAATTAGATCAGTTGTGCAAAATATTTACCTGAAAGAGCACCTGGCAGATAGTAAGAATCATCAAATATTAGCTACCTTATTAAGGTACAAAGAATATCACTGAGAAGAAGCATACCGTCTTTGAGCTATGTGTTCAATGATGAAGAGGACATTTCTGGGAAATGGGAGGAGGGAGAAATGCAGCATTTCATGTCAAGGAAAGAACATGTAAAGGCAAACATAGTGGAATGCAGACTAAAACAGCATACAGCATCAAATATATGGTGATGGAAGGAGAACTGACCCTGGGTGGTGAACACACAATGGGATTTATAGATGATGTAATACAGAATTGTACACCTGAAATCTATGTAACTTTACTAACAATTGTCACCCCAATAAATTGAAAAAATAAATTAAAAAAGAAAAAAGAAAAAAAACCAGCATACAGCATTTGTGAACCTCAAGTATTGCCCATGAATAAGGTTGGAGAAATAGTCAGTGGATTGGTCAGGGTAGGAGGCAAGGCTGCTAACACAGGCAGATGTCAGATTAGGAATGTTTCCTCTAGCCTATGCAAAGCATCACATTTGAACTAGACTCTGGAACAGAAATAATTGTTTCCAAATTATTAAATGTCTACTCTGCAACAGATGGCATCATAGATACTTAATATTATCCAATTTAAACTTCAAGTGAAATACAAAGTAGATAGATATCAGTCTCATTTGATTGATCAGCTACTAAAATGGTACAGTAAGGAATTGAATTGAGGTCTAATCTACTTAAGTGCAAAGTTCATATTCTATTATACCACGTTTTGAAAGGGATTGAATTTAGTGAGGCATATTTAAGCCTTAAGTAACGTACTTGTAAGACCATGCTGGGAACAATATTTTAATTTTTTAAAAAATTTATTGGGGTGACAATTGTTGGTAAAATTATATAGATTTCAGGTGTACAATTCTGTATTACATCATCTATAAATCCCATTGTGTGTTCACCACCCAGGGTCAGTTCTCCTTCCATCACCATATATTTGATCCCCCTTACCCTCATCTCCCACCCCCCACCCACCTTACCCTCTGGTAACCACTAAACTATTGTCTGTGTCTACGAGTTTTTGTTTCTCATTTGTTTGTCTTGTTCTTTTGTTGTTTTTGGTTTATATACCACATATCAGTGAAATCATATGGTTCTCTGCTTTTTCTGTCTGACTTATTTCGCTTAGCATTATACTCTCAAGATCCATCCATGTTGTCACAAATAGGAATATTTTAATTTTTATTACACGTTTTGACTTGTTCAGAGTCTTTTTTTTTTCTTTTTCTTTTTTTCTTAGTGTTTCTTGTTTTTCCTCTCAGGACAGGCTGAGTGTGTTCTAGAGAGACACTTCAGAAATTATACTGTACAACGGTGGCCATCTATTCCCATGGTGTTGGGGGAAGGGAGCTCAAATGTTTCTGTGAACGAAATATGAATGGACTAGAGTCCCCCTATAGTTCAAGAGGAAGCTGAATGTCCTCCAAATGAGCCTACAAATGGTTTCCTGTGTCTGCCCATAGGAAAAATTCTAATGGTAGAGTTTAAGGAATGGACGGTGGGGGAAGGATAACATCTTACGCTGATTGAATCACAGGTCATAAACCTCAATGCTACCTCCAAAGGATCCTTTCATGACATCATACTAAAACAAAACAAAACAAGACAGTTTTTGTTTGTTTGTTTTGTTTTTTGTAACATTCCAGCAAAATCACTCCATTGTTTTTCATGACCTGCGTCATTTTATAATAACACAGGCCTGGTTGTTAACAGGCAGGTACCAACGCATCATCACTTTAGGCATAAAGAAAACATACACTTGGCTTCTTTTCCCAGTCTATGACAAAGATTTTGAAAAGTCATAAGAAGGATTTACAAAATTGTGAGGGATGAAACAGGACTATTCATACAATGTCCGAGAAGAGGCTTTCTATGTTCTCTGAAGATGAGAGAGGGATTGGTCATCCCGACTCATTTTAGAAGTCCTTCATCTGACTCCAGAAACCCAGCTCACTGCCCAGCTAGAGCTGCTGCTCTATAGTCTGTACCCTTTGTCCCTCTTAGAAGTCAACCTCCACGTCCCAGTAGCTGGCAGATACTTCCAATGTCCCTTTGCAGCCTTTTTACCAGCCCTCCCTGACATTGCACATTCTGGACGTGGCTCCTATATTAACGAGAGTGACCTATTACCACATCAATATGGATTTATTAGATTTGCTTGGGCATAAACTGTCCTCTGGTATTTGCAGAACCATGAGGGTGCCAAGATACATTGATCTGAGGCTGCTGAGAGATGTGGAACAAAGGTAAATTTTCCCTAATTCACAGATTTTATTGAAAACTCAAATGGAGGCTATTAATTTGGCCCCTTTATCCTTCAGGTAACTTAGGTAGCTTGGTGGTTCAATAGGCATACATTGATTGGTTTCTTGGGAAATGAATTGTGTTAATGAGATGAAAAAATATTAGCGTAGTATTTTCTAGGTGGCAGGCCTTTTGCTCGGCAATGGTAAATTTGAAGTCAGACTCTATCCTTTTCCTGAAAGAACTCCAATCTGTTGAAGGAAACAAATAAACATGACCAAAACTATAAAAAAAGAAGGCAGAATATTAAAAGTGGCAGAAAAGTTAAAATAGCTTTTTATAGTGTTAGTTCATCCAGAGGTGTTTGCATTTCAGTGGTTTCAAGGCAGAATTTAAGACACTGGTCAGTGAGTGGGAATGACCTGGGAACACCAGAACCCTCTCTTTTACTTCCTGCCTGGGCAGTGCCCTAAACATTTGGTCCTCAAGTGACACACAACCTCCTCTAGACACAATCGTTCCTAAACAGATGGCAGCATACGTGTAAATGGGAGTAAATTCAAGTTTGAGAAAATCTAGGAGGTACTTTTGAGTTACCTCGAGCTGGGAGAGTCTGGAGGTTTCCACAAATGTGGAGGTCATTCAGCTCAGAGGCGACATTGATGGTTTATGTTTTGATCTAAGTTGAGCATGCAGACAGCCAGTTAGTTTTCAACAGAGCGGTCCTTCACATTATCTCCTGACATGCACTCTGGCAAAAATGATTATGCCATAAAAATAAATCCGCTCTGTCCCTTAAATTTTATTTCCTTTCCCCTTGTTTATTTCCCTTCAAGCCAGTAAATAAGTTCTTCCTACAAACAGCATTAAGTCACTGCTTGCAGCAAACATCCTCATAGGTGACCAAGAAAAACAAAGTGTGTATGTATCATGCTTCTCGCCAAACTGCTGCCTGCCTGGGCGTTCCACTTTATTTTGGACCCTCAGCCTCATTTTATGCTCCTCGTTGACCTGATCTCTCTATAGGTATTTATTAAGTTATCCTGGTAGGATACATGTCCCGGCTGCCAGACTCTCCAATTAGCTCTTCCTCTCTCAATAGCATCTCTTTTGCCTGGAACTCCCCACCCTTCCCTTAAAAAAAAAATCAAAAAAAAAAATCTCTCTCCTACTCAGCATTCTCCTATCAGCATCTGCTCTCAGGTCCTTCCAGAAGACCAAGGAGTAATAATATCTTAAAGTAGTCGTGCCAAGGCAATTTGCATTTAAATAGGATTCAAAGCATTACACTGAAGGCGATTCTCTCAAAGGTAGATGCTTGGACATTATTGAGGAGATGGAATAGAGAGGGTAGAGGCCAGAGAAGAACTAAGAAGGAAGGGCTTTTCTCCTTCGTCTGCTGTAGTCAATCCCCTTTTCTAAGTATAAGGAGTTATCACGTCTCCACTCAGTCCTAACAGGGTCACAATCGACTTTGATATCATATCTTTTATATTACACCCTTCTCATATTTACGTGAACTACTTATAATTATGTGGACTCCTTCTCACTCTCACAAACCAGCCGGGTGGGGCTAATTTACCCAGGGTACACAGGGAGTAGGTGGCAGCGCTGGCATTTCATCCAGGTCTGTCTGGTGCCAAAGGCCAGTCTAGGTCCATTATTTTCTCCTGACGCTGCTTCAGAGTGCAATGCCGCTCCTTTTGCTTTCATTCATTCCCTTTAAGCCATCTCCTGATGTCTTAAAAGGCTTTGTTGACTCTAACCCTATTGTCTAAGATTACATCTTGACTGTTCTTTTGATTCTTCCTTTCATAGAAATAAATTTTATATCATCTCAGGTGTCAGAACACTTCTCATAGCTCAAGTACACAAGATATTATCCTTCTGTATTCTCTTCTGCAAAATACTACTAATTCTATATTCCCATTCCCATTCATCACAGTTACTAATAAACTCCCTATGGCCATCCCATTAATTAGTTAATTTCACCCTCTCCAAAGCAATAGCTTTTAAGTATAGAAATAAATAAATAAAAAATTTCACATATATGAAAAAATATTATTTTTATTTGAATTGAGTTTTTAAATCTTAAAATTTAGAATTTTAATTTTTACAATATTTTATTATAATTAATTGTGTTACATATAACTAAATATAGTGAATTTTCAAGTTTAAATAGTGATTTTTAAATATTATCTATACATATTAGTTTTATTTATGTGACATTTGTAAATAAAATCATGTACCTTGTAAATATTTAGAGAAACTGAAAATCACAAAGTGTATCATAATAGCATAACTGACGATGTTACAGGGGCAAAGTATATTTAACACCACAGACCATAAATAATAAATAAATGAATAAAAACAAGAATGAAAAATACCAGTGGCCTGGCAATTTAGAAACTATAACCATTGCCTAAATATTTCCCCTCTTTAAAAAAATAACTGCACAAAGAATCTACATTACTTAGGAGAGCTTTCAGAGATGTGATATGAAAACGTTCACCCTGATAATTAACTATGAAGATTAAAATGTTAATGAGCCATGCTTTTGAGAGATAACTGGAAAATGAAGCCAAGCATACCTTGTATTCATTTCTGCTCCCTGGGACAACAGTTTATCTCAACTTCATTCAGGCCACCATTGATAACCCACTGATGTGTGATTTCCAATGTCCCGTGGAGGATAATGAACAACTTACCAGTGAAACCTTTCCATATGGCTAACTATTTAATGTCTTAGACATAAATTAAGTATTGCCTAATGTACAGAAGAAATAATTGTTTTACTCTAAATACATGGTACATGATGGAAGTCCCTGTTTTATCCATTCCTTCTAACAGATAATTGATGCAGAGGAGAGACAAAAGAAGGGACTCACTCCAAAACATAAATGCTCCACAAAGCAGTCTCCTGCCTCACCTAATGCAATATGTTTCTCATGGGTCTTTTGTTACTCTGTAACATATTAAATTATCCTTCCTATTACCTGGACCACTAAAACAAGAGCTGCTAATATGTAGATGACTGTTAGACGATTACACCAGCTGTCAGTAATAAATGATAATTAAGTCATCTTAATTATTAAGCCGACGAGAATATGCAAAGTGTGCTTTATAAAACTTGTGTCAAAAGCATAGAGGAACCCTCAGTGACAAAATTCTCTTTCTCTACTTTAGATCAGCAATGTGGTCCTTTTTCTCTCTCAGGCTGGTAGATAGCTAGATAAATTGCAGCAACCTTCAAGATATGTAGCCCCCCTACTTTCCCTGCCCCCCTCCTGCCCCCTAGTTCTTTCCCTGGGTTTCTTTAGTTATAGACATAGCAGAATGTGATGATTTAAAGCTGCATTTTAGCCAGTTTACCTTCAGAACAATAGCAACAATAACAAAGAGTCTGTCCTAATAAAGGTCTGTACACAGTCAGCTTAAGCAATGTAAAGTGTTCCTTTATTCTGCTAATTACCGTCTCCCCCAGAGGTTACCCATCTTCAAAGGCTGGCATTTACACTGAGAACAGGAACAAAGCATTACTAGAAAGCAGAGAGATCTTCCTCCAGCACCAGCATCTCTGCTTTCCGTAATCCTTAAGAAATATAGCAACTTAATGAAAAAGAACCGATACCTTTGCATGAGAACATTCCAGCACAGGGATATCGCTGTCTTGTCGGCTGTGGTGCAGACTGAGTTGCTTGGGCATGTATCCCTCTCTTCTTAGCTACAGGGTCTGCTTGGTGGCTGCTGCCCACACAGGGAGCATTTACGACATGTATGTGGTGTTCGTCTGCAATGAAAGGAGACTAACCAGCTCAGCTTGGTGTTTGCCTGGAGGCATCAGATCTTTAGACCCTCGCCATCTGATTGGCTGCCTCCTAGTCTCACTGTACTCCTCTGCCTTAACCTTCAACTGTGTTCAATATATTTTCCCTAGGGATGCACTCGGAGAATTGCTGGTTAGGGAATTAGTGGCAGGTTAAATTGAACTGGTTCTAAAACGCAGTGATGTGATTGTCTCTGAATATGTCTGATGTTTTATTTTCTGAAGGTCTACATAATTTACCCGGGAGAAACCTAATAAAATGGATATAATTTAACAATAGCAGTTTTATGTTTCATTTCTGAAAATACCTGGAGTCTAATGCACGCATAACAAACTGCTGACGTGATCAGGTGGCTTCTTGCAGCCCGGCATGTCTGTATAATCAACATTAAATCAAAACAGATGGGGATGACAGAATATATTAAGAGGGTTATTGAAAATGCCAGGAGATACAGTTGAATAAGGCTACCGAAACCACCGTAAGAAAGTGTTATAAATCTCTTACACAAAATGCTCTTACAATATTTATGGTTGATTTTATATGGCTATGATAATGAAAGCATAAAGATCACGGATAGAAAAATAGTCAAGCCTTTGTTAACGTCTCTAGAACAAAATAGGTAGAAATATCAAATCTTTTATTCTATGAAAGCAGGCAAAATAAGAAAAGAATTAAAGCTATAGCTTTATCATCTCCTATCCATATATTAGATTCAATTTCCTACTTTACTTTGGTCAAGAATTTAGTACAGGGTATTCAAAAATACCCATTAGTATATTATTTTTTAAATGAGAGGCTTCAAATTATAGATGGTGAATTGACTGCATATATTTAACCATTTCTCCCTCATAAAGCCTCACTAAAATGACAAAGTTTTTCTTTTAAAAACAATAAAACCACAAGGACAAAGAAACGGGAAAATTGCAACCAAATTTAGAAAACTAGAGAGCAGTGAATAGATTACGTGACCAGGGAAAGTTGGATCCTAAGCTAGCAATGGGGAAAGTCAAGGACTGACAGAAATCACAATGTGCCACCCAAATAAGCTCTGGAACTGGTGATGTAATGGATCTTTGGAAGTAGAGTTAAGGTGGGGCTAAAAAAGCAGGGGTCTGACTGTCCATCTTTCATCTTAGCAGAACACTGGAGATTTATTCTCTGGAGAGACTGAAACAGAGTGTCCCTGGACTAGCATGGTTACAAATAAAGGTACCAAAATGAAAATATGGGAGTTAACGGAAAATGCGCCTTCTCTCCTGCACAACTCCTAGGAGACAGGTATACACTAGATGAACAGCAAGGTGCATACTCTACTCTCCATAAAATACATTTGAAAAGTGTTTCCTGGGGACTCTGGCCATCATAAAACATAAGACTTAAAGGCATTAATATGGATATTCTGTAATAAATGGCCCAGTCAGATCACCCAGCAGTGAAGGCCACGTTAATAAATGCTACACATGAGTTTTTATGGCCCAGTCTTACATACAAACAGATCAGACATATATCTAATATCTAAGCAGAGAACAAAACAAACCAAAAAGAAACAGGTAAAGAACAGACAGACAAACTGATATGGAAAAGAGTAAGTTGGAGGAAACAATGGGAAAATCATTTAAGTACTATCGTTAATGCTCTTGTTGAAATAAGATATGCACAAGCAGTTCTCACTTTGCATTGTTCCAATATGCGTGAATATCAGTTACACAGTTTAGTTTATAACACCAGGCCCTTGGTAATAGAGTTCAGATTTCAGTTACCTGGCATACAAGCATACATCATTTTATTGTGCTTAGCTTTATTGCACTTCACAGATGTTGCATTTATATCAACATCAAGGCAAGACCCTCCATCGGCTAAGAGATTATGACTCACTCACTGAAGTTTCAGATGATGGTTAGCATTTTTTAGCAATAAGATATTTTCTTAACTAACATATGTAATTTTTTTAGACGTAATGCTATTACACACTTAATAGACTACAATATAATGTAAACATAACTTTTATATGTTCTGGGAAGCCGAAACGCGCATTTGACTCACTTTATTGAGACACTCACTTTGTTGTTGTCTGAAACAAAATCCACAATAACTCCGAGGTATGCCTGTATTAACTATGAGTAATTGCGTAGTGCACAAACTTTTCTGTTAGTTCTCTGCCCACAGTCACTAAGTAATAATGGATGCACATCACGATCAGTGACTAATCACATCACTTCTTTCAACATCTGTCCATGGTTGGTTACTGCACATCTACTCACACACAGGCAGCAAAGTGTGAGTTCTGCAGCAACCTTATGTCCCACTGATAAACCCGTGTGTCATTTTCCAGAATGGTTAATGAAAAGAAATGGTTAATTGGCCAACAAAGATGAAAGTATAGCAATGAAATTAAAAATGTAACACAGTAAGTAAAATGTGATATCATTAGAAATGGTGATAGCAAACAAGATAGGAAGGAGCCTACATGAACCACACTGTAAAAGTCCAATGAATATAAAAAAAAATAAAACAAGGTAAAGTTGCTTCAACATCTTTTAGATTAAATTGCACTAGGAACAGAAAGTCGCTTATGGTTGGATTGAAGACTGTAATTTAAAAAAAAATAATTTTGGCTAGCATTCAGGTCAAAGTGTTGATGTTAGCTGCCATATTAAAAGAAAACAATTATTGGGAATAGAAGAAGAAACATTTATTGCCAGGAGTAGCTAGTTTCATTGTTTCAAAAATTGACTGAATTGATTAATGTTAAGCTATCTTATGAAGTTGCTAGAGCAGAAAAGGATGCTGCTATGAAATTTGCACCTACCTTCTAAGGATTGGTTAAGACTAAAGGGGACATTATAACTGGCAAATATTTTATGTAGTGAAAGTGTTTGTAATGAAAATGATGAAGATATCTGAGAAGTGACACTGGCAAAATAATTCACATTAAAAGGCTCTCAGAGGTATTTCATGACACCAAATGCACAAAGGATATATAGTTGGAAGCTGATCCAAATGTAGAAAGGAGTATGACAAGTCAAGACAGGGAAAAGATATTCATTTAGGATTGTAAGTTATATCAGTAGAAGGTGACAAGGATTATTTTCAGATTAAAAAACACTTTAATTTTCAATGTTTTAAGTTTCAGTGTATTAAGTAAATATATTTTATTAATTTTTATTTTCCTATATATTTAAAAGTGATAATATAAATTGTTAATGTTTTGAAAAAATTGTTAAAGTTTACAAAACAGTTGTCATTTTTCCTATTGATCATTAAGATTGCTTTGCATTGTTTCTGTTTGCATGGTTATTTTAACAATCCTTCACTATCATATTAAGTGAAGACTGACTATATCTTATCTAAGAAACAAGAATAAGCAGCTGCAAGAAGGAAATATGTGGAACCAAAAACGCTTGGAAAACTCATGGAAGAATTGATTGAGAAAATATTCTTGAAACTTAAGTGAAAAGGAAAAATTATGAGAAAAATATAAGAAAATTTGAGGTTTAGTCTAGAAATCCAATATATGGATAACAGAAGATCTAGCAAGAGAGAAATGAAGTAAACAAAAGGAAAAAAAAAACATTAAAAATAATTCAAGAAAGGTTCCCATGAGTTTCCAGATTGGAAGTATATATTTGACTCATATTTGACTCATGGCATTTCAGAAAACTTGGGACAAAGAAGATTCTATAAACTTTTAGAAAGAAAACCATGAATTACATATAAAGTATCAAGAATTAGGATGGTGTTATTCTTTTCAACAACAATACTAGATGCTGGAAGACAGTGGGAAAATGTCTTTTAAATTCTGAGGGAAAATAACATCCTACCTAGAATTCCATCTCCAGCCAAATTATCTCTAAGAGTTCAGATAGAATAAGACTTTTTTTAAAAACACGAAAAGTCTTTAAAATGTCTTTCTCAAGACCCTTTTCCCATAACAAAATAAGAGAATATTATTTTGTTGGAGTAAGATTTCAAAATAGATGCCAACCCAGGAAGCTACCAATCCAGTTTGGAACAGGCCAGAAAGTTCCCAGAGAGATTGTTTTCAGGAAAATAAAATCATTATGGTATATAATATATTTAATATTTTGAGAGAAGATTTATGTACTTGGGGGAGTGCTTTGGGCTTTACTAATTCTAAGTGTATAAAAAGTGAAAAACAAAATAAGAACAATTTTATTGTATAGGAAAAGTATTCATAGTATACTTCATGATCAGACTTGAGTAGTGTTTATACAACTATGTAATAAAAGCATTGAGTATTGATACAAGCAGAAATGTAATATTTGAAGGACAGCTGACTGCAATTACAGTTGTGTGGTAGGTGTAGGGTGTATGGGTGAAAGAGAAATTCTCATCTTCCAAAGGAAAAAGTTAATATATAAACTTTATATAAGGTCGAAGCCTAAAAGTGAAACAGCGAGTAGTAGAAATATAAACATGCTATTTAGAGATTTAAAAATTACTAAATTAACTTAGAATTTTTAATATGATTGCATCTGATGAATAAGAAATAGCAAGGAGTACTGTTTTTGTAATCACTGAATTTAACTCTATAAGCTATGTGCATGCATAAAACTTCAATGGAAATAAAAGTTATTATCTTACAGAATATTAAGAACTGAGGTAGATTTGTGTTTACTTGCTGATGATTAGTGGGACAATGCAATCCATAACGATGTGAAAAGAGGAGACACATTTGTGTGAAAAAAAATAGTAACTTTTGAAAGAAGCACAAAATAGTCACTGATAATGGCGCCTCTGGAGAGCAAAACTGCAGAGTCAGGGGGTGTCGGGGGAGAGCAAGCATTATTTTTTCCCTATATACTTTCTATACTGTAAATTTGAATCATAAAATTTTCAATAAAATTACGAACTTTTTAAATGAGAAAACTTTTAGTCCAAGAGAAAAAAAAGTACATTTTGCCATTTAAGGTCTTTTACGTCTTTAGTAACCTACTAATTTGATCTTCATATTGAATTAGTGTTCTAGTTTAAAAAATTAACACTTTGATAACAATAAAAATTAGAGTAATGTACAAGACTAAATATATAGTGTTACATGTATAATGTCAAAAACGTGATGTGTTTCAATAACATATAGAAATTGTCCCATCAGATTTCCTTGTATAGTTGAGTACCACATATGTAACAAATTCCTTGAAAAGACTCCATAGCACTTTCTGTGGGCACAAGTTGTTAGGGAAGGGGGATGTTATGTGGCTGTTTCTTTGTGAAGGTAGAAGAGATAAGGAATTCAGAGATGGATGTTACTGAGATGGCTAACAGTCTTTTACCAAATCACCAATAAAGTGACTAAATTTATGTAATACTTTCTGGAAACAGAATTTTCATGGAAGGGTGAAGAGATTAGCCTTCTTGTCATTATTATGGGAACAATAGAGCCTGGTCATATATAGAACATCTTGAAGGCAGAGAAAATAAGTTACAGGAACTTAGAGAAATCATGTAGAATGCTTTTGATGGCCACTTGCAGTGAAATTGTACTTGCGGTCAAGGGCTGGGTTGTATATAGAAGTGATGCTCATGGTATAATTTGGCACCCCAAAATCTTAATTCTAATGCATGTTCTACCATTTTCCAACTGAGTAATATAGGATAAGTCATAAGACCATTTAAAATTTCAACTTTTTCAATACACGTACCTACTACCAACACTGTAATAATCAAGTGTCTGGAAATCCTTAAAGTTTTTTAATGCTAAGCAAATCCAAGAAAATCTTATGATATAGCATAACTGTACTTTACAAAATACTATATAATTCCCTCGTTTCTCAAACTAATTCTCTCATGTATTTCGTTTTCAATCTCATGTAAGTGTGATAGTTCATTTTGTAAGAACTTTTAATAGGATATTTTTCTCAATATTGCAAACTATAAAAAACAGTGAAAGTCCTCAGTATTTGAGCATTTTATTATTTGGTTTCAGCTTCATTCCAAGATCATCTCTGGCTTCACTGGTAAAAATTTTGACTTCTACTTGGAATCCTCCACTGAATATGTTTGTTGGCATTCTCTTTCAGACTCATCATTTCAGTCACTTTCTTGTAGAAGCACTTCAGAAAAAATCACACATCTTAAAATCAATGATAGCACATGCAGTAGAACTGATGGAAAAGTGAACTAAAACAAAATAACATTCAAGGAGAATATACAAATATGTTCAGCATATTTTTCTCCAAAACATTTATAATTATTTAAAAATAAAAACTCATTCATGAAGATAAAATGAACTGTAAAATAAAATACCCTTACTACTTTAGAATCAGAGGCATTTTATGCAATTATAAATAAATCTTACATCTTAATGACTTTTAAACATTGAAAGTAAAGTGAAAAAAATTTTAAATACCCTTTTGATGCCTACTGAGGAGTTTTGAGAAGGTCAAGGACATTTGATCCAATGGTAGCGATCTACAAAGATTTGGCTGCTACAGAAAACGACTTTTAAATCAACTTTTTTGGTTAGGAAATAAATAAGTATTCCTTTAGCATGTATCTTTATCTTCAGAATAAAATCTGTAAGATTAATTTATTATAAAAAATAATTTTCACAGCTGATATTTCTATTTAATCATTTAACCATTCATTCACTCCCTAAACATTGAATACCTCCTTCATGTTGGTACCTAAATTTGGGTGGAACTGTGGATTTCAAGATATAGAAAGAAAAACTAGAGTCAACATGTATTAGGAGGAAGAGACTGATCTGTCCTGTAGCATAATTCATCTTGTCCACCCGACATCCTGAACATTATCCAACATACCCAGAGATACTGGAGTATTGTCCTATTAAGTTTACCTCTACCTATGCCTAAGTAATCCATACAAGCAATGCTTTATGGAAATCCAATTAGCTTTAATTTGAGTTTGCCATGAGTGATTACAGACTTTACCTTAAATCTGTGCTTTTAGGGCCAGCCTGGTGGCTCAGGTGGTTGGAGAGCCATGCTCCTAACACGGACATCGCTGGTTCAATTCCCACATGGGCCAGTGAGTTGCGCCCTCTATAGCTTAGATTGTGAACAACAGCTCTCCCTGGAGCTGGGCTGCCATGGGGTACCATGTGCTGCCATGAGTGGCCAGCAGTCCGTGAGCTCTTCCGTGAGCTGCTGTGAGAGACCAACTGTCGGTGGCGACCCACTGCCTCAGGGGGGTGGGGGGAGCGCGGGACTCATAATACCACCAGCGTGGGCCAGGGAGCTGTGTTGTATACAACTAGACTGAGAAATAACGGCTTGAACCAGAGTTCGGGGGAGGGGAAAGAAGGGGAAAAAAATCAGTGCTTTTAGAAAGTAATTGCACAATAAAGTGACTTCTTATGCTGTATGGAAGTGGAACAGCTAGCTTAAAATGGCAGACTGCCTATGTAACTGCGTGAATTTGTACATTTTTATCAGAAACTTTACTATAAAGTAAGGAAATCTCTATAAAGTTTTTAAATATAAATGGTAACTTCAGTTCTAATTCCAAAAACAAGGATCCAAACTACCCTTCTGATAATTAACCAGTGGTACAAAAGGCAGCCCCTTTCCTTCCTTAGCACACACTCACACTGTGTACAATGGTTTAGTTCTTTTGAGTCTGTCACCGCTTTTGTCTGCTCACTTCAAAGCCATATTCAGCTGCAGATCTCAAACACAATGCAAAGGGTTGGTGTCTGCTTACTAGAACTGAAATGCTTTGTTTCAGGATTGTCTTAACAGCAAAACTTATTGGTCTAGATTTACCTCCTCGACCTACTTCATTCATTTATTTTCAGGAAAAAGGAGACTTCTGATGCTGATTCACTGAAAGACATTTATAGACCTTGTTACAATAAAAATTATTATTCTCATAAATTGCTCCATTCACGTTAGCTCTTCTGGGCAATAAACAGAGGACATTATTACTTAGATTACTATAAGTCTGGGGAACACAGAGGTTTCTATTTTAAAATATGTTTTAAAGTGCCACTTTAACCCTGATAAAAATAAATCATCTCTAACCAAACTTCCTATTGTCTCCATCTCCTTAAGACACATTTAAATCATACCTACCTGCTGTTGATATTGAGCCCCAAATGCAGCAAAGGAAGATGGAGAAACACAGGTAGAAATTGAACTGAATGCATATTATTCAAAACATCTTCCTTCTACCTTGGTTCAAGGATACGAGTGTGGAGAGAAGTTTAAGGAAGGCAAAGTCAAATACTCAAGAATCAGGCGAGAAATAAGAAAAATTCAGTGGTATGTACATTCTACGAGAAAGCTGGCAAAGACTAAAACTCAAAAAAAAATTGTTATTGAGGGATGACACTTCCTTATTACTCATGAGGACCCCTTTTATGATTTTCCCCAGATGGACTCCATGATTCAAAGATATTGAATATCAAATGAGTTGCATGTATTAGATAAAATTTCATCTCCCTTTGTCTTCAATAGACCAAATATAAACATAACTAACCAGTAAAGCATAAATCAGCATGCAATAACTGGAGACAGCTTGGTTAATTAATATGTTTCCTAAAGCTAGAATTTTGTGTCCGTTTTTACTACTTTTTGCAGGAAAATGACAATATCCCTTATATTTCTAAAATATTGGACATTTTTGTACAGATTTCAGTAGCCTCCCAATCCTGAAAAAACAAAAACATAAATGAAAAAACTAGAAACCATATTGAAAGTACGTAACAGTATGAAAAAAGTACATTTTTGGAAAAGAACCCAATAGAATTGTTAGAACAAAACAAATATAATTATTGAAATAAAAAACAAAGTCAGCTTAAACAACAGATTAGACACATCTGAAGAGAAGTTAGGAAAAAAATGAGAAAGAAGTCGTGAGGAGGGGCGTCTGCCAAGCAGCAGAGCCCGAGATAGGGAGTGAGTGCTGTCAGGAGAAATTCACGGAAAAGGAGGGAACCAGGATAGGCCAGGAAGAAAAGCCAGGCAAAGATGTAGTTTCACATGGGTAAAGCATCAGCTCCATCCTAACGGGGTTCTGCATCTTGAATAACATGAAGGAGTTGTCCTGTCTTGAGGCAAGGGAGCTGATATCTGCCGACACCAGGAAGTGAGTGTTTTCAGTTCTAATGAGGGAGGTATAAAAGACAAGGCTGCAGGTCAATGCATGGTAGGGAGCTGGAACCAAAATTTCTTCATAAACTTAAACTCTTTAAAACATTAAGCTTTTCTTGATAAAAGAATGGGTTAGGAAAAAACTCTATTTGTTGTCAAAGGGAAAGATATTTTTCTTTGTTAGCATCAGAGCTGAGTAGGGGGCAAAACAACACCACCAAGAACAGCAGTAACATAACTTCAGGCAGGCCCTCAGAAGAGTTTGTGGTTCCCCCAAGATCCTTGAAACCCCAAAATGAGAAATTGAGATAATGGCTCAGAATTGATACTGTCCTCAAGCATATGTTGGAAGCAAGTTCTTTCTGGAGTAATGGTCCCCCGTCCAAGGTCTCCTAGAAACTCTCTAGATTTAGGTTCATCAAATCAGCTGGAAATGGCTCTCTTCCTCTTAAAGCTTTCTGGAGATTCCTGACCCATCAAATGAAGTTGTTGGGCTAAAATATTTTTAAGCTTACTTCCAACTAGAGCTTTCTTTTGGCCGATGCAGCTTGTGCCACAAATCTAAGATTTTTGCAATTAATATCACTAAGTGAATTTTCCATTAAGTGGAAAACACGAAGTGAATAGTCCAATGTCTCTTGTTTTCCTGTAATGTTGCAAACTTCTATGTTGTTGCTTGAGATATTAAAATTAACATCATGGAAATAACAAAAAATAATAATACAGTGAATTCCAAACTAAATTATTAAAAATCTTATCCTACTAAGAAGATAATCAAAAGCAAACCCGAGGAATTAGCAACAAAATCACCATTAAATTTTACTTGAGACACTCTTATATGACAGTTTTATATGAGCAATCTGGTTCACCATCCTGCAGAGAATGAAAACAAACATGTTTTGGAGGTTATTTTGAATGAAGCAAAAGGGAGCTCACACCTCTCATTTGCCAATCCTTGCCAAGCTGTGGGAACCATTCTTATTAAAGTGATTGAAATCCTCAGTGATGGAGTTTCTGTTGCTTCAGTTTTACCAGAGTTTTGCCGGTAGAAAATATTTCCAAATGGATGGACATTTGAATTAGCACTGACTAATTTTTGTCTCATGCAACTTGAAACTGCATATCTAATTGCCTAAGGCATTTTTGGCACTATTGATTGGCAAACTGTGGGCAAGTCATTCAGGCCCCCAAAAGTAACTTTTAAGGTGAAGCTGGGCTGAAAGTAAATGAAGAGAAACATAGCCATTTTTTATAAATGAAAAACACACAAAATTCAAATCTTTTTTAAAAATTCCAGTTTAAAGAGGAAGAATCTGTACCGAGAAAGCAATTGTTTCCATCCGTACTAGCAAAGACTAGAACAAAATTCTTCACTAATTGCTTTCAACTGGTCAGGTCAATTGTTCCCGTGATTCATTTTTTAAAAAAGGAAAAAACCACAACACTTTACAACTCATTCCTGCTGACTTCCTAAGGCATGATGCTGTACCACGTTTGTCATTCTCTGAGCTCTCGTTTGGTAGTAGAAGGAAGTCAGGTCTAAAGCTTATTTGAGTCTTGGGAAGAGGAGGGAATGTTTAGTGCACCAAGAGAAAGAACCGTTTCTTTCCACACTCATGCAATACTCAAGGAAGGTTTGTTAAGTTTAATTGAGTTGAATTAAGCTGAGTTAAATTGAATTGACTGCAATCTTAATGAATCACTATCAGGTCTTACAGTTGAGTTTTAGACTAAAATTTTTATTTTTATTTTTTAAAAAGTCCTTCAAACTTGTCTTTCAACAAGGGCTCAGAACATCTATCTGTAATTTCTTTCTGGGAACAGTTAACAGTTTTAAAGATTTCATTTGAGAATGGTTTCCTCAACCTCTTTATCATGCAATATTGGTTATCTCTCATATCCATTATTATCAGTTAGAATCACAAATAAAATAATATTTCTTGCTGCATTTCTTGTTAGCATCTGATTCTGTAATTAGACTTTTAAGATCCAGGAGGGCCGTGTCTATTTTGTTCATCTCAAGACTGGTTTGTTAGTGCCTGGAATTTAATGGCTGCTTAATAACTATTTAATAAAAGGTTAATGCATAAACAAAAATAACTAGAAAAAATAAGCTAGTTATAATTATCTAATTATCATGGCACCTGAAGGAAAAACTTAAACAAAGGAAAATGTTAGTCTTTATGTTTGTGCTTAAAGTTCTGGTGGAAGTTGTTTCTCTCAACACTAGCCTCTCACATTAGCTATGTAGAACTAGTTGATTTCTTTGATGTGAACTATTCATTGTTGGCACTGGTATTTACAACAGGAACAAACTGATTTGAGAATTTGCCAGGATGTTAGGACATCAATTGTGTGTATTGGACAAATAGAATAGAGCTGATTTTATTTAGCCTTGACAATGGACAACATTTTGAGCTTTTTTTTTTTCCTTCCTTTATTTTTTTTTATTAGTTTCAGGTGCACAAGACAAAGTAATACTTAGACGTTTATCATTTATATCCCTCACACTGTGTGAAACCCCCTCCCCCATCCACTATCTCTGTGACATTGCACAGAGACATTACATTCCCACTGTCTCTATTCCTAATGCTGTACTCCGCTTCCTGTAACCATATACATACATACACACACACACACACACACACACACACACACACATATATATATATAAAATTATAGTTGCCATTCATTATTGTTCAGCTTCAGGTGTACAGTGCAGTGATCAGGCATCTACATCATCCCTGAGGTGGTCTCCCAAATGGGACAAGTGTCCATCGGATACCCTACAAAATCTTTACAACATTATTGATTACATTCCCCAAATTCATTTTCAACACCCTGTGGCCATCTTGTGGTTACTGACTGTTTTCTAATCCCTTCACTTTCCCCCTTATCCCCACCCCCCCTCCCATCTAGTAACCCTCAGTTTTGTCTAGGTCTCCAAAACTGTTTCTGATTAGTTCATTCACTTATTCTTTTCTTTAGATTCCACATATAAGTGAGATCATCTGGTATTTGTCTTTCTCTGTCTGACTTATTTCACTTAACATAATGTTCTATAGGTTCATCCATGTTGTTGCAAATGGTAAGATTTCTTTCTTCTTTATGGCTGCGTAATACTCCATTGTATAAATGTACCACAGTTTCTTAATCCAGTCATCTACCGATGGGCATTTTGGTTGTTTCCATGTCTTGGCTATTGTGTATAGTGCTGCAATAAACAGAGGAGTGCATAAAGATTTTTAAATTAGAGTTTTGGATTTCTCTGGATAGATACCGAGGAGTGGAATTGCTGGGTCATAAGGTAGTTCCGTTTTCAGTTGTTTGAGATACCTCCATACTGTTTTCCATAGTGGCTGCACCAATCTGCAATCCCACCAACAGTGCACAAGCGTTCCCTTTTCTCCACATCTGCGCCAGCACTTGTTGTTTGTTGATTTATTGATGATAGCCATTTTGACTGGAGTGAGGTGGTATCTCATTGTGGTTTTTATTTGCATTTCTCTGATGGTTAGTGAGGTTGAGCATTTCTTCATATGTCTGTTTGCCATCTGTATGTCCTTTTTAGAAAAATGTCTCTTCATGTCCTCTGCCCATTTTTAAATTGGGTTGTTTGCTTTTTTGGAGTTGAGTTGAGTGAGTTTTTTATAAATTTGTGATATTAACCCCTTATCAGATATGTCATTGGCAAATATCTTTTCCTATTCAGTAGGATCCCTTTTTGTTTTATTGATGGTTTCCTTTGCTGTGAAAAAAATTTTTAGTTTTGATGTAATCCCACATGTTTATTTTTCCTCTTACTTCCCTCGCGTGAGGGGATATATCAGTAAAAATCTTACTCCAGGTAATGCCTGTAAAGTTTCTTCCTATATTTTCTTCTAGGAATTTTATGGTTTCAGATCTTACATTTAAGTCTTTAAGCCATTTTGAATTTATTTTTGTATATGGTGTAAGGAGGTGGTCCAGCTTCATTTTTTTGCATGTGTCTGTCCAGGTTTCCCAGCACCATTTATTGAATAGACTGTCTTTACCCCACTGTACATTCTTGCTTCCATTGTCGTAGACTAAATGGCCATATAGGCATGGATTTATTTCTGGACTTTCTATTCTGTTCCATTGATCTAAGTGTCTGTTTTTATGCCAGTACCATGCTGTTTTGATTACTGTAGCCTTGTAGTATAATTTGATGTCAGGTATTGTTATACCTCCCACTATGTTCTTATTTCTCAAGATTGCTGAGGCTATCCGGGGTTTTTTATGGCCCCATATAAATTTTAGGATTATATGTTCTATTTCTGTGAAAAACGTCATTGGTAGTTTGATAGGAATTGTGTTGAATATGTATATTGCCTTAGGCAGTATGGACATTTTAACTATATTAATTCTTCCTATCCTTGAACATGGGATGTGTTTCCATCTATTTGTATCTTCTTTCATTTCTTTCTTCAGTGTCTTATAATTTTCTGAGTACAGATCTTTTACTTCTTTGGTTAAATTTATTCCCAGGTATTTTATAGTCTTTGGAGAAATTGTAAATGGGATTTTTTTTTTTATTTCTCCTTCTGATGTTTTATTATTGGTATATACAAATGCAACTGATTTCTGAATATTAATTTTGTATCCTGCTACTTTACTGAATTCATCTATCAGCTCTAATAGTTTCTTGGTGGAGTCTTTAGGGTTCTCTATATATAGTATCATGTCATCTGCATATAATGACAATTTTACTTCCTCCTTACCGATTTGGATGCCTTGTACTTTTTTTTCTTGTCTCATTGCTGTGAGTAGAACTTCCAGCACTATGTTGAATAGAAGTGGAGAAAGTGGGCAACCTTGCCTTGTTTCTGATCTTAAGGGGAATGGTTTTAGCTTTTCCCCATTGAGTATGATGTTAGCTGTGGGTTTATCATATATGGCCTTTATTATGTTGAGATATGATCCCTCTATTCCCACGTTCTTAAGGGTTTTTATCATAAATGGCTGCTGGATTTTATCAAATGCTTTTTCTGCGTCTATTGATATGATCATGTGATTTTTATTTTTCATTTTGTTAATGTGGTGTATCACATTAATTGATTTGCGGATGTTGAACCACCCTTGCATACCAGGGATGAATCCCACTTGATCATGGTGTTTGATCCTTGTAATGTATTGCTGAATTCTGTTTGCTAATATTTTGTTGAGGATTTTTGCATCGATGTTCATTAGAGATATCGGCCTGTAGTTTTCTTTTTTTGTAATGTCTTTGTCTGATTTTGGGATCAGGGTGATAGTAGCTTCATAAAAGTGTTTGGGAGTCTTCCCTCCTTCTTGATTTTTTTGGACGAGCTTGAGGAGAATAGGTGATAATTCTTTTTTTTGAACGTTTTGTAAAATTCACTTGTAAAGCCATCTGGTCCATGGCTTTTGTTTGTTGGGAGATTGTTGATTACTGATTCAATTTCCCTGGTGGTAATCAGTCTATTCAGGTTTTCTGTTTCTTCTTGAGTTAGCCTTGGAAGGTTGTACGCCTCTAGAAAATTGTCCATTTCTTCCAGATTGTCAAATTTGTTGGCATATAGTTGCTCATAGTAATTTCTTAAAATTTTTTGTATTTCTGTGGTGTCTGTTGTCACTTCTCCTCTTTCATTTCTGATTTTATTAATTTGGGTCCTCTCTCTCTTTTTTTAATGAGTCTGGCTAAAGGTTTGTCAATTTTGTTTATATTCTCTGAGAACCAACTCTTGGATTCATTGATCTTTTGTATTGTTTTTCTGGTTTCTATTTCATTTATTTCTACTCTGATCTTTATTATTTCCTTCCTTGTACTCCCTTTGGGCTTATTTTGCTGTTCTTTTTCCAGATCCTTTAAGTGTGAAGAGAAACTGTTGATTAGTGATTTTTCTTGTTTCTTTAGGTAGGCCTACAGTGCTGTGAATTTCCCTCTTAGGACTGCTTTCGCAGCATCCCATAGATTTTGGGTCATTGTGTTTTCATTTTCATTTGTTTCGAGATATCTTTTGGTTTCTTCCTTGATCTTATGGTTGACCCATTCATTATTTAGTAACATGTTATTCAGCCTCCATGAATTTGGTGTGTCTTCCAGTTTTTTTTTTTTCTTTCTGTAGTTCATTTCTAATTTCATAGCACTGTGGTCAGAGAAGACAATATGATTTCAGTTTTCTTAAATTTATCAAGACTTGTTTTGTGGCTTAACATATGGCCTATCTTGGAAAATGTTCCATGTGCTCTTGAGAAGAACGTATATTCTGCAGCTTTGGGGTGAAATGCTTTGAAAATATCGATTAAATCCAAGTGGTCCAATGTGTCCTTTAAGTCTGTTGTTTCCATATTGATTTTCTGTCTGGAAGACCTGTCCCTTGTTGTCAGAGGTGTGATGAAGTCCCCTACTATGATAGTGTTACTGTTGATCCCTGTCTTTATGTCAGTCATAATCCATTTTTAGCATTTAAAATAAAGATATCATATATTCATTTTACAGATGAAGAAATTGAAGCCCGGAGAAGTTAAGGAGCTTCTCCAAAGTTCTGTGGCAGGGCTGATGTGTAGGCAGACATTCCTGTCCCACAGATTGGCCAGCATTGTTCTGCTCTGTCGTTGCCCATGTCTCAACTGGTTGTTGAGATTTGGAAACAAAAACAGGACTCCAAAAAACCCAGTTCTTTCCAATATTCTTTCTTACATACTTCTCTTTATATTTTGAGTTAGGAACCCTGAATATAATTCAATATCTCCTGTATATTAACTATATCATGTCCTATAAGTCATTTATCTCCTGTGAGCTTCAGTTTCTTTGTATGTGAAAATGAAGATAACACTACCTACTTTTTTAGATTTTTGTGAAAGTGAAACAAAGAATCTTGTGAATGGTGATACAATGCCTGGCACTCATTACACACCATTCAAATCTGCATTTGTTGTGTATTCCATATATTCTCTTGATATCCAGAATTTGATCCATATTTTCCAAGTGTCACCCTAAACTTCATTGTCTAACCTTTTTTTCAACATCAAAACAGTTGAGATCTATAAAGTCAGTTTCACCTCATTCACTATCTCCCAAAGTTGCCCCACTAGGATGGAGCCTCAGTTGCCCATTGTGGTAACTGCTGCACAGCACACACTATTGGCTTCCAAATTCCATTACCTTGCCTTCCTCTGCTGCTTCCTGAGATTCACTACATAGGAGGCTTGCATTGAGACTACTTGTCTCAGACTCTGATGAAGGGGAACCCTATGAAAACAGACCATATCTTCACAAACTATGTTCTTCCTCAGTTCTTTCCCAGCAGCTTCAAGCTTCTGTCTCCACAGTAGCCTCACAACTTTCTGTGTCCTGGAGCGACACAGCTGCTTCGGGAGGAACCATGTTAGAAACCTCTGGTTGGACCATATTAGAGGATGAATTCATTCCTTAGATCATTGTTTCTGAAAGTTTATCTAAATGCCATCCATTCTCATATAAATGGATATTTACTCTATGAGTCATCTGTTCCTTGCCCTTTCTCTTGGGATTCTGCCATCTTCATCGACATTTTCATTCCCTTGTTCTCATAGTGCTGGCCCCTGCCTAGAGATGCTGAATTTGCTGCCATCCAAAGTCAGGTAACAACTCAAAGTATACTCAAGGGAGTAATGAAAGTTCATACTACAGCAGCTCTCCAGAGTGAAAATACCCATCATGGACAATTCAGACCATAGACATTATGTAAAGAAATACCAAACAACTGGCTGGGAAGCAAACCCTGAATACATCAAAAATCAGGCTGGACACAAGGCGACATCAAGTTTTAGACAAAATGGGAATCTAGAGGAGTGATTTCGATATTCCTTACAACAGAGAATTTCGATGAGGAGGCATCTGGTTTCTTGAGTAGCATTTCTAGCATTACTCATGGGAGATCCATGATTCTAAAAAGGAAAATAAGAACCAACGTTAACCAGTACCAATTATAAAAAGTGATACAATCTTCAGATTAGCAAGCTGCCAACATAAATAAAACTACCTCTTTGGCTTTTCCCCCATAAAGAAAAAACAAACAATCTGTAATAAGATTTTTAGGTAACCAGGTGGATTTACTTAGGTGAACCAAAGAACTTTCCTTGTGAAGTATATATTTTTTAAAGTTATTAATGCTTTTTTATTTATAAAGTTTAATATATGCTAAGATATGAAATTACACAGTCTACTCAGTATTCACTGCAGGCATGGAATCTTAGAGCCCTGATAGACTTGCCTAAAATATTGCTTTCCTAAAAATTCAATTGTAACTTGAAGTATATGGAAAATTCCCAGAACCTAAAGATATAAATTTAAATTGGCACTGAGTATACTGTGCTTTTATTTATTTATATCAAGTCTCAAGTTATCAAAATATTGGCAAATAATTTTAACATCAAATAGGAAAGGCAAAATAAACATGTCTGTTATGTTTAAAAACAAAAACAAAAACAAAACCCTTATGTTCCTGAGAGATTTTCATTCATTTGAAAATTAGTTACAAAATTAAGCATCTATATAATAGAAAGATAAATAGTTCTAGAGTCAGGCAGCCTTGAGTTCCATTTCTAGTTCTACCACTTATATTCTGTGTAATTTTGCAGGCAGTGGTGTTACCCGTGGACTGTATGTTTGTCAAGAAGCTGTGGCTACAGTGTGAATCCTGACAGTAGTTTATCAGTGACTGACTGTGGGCTTAGGCATGTGGCTCTGGAAGTCTAGCATGGTGTCTGACAATTCGTCGGTGCTCATTGTGCATTGCTTTCCCTGACAGACGCACAAAGTAAATTTATGAATAGCAATACTTGGTGAGAGTCAAGAGTTAGTTATGGTAACAAAGAAATCCCCCCAACACAGTGATGTAAAAACTTTTAAGTTTGTTTCTCTCTCATATAACAACGTTTGGGTGAATAATGCAGTCTGCAAGGAACAATGTTCCTTTTGTCTTGTTCTGTGTGACTGAACTGGGTCAAAGCCCCCATGTGTACAACCTGGACAAAGGGGGAGGCTAGAGGAGCACGTGCTCAATGTTTGAAGGCCCTGAGCCTGAGTGGCATTGTCACTTCCATGCTCATTCCATGGGAAGAACTTAGTGATATGACCACCACTATTTGCAAAGAGGCTCAGAAATGTTGCCTGTGGAAGGACAGCCATGAGCCAAGATAGGACATAATTTTTAAGGAAAATGTGGAACAAATCTTGGCGTATAACCAGTTGTGTCCCCCTCAGACTCTGCCCTATAGTACCCAAATATGTGTGTGTACTTTCCCCATTGAAGACAAGACACATCCACCCTCTCTCTAAGGGGACCCCTCAATGTCCCCTCTGTACTGGACCCAGCTCAAGGTCTAGGTTCTCTAGGTAATAGTCTTTTTTATCTGGTTCAGAGATAGCTGCTTCTTGTCCAATGACCTACAAACTAAAATACCAGTTATCTGTGGCCTCTTCACATCCACACACTCACACAGTGGTGGGGTGGGAACAACATTTCTGCAATAAAGACTTTAGAAAGGGAGGCACAAAATGCAAAATCACTGATGGTTCTTAACTGGGCAAGAATCATGTACAGTCTCTGCCCTGACAGTCAAATGCATCCTTGGTTAGTTCATCCTGCCACACTGGTTCTGCTTTTCTCAGAGAGACTGTCTTGATCATCATCATCCTTGGCTCCTGGCCGTGCTATTTGGGAGGGTCTTCTTTGGTCAATTTTTCCATGCTAATGTCAGAAGTGGATATGGAGTATATATTCATACTTGCTTGGGGTTCAAATAGTCACAGGTATTTGTAAGCCAAGTTTGTCATTTCAAAAATTTAGTAGGCTTTTTCGTGCTTTTATTTCTTCCAGTCAGTCCCAGGTTCCAGTCCCCATACACAAAACCTTTTTCTTCACGTAGTTCTTAGGTCAGCCTTATTTCTTGGCTTCTGGGATCCACTCTTCTCTTCCTTATTCTAAAGGCACCTATTTTGAGGACATCTGAAACAGTGAGTTTATGTTTAAAGGTAACACTCCTAATTTGATCTTCTTTTGCTTTGACTTAATGTCTTTGAGAAAGTCTCCAAAAAAACAACAGTTATGACTCTACTGCCATTTGAAATTTAAAAGCAGGAGGTGTTTCCAACTCCAGCTGTTCTATTTCACCTCTGCTTTTGAACTTGCCAACTCTTGCCTTTTTTTTTTTTTTTTTCTTGTAATAACTTGGTAAATACAGCAAGACTAACAAACACAAATAAACATTCTGGCACTAGGACTACAGGTTGGGTAGATACATGTGGTCTGCCTTTCAAGGTATCACAGGAGGACATTTTATCAAATGCTTTATCAAAGCATAACAAGAGTCTCTAGTCTTCTAACCTGATATATACATGCTCTCACTTCCCACCACATGACTGTTAATCACACATGTTACTTGTGTTAATCACACAAGTTCCAGGTGCCAATTCCCATATTGGTTGTAGAGAAACTAAACTTCTGATACAAAGAGGCAGCATGATACATTGAATTACAATAGAATGAGCATGTAATTTATTTTGATGGTGAAAGAGAATGCCATTTATAATTATGTCAAGACAACAGGCATGAGACAGGACTGTTCACAGGAGGTTGGCACTGCCTTCACTCTATTTGAAGTGTAAGCACTTAAAGTTTAATAGTTTGTTTCCTTTTCTTATGACGGTATTGTGGTGAGTGATCTGGGTTGGCAGTGTGGCTTCTTTCCATGGGGGCCTTTGGGAAACCAAGTTTCTTCCATCTTATTTTCCTCCATTCCATAGAAATCTTTACTCATTGGTTCAATGGTACCCCCCTGTTTTAGCTCAGGGAAAGAGAGGAAGTATGGAAGTGAGCTTACCAGTATTTTAAAGAGAATCCAGACTGATAAACATTACTTCATCCTCATTGTACTGATTAGAACTTATATGCAATGGAGACTTGGAAGTGTGGTATCTGATTGAGCAGTTATGGACCCAGCAACAACTCTAATGCTATGGATAAATGGAAGGAAGATTTTGGTGGATTTCCAGCAGCCTCCACCAAAATAACAATTTTCCTTATAAAGAATTATTTCCTTATTTGCAATTTTAAGTTAAAATTCCCAATGTTCTTAGGTTTTTATAAGTTCTCTAAGAAGATACCTAGCTATGTTTATTAACTCTAGTTCATTTACTAAATATCCTGGTTTGGAAATATCTTGGGCCTGAAGCGTTAACCCAACTTACTGACGTATGTGGTCTTTCACCATTACTTTTTATATGAACATTTCTTTTTGTTCATATGACTCTAATCCCTCTGCACACCCAGTGGGGCTAATGGATGATTTGATTTTTTCCTTTCCTGGGAATGAGAGTCTGCCACTGCTTTTCATTACTCACATAATTGACTTTGAGGTTTGGCTTTTACTAATTGGAGCCTTGATAATCTCCTACTGTTAGGGAGACTTGTTTTGGCAAAAACACTGACAGGCAGTTTCGACAAGAAAAGGATGACTTACATTTTCACCATATTCCAAGGGTGCTGAGTCTTAGTCCTTAGTACTTCTTTATCCTTCAACTTTCCCAAATTCATTTCTAATATCAAGAATAAAAGCAGCCCCAACTGCCTCCTACAATATTCCTGTGAGAGGAATAATAAGTGCAAAGTAATCAAGCACCGCAAGATAGATACTTTTTCTCAAGTCTTTTAGCTTCTCTGGGGGAACATTATCCAGCTTTGAAGTCAATTAACTCTTCTAGCAACCAGCGTGGTAGGCAGACTAGGTCACTACAGTTACCTGAGAGATTCGTTGTACTCTATAAAAGTTAGGAGTTTTAAAAGTAGAAAACACCTGGGGGAGTCTGACTCACTGTCCTGTTCAGAAAGATAAAATCGCTTTACATAAAAACTGCTTAAAGGTAAAAATGCCAATGTATTAATGTATTGTGCAAACATGCATTTATGAAATTACTAAGTGTGAAATGAACTTAATGAATGAAGGGGGAAAGGCTCATTTTTATACACAGATTATGGTTACGGTAAAGGTGACATCTGAAGGTACTCCTCTGATCCTACTGTTGTATTTCCATGAAATACTATCAGAAGTATGATGGTGCTTTTTTTCCTTTTTTGATTTTCTTAATATGGTATATAAAAATAAATCCTTTCATGGGAATTAAAATGAAAGAGTCCTTTCAGTGTTCCAAAAATATTACCCAAACTCTGCCAAGATTAATATGGCCAAAGTTTCCATGAAAAGCATACTTTCATGGGAGTTACGCCTGTTCAGATGTGTACAAGAAAATACCAACTTAGTACTCCTTTCGGACATGCACCTCAAGGAAAGGTTAATTTGGTTTATCATATTATTTGTATTGCCAAGGGTGTTGTTACTGCAATTTTTGCCATTAGGTTGAAGTTTTTTCTAGATTAATATTAAACATAACAATAATTTGCATTTTATAAGTCTTTATTGCTTATATGTTTATGTACTACTTCCACATGCCTGAGGTAAATTTGGCAGGTTTGAGGATTATTTCTTTGCCAGGTTTTAACAGTGAAGAAAGTAAAGCATATAGAACTGCAGTGATTTAAGCAAAACCAAAGAGGAAGTAAATGGTGAAACAAAATTCAGGTCTCCAGTTTCAAGTCCAAATATCTTCTGGCTACTGAAAAATCTCTGCAGTATACCACAGTGGCATAAAGTTGAGTAATATGAAACAATGGGTTGCATTTAGTGTAGTCGTAGTCAGAGACCTCTACTTTTTGCTATGCCTTAATTTTCAGAACCTGCACTGGCCACTTCAAATGGTAAAGAAAACAAAGCTCTTGGAAAACAAGGTCAAATCTAGACTTGGAGTCTCTGGGTCTGCCCAGGAGAGCTTGAAGAAGAGGAGAAGATGACTGGAGCATTTACAGAAACTATGCTGCCTTTGAGAGATAGCATCATTGTAACCAACACCGCGGTCTCATTAGCGCAAATTCTAATCTGGCTTTGTGTGAGATTTTCCATTCAGTCCTTGGTTATTGTCCTTTGGTGGAGAGATCTGGCAGATGAGGTTTGAGTGACCTCATTCTTCTGAAAGATGGGTTTATGCCAGAAATTGAGTTCTGCAAAATGGAAATGCCTTGGAGGAAAAGGAAAATATGGACGATGCACTATAACTCAGAGAGGTGGTAGAGTGAACAAGTAAAAAATGATTGTCTCAGGGGTAAATTTGGCATCTCCTTTTAGGATCAATTAACAGGTGGTGTAGTTCCAAGTGGGCTGGTTAGAAAAATAATTTACCAAATATGGAAGAATTAGAGTTGGTGAGCTGTAAACCAAATTAACACTAATGACAATCAAATTTTCCATAGTCATTTATATGTGACAAACTATGCAAAATGCAGGACTTGCATTATATTCTACTTGAATATATATGCAACAATATCCAGTAATACCTGTAGGTAAAGTAAACTTCAAAAACATCATCAGTATTTGACATAATTAAAAGGTTAGAGTAAATTATAACTTGGAATATATGTTGAGGATTGTAAGATCTCAACTAAAATAGGATTTACCATGTGACATCTCCTATTGAGTTAGATCAGAATTGCCAATTTATAGGATCAATTTATTTGAACACTTCACTGCTGTTAAAGACAGACACACCCACACTCATAAAAAAAAAAGGATGTAACAAATGAAGATAAAGCATTTATAGATATATGGAAAAAGTAACATATCTGAGGTAAATTTATACAGTGATGTATATATCAGCCTACGGAAACAGTTTCCTCCTTGAAAAGAACAATAAAAAATGGTTCTCAGTTCTTCCTTGGTGTGAAACGGTATGGCGAAAAGGACATAGGCTGACAATTCAGCTGGACCTCAGTTCATATCTCAGGTCTATGAATTTCTGCATGTAAATTTCTTAATCTTCCCAATTCTCAATTTCCTCATCAATGTAATGGGGTTGGTAATAAAATAATATGAGAAGTGTCTGGTATGCAGTAGGTATGTTCCCTTTCTTACTCTTGTAGAGTTGTTGCATATGGTGGGATAAGTTTTGGCATCTGATACCTGTTTTATTAGCAGGGTAGAACTTTCTAAGTCCAATGCCATTAATTAGTATCCTGTAATATTTTTAACAACCATAGTCCAATGCCATTAATTAGTGTCCTGTAATATTTTTAACAACCATAGTTTTTGCAGTTTGAAAAATTTTATGGGATGTCATTTTGTATCACATGGTCACAGATTGACTCATCTTAGATTCAAAAAAAATACTGTTCACAAATATTTTTGCTGGTCCACTACATTTCAATACTTTCCACTAGCTCTATTCTGTGTTCCGGTCATAAACCACCCTCTTATTTGTTGAGCAAAGATGGGTAGGTGGAATGAATGAACACTGTATTATAGACAAGCAGAGTAACTTATACTCTTATTTGGTAAGACTAGAACAGAGACTACTGATGATTTGGGGATTTTAGGAACCACAGTCTCTGATCTGACAGCGTAATTGCTTAGAGTCTGAAATACAAGGGTTCAGATACACTGATCACTAATAAACACAAGATTTCGTGCTCTGAATGTTTCCTCAGTTATGGTATTAGTGGGGAAGTTGCCAGGTTTCACAGTCTTGATCATTCCCATTCCATTTTATTAGAATAAACAAAATCCACAGAACCTTTAGGGCTGAATTATATTTAACATAATTTTACCAATCCAGTCAAACACGGAAGACATGTTCTAATGTCCAAGGTTCCTTGTGATGGCTTGTGTTCAAAATTTACAAAACTGGTCTATTTTCACTGATGTGCAAAAAAACTCTAGGAGCCATTTCTCAACCACTTTCCTTCATGCCCATAAAAATCCTAAATATTTTTTCCCTTTATTCTGTAGGTCATTTAATTCATTTATACTTCCAATTAAATATATTGTCTTTTTAGCTTCATATTTATAGAATTATAATATTGAATTCAGCCTCTAAAATCTGCCTTATGTATACTTGTAGAAAACAAAATGATGTACAGTGATTTATGACACATTTTGGATTTTCTGTTAAGTTTACAGTAGCAAATTAGTTGTATGATTAATTGTAGGTTAAATGGGCCTAAATTCAATCACCATAAACACAATGATTTTTCAATGACTGAAAAGAATTCAAGTTGGCTTGAAAAGATCTGTTGTTTGTGCTGCCCATTCAATCACCTTCCTTTGATGACAGTGTCCTGATTTTCTTTTGACAAACCATGACATTCCTCCCCATTCAGTGCCCCCATGGTCTGGGGGGTCCTGATGCCATCCCCAGGGTACAGGTGTGAAGGCTAGTCCTGGTCTGGAACACTGGTGTGTCCCAAACTTCTGAATACAGTGATTGCATTAGGACAGTCACCTGGTCTAAGCTGTTGAAAGGGGAGTGGACCACAGGCATTTTTTGAATTCTTGGGGTAAAAAGAGCTCTCTTTCCAATGGGGTTGCTGAGCTGCTATAATGTAAACCTGGAGAAGTGAGAGACATCTTACCACCATATTGAGAGAACCTGTCCTAGAATGAAGCCCACTCCTTAAAAATCAGAGTTGAGATATAAAGATAGGCTCCTTGCAACGATATCTAATCTGGGTTTAAAGTAACATCTACTCCTGGAATTTGTAAATATACGAGACAACATTTTCCTTTTATATTTGGTTAGTTTGTTATAGCAATTTTTAATTGGATTTATGTCATTTGCAACAAGAATAATCTAATTCATATTCATCCTTTGCTTTTCAGTTCCAAGAACATCCCTGGTCCCTTGGATTTGATTAGATCTTTTGCTAGCAGTCACTCGACTAGTACTTCTCCTTCTTAGCACTTTATATATTTATAGTTAATTTTTAATTGTTAATTTAATGTTTGTCTTCTCTTCCAGATTATATGCTCTATTAGGTCAGGAAATTCTGGTTTCCTTGCCAGTGCCTTTCTAGCATCTCACTCAATTCCTGGTCCACAAAATATACTCAATAATATTTTCCCCATTAATTACACAACCTAGGGTCACCATCTCTATTACATAGAAGCGTTCTACTCTGAAGCCCTATCCCCAAATTTTGGACACTGGGCTTGACACCTTCTTTTCACTTCTTTCTAATTGATCTTTTGTTTCTTCTGGGTTCTTTCCAAACTCCCTTTTTCAAAAACAGTAACTGCTTATTAAAGCACCTGTAAATAGTAGCTGTATTTTGAGGAGCAGACATTACTAAGAAGAACAGTAATTTGTTTTCCTTTTTCCCCCTTTTAAAAAATATTTTTATTAAAAATATAGCTAACATACAATATTATATTAGTTTCAGGGGTACACAATAGTTATTCAACATTTATATACCTAAAGAAGTGATCACCATGATAATCCAGCAACCATCTGACACTGTACCACGCTATCACAATATTACTGACTATATTCCCCATGCTGTACATCACATCCCCATGACTTATTTCTTTTATACCTGGAAATTTGGACCTTTTATTCCCTTTCTTCTTTCCCCTCTTTTTAAATTTATCAATTACAGCTGACATTCAATATTATTTTATATTAATTTCAGATATACAGCATAGTGGTTAGACACTTATATAATTTAAGAAGTGATCCCCGACTTGTCTAGTACTCACTTGGCACTATATGTAGTTATTATCATATCATTAACTATATTCCCTATGCTTTACTTTATATCCTATATATTTTAATATATCCCCATGACTATTTTGTAACTACCAATTTGTATTTTTTAATCCCTTCACCTTTTTCACCCTGACCCCCAATCCCCTCTCATCTATCACCCTAAAAAATCTAGTACCCATCTGACACCATACATAGTTATTAAAATATTGTCAACTATATTCCTTTTGCTATACTGTACAACCACCCATAACTATTTTGTAACAAAAAAATTTGTATTACTTAATCCCGTCCCCTTCTTCCATCTGCACCCCTAACCCACCTCCCATCTGGTAACCATCAAAATGTTTTCTGTATCTATGAGTTTGTTTCTGTTTTGTTTGTTAATTTTGCTCTTAGATCCCACATATAAGTGAAATCACATTGCATCTGTCTTTCTCTGTCTCACATATTTCACTCAGCACAATACCTTCCAGGTCCATCCATCCGCTGCAGATGGCAAGAACCCATTCCCTTCCATGGCCGAGCAATATTCCACTGTATATATGTACCACCTACTTTTTATTCATTCTTCCATTGACAGAGACACAGGCTGCCTCCACATCTTGGTCATTGTAAACAATGCTGCAATGAACATATGGATGTGCATGTCCCCCCGAAATAGCGTTTTATGTTTATTTGGATAAATACCTTAAAGTGGGGTTACTGGGTCCTTCATTGTCTCTTCTTATAGCCTTTGTTTTCAAGTCTATTTTGCCTGGTATAAGTATTTATACCCCAGCTTTCTTTCATTTCTATTTTCATGAAATAACTTTTTCTATCCCTTTACTTTCTGTCTGTGTGTATCTTTCAATCTGAAGTGAGTCTCTTGTAGGCAGAATATGTAAGGGTCTTGTTTTCTTATCCATTCAGCCTTCCTATGTCTTTTGATTGGAACATTTAATCCATTTACATTGAAAATAATTGTTGATAGATATGTAGTATTGCCATTTTATTATTCATAATTCAGTCCCTCTAACATTCCTTATAATACTGGTTGGTGATGAACTCCTTTAGCTATTTCTTGTCTGGAAAGCTCTTTATCTGTCCTTTGATTTTAAATGCTAGCCTTGCTGGGTAGAGTAGTCTTGGCTGTACGATATTGCTTTTCATCATATTGAATATTTTGTGCCAATCCATTCTGGCCTGCAAAGTTTCTGTTGAGGAATCAGCTGACAATCTTATGAGAGCTCCCTTATAAGTTTCTAGTTGCCTTTCTCTTGTTGCTTTTAGGATTTTCTCTTTGTCTTTAACCTTTTCCAGGTGTGTCCCTTGTATGGTTTTTGTGCGCTCTCCTTTATAGTTGAGCCTTGATTGCTATTGGCATGTAAATAGGTGGGATTGACCCTCAGGCTGACTGGCTGTGTGGTTCGGCCACCTCCATAGCTTATGGGCTGCTGTGCAGAAGGCTTACCCCACTGAGTGGCATTCGCCCCAGTGGGCTCTGGTCTGCTGAGACCATCTTTTGTGTGTGCCACTTGTGGGGTGAATGGACAGTGTTCTGCTGTGGTCTGAAACCAGCCTCCAAGTATATCGGGTCTGGGACCTCTTGGGAGGGGCTCCAGTGCAGGCTCAGGGTAGCCACTGCCTGTGATTGGCTGAGGGCTACCTGGTAGGAGCTACAAAATGATCTGCAGTTGTTTGCTGCCTCAACTAAACCTGGAGGCAGGTAGGAGAGACCACATTGCGAATCGAGGATGGCTGCCACCAGTACCAGACCTGGGGTAGCTCTGCAAAAAGCCAGAATACTCCAAGGCTTACTGCCACTTGCCTGTGCCCTTAATGTTCAGCCACTGAAAAAGCCTCATGCAGTATGCAAGTTGGGTGAGGCAGGGAGTCACTAGAGTGGGAAGAATTGTGGTCATGAGGTTAATATAGACTCTGGTTTGGTGCCAGTGCCGAGCCTGCAGTGACTCAGCAAAAGTCTCAAAACTCACTGAGGCCAGTTGCTACCTGCCCGGGGCATGTGGACTCTGATAGTTTTCCAAGAAAGAATGCAATGCAGGGGGTGCTGGCTGCTCTAGGAGAAAGTGCCTCCTGCGGTATGTGAATCTGATGGGGCAGGGCCCCAGCTGAGTCAGTAGGGTGGAGCAGCAGAGCTCACCAGGCCAATCAGATTCAGATTTGACCTGTGAGGGAGGGTTCAACACAGGAAAGATGGCGCACACTTCAGTCTGCCCTTTGCGTGTCTCTGAGGGCCCCTGAGTTCCCTTCACTGGAGCCCAAGGTGAGTACCTGTGAGTGAGCAAGTCTGTGCATGGGCCGTTTAAGAAGATGTCTGGGTTTTTCCAAAGCTGTCGCACTCCGACAGTCAGAATCCCCATTGTATTTCACAGCTAGATGTTGCGGGGGTTCCTTTTTCCAGCAGCAGTACTCCAGGCTGGGGAGCCTAGTGTGGGAGGCTGAGGTCCCTCACTCCACTTGGGGGCAACCTCTGTGGCCAAGATATCCCTCCTGATTGTCAACCACCAGAGGGAGGTTTGGGGTCTGTTCCGTGTCTCCACCCCTTCTACCAGTCTCCACGTGGCTTCTTTATATTTTCAGTTATAGGGCTTCTGTTCTGCTAGACTTCAGATGGTTCTCCAGGTTGATATATAATTTAGTTGTAATTTTAATGTGCTCACAGAAGGATGCAGGCACAGTGTTTATGTACTTCACCATCTTGGGTCAACAATAATTTGTTTTCATGAAATTTATATTTTATTATGCATAACAATTGTGTCTATTAGAATACTGGTTGGGGGACATCAGGTGATACTCGTATTTAGATGCTGACCTTGAGTAGTTTGATATATTACGGTGCTCCCTGACTTAGGAAAGAAAACTCCCTTCCTTCCAAGGTTGTACAGTCATTATTGAGGGGGAGGGGGCTGGGCTTCAGCCCAGCACTCAGAGCTGTGCTTGGAGTAAAGCTGCTTGTGATATGTAGGGTGGATTGTGTGATCTGCTCCATCTGGGTTCCTTAGAAGGTAACCAAGGGACAATGTTCTTGACCATAACCTCCATCATGAATCTGAAAATGTCAACTCCATGGATATTTCAACTTCAAATAAATAAATTGTAATATATAATCTGAATTATAGAATTATAGGCTATGAGTATGACAAAATTTCTCCTGACCAAAAAGAAAATAACCAAAACCCCATCTATTGATTTTTGAAACATTAACATGATGCCAAAAGAAAGAGATATAAGTATAAAAGTTAGAAACTTTGAACTATCCAGACTGCAGTCTCATTTTAACCATGTAATAATGTAAGCACTGTGGTCTCTTTAATTTCCCAGTTTGAAAAATGTAAGAAGCCGTATTGAACTTTTATGTATAGTAATAACCGACATTAAGTGTCTATACTAAATAGTAAAGATAAGTCGTGGCTTTCATACCTCCTCTGTAGGTGAGCCCACAAACTATTCTGACAATTTATTTTATGTTCAAATCATTTGAGTACTTTCCCATATATTTCCTTTACTCATTGCCATCTCTTTCCTTCCTTTCTTCTAGTACAATGTGATTCTCTTGTCACTTGTAAGATACTTACGATGTAAGAACACATTTCTGAATATCTCTTGCAAAGTCCTCATAGAGATAGCAGCTACTATGGGGATAACATCCTCACTTAATTCTTCAAATAATTTGAAGGCATATATACATAGGAATAAAAACTCTGAAGATGAGTCTGAATATGTTTTTCCTTTTCTAAGAGCAATTTTGAAAAACATATTTTTATTCTTATACTAGACACTCCCCGACTTCTAGTACATCTTCTGGTTTTGTGTGGATGATCAAGAATGACAGTTGATATGTTACTATATAGATATTTATGTTTGTGACTAAAAATTATCCAAGATTAAGGTTTATCTTGGATGTTAGTGGTATATTCTATAACATTCACCTATGTGGTGTTTTTTTTTTTTTAACACTTTCACTTTAAAAAACTACAAATCAAGTGGATAATAAGTTAGGTAGGTTGTCACTTAGAAAAAAATCTAAAGGGGAACGTAACCTAAATGAGTAGAAGTCACCAAGGAAATTTCTAGAAGAGAAGCTGATTTAATAGATCATCCCACTGCATCTACTGGAATTGTAATTAATGATCATGAGGAGCCTACCTGGTCCTGATGTATCACCTTAACAATACCTGGAATAATCTTTAACTCATTGCTTTATGGAGCCAATAGAAATATTTATGAGAATGGTCAAAACCACAGTATGGAGTAAGAACTATCTTCAGTTTGCTATACAGTTTACTTCAACATAAATCATAAACAACAACAATTAATGTGAGGTGTTTGTTTAAATTTTCAATTTCTCCATATTAAGAAACTAGAAACACTCTTGAGAACAAAAAACAAAAACACCCTGTTATTTATTTTAAGTGTGTTTTTCCCAGGACCCATCAGCTCCAAGTCAAGTAGTTGTTTCAATCTAGTTGTGGAGGGTGCAGCTCACAGTGGCCCGTGCGGTGTTATTAGCACAACACTCTAACCAACTGAGCTAACCGGTCACTCTTAGAAACACCCTTTAATTATTGGATTAATCAATTAATCTCCATTCTGATTTGGTCAGGATTCCTCCTTGTTTTCCCTTGGTCAAATTCTGCTTATCATCTACTTATATTCCAGGTTTTGCTCTGCATTGGTATATAGCAGAATGTGTCTGTCATTTTTAGAAGATTCTTATTCTCTACATCGGTAATACTTTAAACCTATTTTAAGTATCATGTCCGCCACTTCTCAGAGATTTGCTCTCCCTAAAATTGTCTACATAGTGCCTCTTGCTTGTTGATGGATTGAGAGGGAACGGGGTTTGTCTGTGTTTTCAGTCTTACAACTCCTTGTTCTCTGTGATCCACATTCTACCCTTCTGGTTTCTTTGCACCTGCTCTTAACATTAAATATCCCTCCAATAATTTTGATTCGTTTGGGAACATATATAAGAAGTTTCCCATCTGTGCTGCATTTATCGTGTTATTCAGTCTCCTAATAGAGGAGTATTCTGTACTTTATTTTTTTCTTTACATTCTTCCTCAATGCCGACTACCCTTAATATATTCCCTGCTCTATGTGGAAGGTAATGTTTATACTCACAATTTGGGAAGAACTTCTCCCTAATCATGTAACCACCTATAATTAACCTAATGCATTTAATTTGTAACATGTGATAGATACATAGAATTAAAACAGTAGAATTAGAAAAATTAATAGCTAGTCAGACTTTGCCACATACTTCTGCAATGAGTAACTTGGGTTTGAAGGCCATTTCTACCAATGGAGCCGAGAACCATCAAAGTGACTTTTGCTAAGTCTGTACAAAGTTCAGCACAGCTTAGCTTCCTATTATGGGCCCCAGGACTGACTGCAATTGGCAGTTGGATGCCCTGACTCAGGAAGAGCTGGGGTCTGCAGTTCTATACTGAATCACCTGCCTGCTTTCAAAAAGTGCTGGGCCTGGCCATACCCTGGATCATACATACACACCAGTGGTTCTCAGTCTTTACTATGCATCACAATCACCTGGGGATAGTTTAAAAACTGCCGATGTTAGGGCCCCACCTCCTCATAGGCTTTTTCAAGTGATCAGAAGTGGGGTTAGATATCTGTATGTTTCAAAAACTAATTTGATCAGCATGTAAAAATCCTTTCCTCTCATCTATTCAGGTTCTGGTTCCCCAAAACTGTCCTTCAGATCTATTACATATTCTTTGTGCAAACTATTGCAGAAGAGTAGCAGGTTAAAACCCGATGAGCGTCAGATCATTTAGTCCTTTACTCTTATTTAGAGGGAAAGTAGTAAAGACTGAAATAAGGTAGCTTGGTAAATGTCACTGCCAGCTGCGGAGGGTCAAATGAGGACAAGAAGTTAGGTCTTCCTGACAGGACCATTTCTTCCCCATCAGTTTATCTGACCAATCGCCCTTCAGGTTGATGCTAATGACACACTATCATATTATCCATATATGAATGAATCATACTCTGCATGTTATGTTATGAAGGAAAGAAATTTAGTTTAACACTATTTCTAATGACAGTAATTTAAAGGATATTTTGGCAATCCTATGTTAAGTAGAAAAATCAAGTAATCTGAGCACTTGCCTCCAAATTATTCTTATTATTTGAAGTTTGATTCATTACAGGTATTCACCTAGTACATCTAATTCATGGATGTTTCAGTTCAACAAACAGTTGGAATCAGATTGGTTTTCATTTGTTTCTGTGTTTTCCCCTCGCCATTTCTTCAGCTCACCTCTATCACCATTCTTCCTTTTAGCCTCACGCTAGCTACCCTGCTACCTGGGCCTCCTGGAGCCGCACAATGGTCCATGCAGCACTGTCTGAGCCCTGTGTCTTCCTCTTCCTCCTCTCAGGAAGGTCACACATATTCCTATTTTTCTCAACCACTTATTGGTAACAACTCTGTTAATTCCAGGTTAGAATGTGCTTTCACTTAGATACTTATTCACTCTATTGTGTGCTGAGCGCTTCTCTGCTTCCTCGTTACAGTTGCATTCCAGAGAGAAGACAGAAAAATATGTAACAACAACAAAACTCGACAACATTGGATGTTGGGAAGTAATTAAGTACCATGGAGGTAAATGAAACATAAAAGGATTATCGATAACACCTAGAAGAAGAAACATTTTGAAAAAAAAGAAATGTAATCACAGTACATGACTTATTTCTGCAAGGAGCCCAAGCTACTGAGTCATGATAATATGAACAGTGTTTATAGAATTGATGAGTAATAGATACATATTGCAAAGTGGAGGTGGGGATGCAAGGGGTACAGAGTGGCTAGTCCATATTTAGCTAGTCCATTAACAGCTAGTCCATATTTAGCAGCTAAATCCTCATCATCTATGACAGTGAGGTATGCAATAGATATTGTCTAAAATTGATTAATAAAAAATAACAGCATAAACATATTTTCTATTTGTAAGTATCACCTGAAAAAGTAAAAAGTGGTTGCACCTAAGGAGTAGAGTGATGGGAGGTTAAGGATAGGCTAGGGACTGCTATGTTTGCATTATAAGCCTTTGATTTTTTTTCTTTTTAATTATGTGCATCTATTGTTTTAATAATTTAAAAAGACAAAAATGTAAAAATAAACAAAATGAAAGAAATAGGCCTTGATGAAACTGACTAGTGACCTATAGAGAGAGGAAATATTTTGCTGCTGAGTCCCTGAGTCAGAATTAGAACCAGGCACATGAGTCCTATTGCTTTGTTTGGCTTCATTTTTGTTCTGCATTGTTCTGTGTGGTTGAGTGGATAAGATACAATCGCATCACTGTGCTTGTCCTGTAGGAGGCAACTAATAAATGACAGATACTGTTATTATAATTCAATATCATAAATTTAATGATTATGTGGCCTTAATCTTTTTGAATCTCATTTTTCTCATCTGTAAATTAATGATAACACCTTAAAGAATTTTTGAGTACATTAGGGAAATTTCTGACGCTCATCTAGTGTTAGAGCTCCAGAGAGGAAGTAGGACAAAGGCTGGTTTTAGTTTTGGTTCCCAAACCTGCTCTTCCGATCTAGTAAATTTCTCATTCAGGCTGAGACCTGGGGAGGAGACGGTGGGTGAGTGGAAAAGTCGAGTTTGGAACCCTCCTGAGTCTGCATGTGTCATCGTCTCTTGCTCTTTTTCTTTTCTCCAAATTACAGAAATTTTTCATCCTTTCAAACTTATCTTGTTGTTAATGTAGTGGTTTGTTTATATGCCAGTACCACAACTATAGAAGCCTTGAAAAGCCAAAAGCTAATTTATTGTCTACTGTTTTAAAGTATAGGTTTTATAATTATTTAGGTATGGGAAGACCAACAGACCAAGAAACAAATTGCCATTGAAAGGTAGTTATTCCCAGTACCCAAGAGGAAGGGCACATCACACCATGTACAATATATTAGGGTCTGTCCAGGGGCAGAAGGAGCAAGGAAAAAATGTGGGCAAGAGCCTTTCTCGTGCCTCCAGGGGAAGGAGCAGACAAGGCAGGGCAGGCAGGTCTGGACTGGAGAGTTTGAGTGATTTCAGTGGGCTCTGAGGTATAGGGGTTGTCCTGAATTGTCTAGTGATATCTGCAGTAATTTGGGTAGGGGGGCAGTGGCCCTGAGTTTGAGAACTAAATAGAGGAGGTGCTTGGGGGTGTGGGCTCTGGAATGGTTGGTTTGCTTTTGAATGGTGCGGTTTTTGAAAGATTGAGGGGGAGTTGTTTAATCTCTAGGTACTGACTAACCCTGGGGCAATCTTTCCAGGGCCAGCAAAGCCCCAGATGCCAAGCATCAAAATACAGAAAACACAAAGAATACAAACTTCCATTTATAAAGTAAATAAGTCTGGGGAGTTCATGTACAACATGGTGACTATAGTTAACAATACTGTACCCTATTCTTGAAAGTTGCTAAGAGAGTAGATCTTAAATGTTCTCACCACCACCGCAGCAACAAAACAACAAAAAAATAGTAATTGTGTGAGGTGAAGGATGTATTAACTAACCTTATTATGGTAATCATTTTGCAATATACGTGTGCCTAAAATCATTACATTGTATACTTCAAAGTTATACAATGTGGTAAGTAAATTATATCTCAATAAAATTGGAAAAAGATAAAACAATAAGACATGGTTAGTACACCTACATTCTGCAGTGTCAAATAACATGTGGGGGCAATAGAAAATTTGCGTTTAGTCTCCCAAATTGGACGAACAAAAAACAATATTAGAAACAGTTAATATTGCAAAGTATTATCCTACTAAACATTTCCATGTTTTGTGAATGGCGCTTTGTTAATCATGATCTTAATATCATTGATGATTTATTGTTGTTGTTATTGTTACAAAGACCCCCTTCTATGCGTCTCTGCATTTGTAAAATATCTTCAGTTTGGATGCTTGATGCCACTGAAAGAGTACTCCTGTGCAAATTGTTCTGAAATCCTGAACCGATCACTTTAAAAGCTTAGCTAGTTCCAGTGCCGCCCGTGATACCAATCCCAAAGTCTTGAAATCGAAGCATTCTTTGCTTATTTTGTTACCCAAGACAATCACACTTAAACAATCTCTGGAGATTTTAACAGCTGATGAGCTTCCTTAGGCGCTTGTGGCACCATCCATAAGTGACCCTTGACCTTCCATTTTCCTGAATTGAGGAAAATATATCTGTGCTAACACAAATAAACAACTATTTCTTAATGGCCCACTCTGGAAAAATGCTATATTAAGTGTTTGATTTATTAATTTTTTTCAACACATATTTATTGAGTGTGGATTATGTGCCAGACACTTTAGTAGGCATTGAGGCTACAGTAGTGAACAAAATAGACAAAAGCACCTTTATGGAGTTTGTTTTCTTTTGGGGAGCTAGCAATAAACAAAATAAAACTTTATGGCATGTCAGATGGTGATAAGTACCATGGAGTAAAATGAAGCAGAGAAGAGGAGAGGGGACCTGCAATTTTAAGTAAGGCAACAAGAAAAGGTGGATGTGACATTTTAGCAAAGACCTGTTTGAGAGAGGATTGGTGGAGATGGGAAACTCGAGGGAGTGGGCTGGAAATATGAGTCGTGGTGGCTGGAACTTGGGATGCTTGACATGGGGATTATGGAGAGAGTATATAACAGCGATAAGAGAAAAAGAAGAGAAATATACTAAGATATTTCATGACCTTAAGAACTTTATGGTCTCGTTAGGGAGGAAAGGTTTATTAACATAAAATCATTAGAAGTAAGCAATTAAGGGTGGATTCTGTTATACGGTTCACACAAACAAGTGAATTCTGTGTTAAAATACTGATAACTATCTTAGCGTTTGCCAGAAAACTTGTTAACCAGATGACAGGTTTGGTAACTCCTAAAATTAAGGCAAATATCCACACTCATTATCACCTCTCTCACCAAACATTACTTCAGCCTCTGCTATGTACAATTTACTCCGCTGAGTATCAGGAACAGGCAAAGCCGTGACTGTGAACGTGCTGTGGGAGGATGGCCTCTGTTAGCTGCCCTCTTTTAGAGAAGGCCCAGCATAAGGCCCTGGTGGAATTCAGAGGTACCTGAGATGACCGCTAGGAGGAGGCCGCCCCCGGGGTTGATTTGCCCAAGGTTTACGGCCGAAGGAGACTGAGGGAGGGGCGTTCACAGACACGTGGGTATAAAGAGAAATGTGGAGGAGAGTTCCACTTTGATTTGTTTGTTGGTCCTGGATCTGTGGAGATGTATAAAGAGAGAGGTTGTGGGAAGGGCCACCTTGATTGATTGAAGACTCCAGGGAGTGCCAGGAGCTCGGCCTCCCTGAGGCCCAGCTCCCTTGGCAGTGTCCTCGTCTGTAATATGGACAGAAGCCATGTAAGAAGGTCTTGTCTTCTTGGGTCTTTGAGGGTAACAGACGTGAGCAAGGGTGGGTGTGCAAAGCAGGACATGGGAGGGTGTTGGTGAGACATCCCAAGGATTCCCAGCAACGACTGATCAAAGCAATGGATGCTGTAGAAAGGGGTTGCCTGGAGAGCAGGTGTCTGCAGGAAGAAGTAAGGTCCTGCAAAACCCATTGTTCTTGTGAGTGGGAAGTTGGAGGAACTCAGAGACAGGTTAGCTCTGTAGGAAACAGCGTCATATGTAAGTATTTTAGTACATAGCTCAGGGTTGTGTTAGTAATTTGCGATGTATCTTTATTGAATTGAAATGAATTATCAATCTAGTTTCTCTGGAAATTGACTTAAAACACAAGGTAGCAGAAGGTAAGTGCCAGGGAGATGCAGTTATTCAGTGCAGAGGAGTGAGAAATATTGAAACCCAAAATATGAGTGAAGACTTCGCCTGTGAGATAGGATGTATGGCCATGTGTGGCTTCGTCTTAGTGCAGAAATTTCATAGATCCGTAGTTATCTTCTGTCAGGATTGCAAAGAGCACAAGTCATATTGGCCATGAAGCCAGACCAAGTTAGGGATCATTATTTTCAACAGTAAAAACTTTTACAGGTTATTTTAATATCCTCCTGGAAACACTCAAGTGTCATGCAATCACCAGAAATATCTTTCCACCTACACATACCCATGAAAACATTTTGAACATCAGTAAAAGTATATTATACCTAAGGTTGTCTATATATATTTTATGTAGTAGTTTTAAAATTTTATTTCTTAATCATAGCTGATATACAATATTATATTAGTTTCAGGTATACAACATAGTGATTAGACATTCATATACCTTATGCAGTGATTATCTCCATAAGTCTAGTACCTATCGGTCACCATACATAGTTATTACGATATTATATAGTAACACAAGAGCAGAGAATTTTTTCTCTGCTCTTCTACCCTTTATAACTTTTGATGCCTAGTAGCATGATCAAAGCAATCCACTCACTGTTTTACTTTCTCTAGGAAATGAATTAGGCTAAAAATCTATGAGTGTATGATAACATTTACTCACTGATCACTTAACACTTGGAAGAGGCATCTAAGTTTTAAAGACTTAGTTGGAGCCCCAATGCAGAGCATAGTTAAGGAAAAAAGAGACCGTTTCTTTCCCTCCTTCCAAACCACACTACCTGGTATAGAGACCAGTGGTCTGTTAGGGCTTGGGGCTGGCAAATGACGCGCTATCTGGAACTGGAGATTCAAAGACACATCCCTGACATTTTCAGCCTAGGTACGAGCAGTCAAGGTGTGGGACTGGTCGATTGGAGGGTTCCAAGCTTTTCTCTAAGAACAGATACTGGGCAAGCCATGCAGACAGAGCACAACACTACACTCTGGTGGACAGAAGTCAGAACTGGAAGTCTCGAGGCTTGTTTATATTTTTCTGCCTGACACTGTCAGGGATTCCCAGAGCAATCTACTGCTACTAAAGTGAAGGAGACAATTGATACAATTTACTGGATAAAATCCAGGCCCAAATAATCCTGGTTTTGTCTGACTTGTCTGGGTAATGACTTGTCTGGTCTGATCCAGCCTTTGGGGCAGTGAGTCATGTATCCATTCCATTCATAATTCAGTTTCTCTGATGGCAAATTCAAGATGTTTCTGTCTCCATTAAATATGTATGTAGTTTTTCATCAATTAAATGGGGGGAAATAATGTCTCCTTGTCTACTTCAGAGACTTATGATGAGGATCAAGTAAAAGTATATGAAAACAGTTTAAAAGTAAAGCTCCAAACAAATATTATTGAGAAACTACATCTTTATCCGTCATCATTTAAAACATTTCTTTAATTTAATCCTGTGTTTAAGATTTTCACATAGAAATACAGCATAATAATGACTTTATATGTAATAAAAAATATTCTATGCAATTACTTCCCTTCTAACCCTGCTGATGAAAATCTCACCATGAAGAAAATGGTTTTTTTGGTGGTGATTTTAAACTTCGGGAGATGTGTGTCCTTACCCTTTAATGTGTCACTCAGAAGGATTTTCTTTAAGAATTGCATAACCCACATTTCCAGCATTCACAAATGGTTGTGCTCCCTTTGCAAAACCATCATTATAAGCCTGCATGTGTTAGTTGCGGACAAAAATGGACAGTGAAGAGAGTTAGCCCTGTCAATGAGCATAAACTTTCCTACTAAATATAACCGATTTTGCTTTAAATCACTTCCAGGTCACTAAATACAAGAAAGGGCATGATCATAAATAACTGCTTGGCTTGTTGAATTTTTCACTATGGTAAAGTTAACAACTGGATGCTGGTACGTAGGTTTAAATGATATGTGGTGGTAATTTTTTTCATCCTTGCAAGAAATACATTCTCAGTGAAATCTCAGATGCGAATCTCAGAAACAAAACAAAAGGAAATATATGATCCTATATAGTGCTAGAAGATGGAATATGAAGGAACATTTTCAATAAAGAAGACAATTCCTTAAAGTAATATTTTTTGGGCTCTTTTATAAAGACTCTCAAGACATTTAAGATCATGTCTGGCAAATGTTGACCACTATTTTAACTTCATACTTATTTGAAATTTCAAAATAACAACAAAAGAGGCCAAAGGAATGCTGAGGCAAACAAGACTGTGTTAACTGTTTAATTTGCATGTGGAGTTTTCACAGTGCAGGGTTCAGCACACCCACCCATACGCAGGTGAAACCTTAAATACCAAGGAATGGGGATGCTGATGTGCCAGCATATGCAGTGCCAAATTTCTACATCAATTTTTCATCCTCTTCTACAGTCTGATACTCTCTCTTCATCAACTTATTTCATTAGTCCGTAGTTAAAGAAAAGGGAAACTCTTCCACTGCTGAAATATTTTTCTCTATTTCTTGGAATAACATTTGTGTCTTTAATATAAATGTTATGTATATTTCAAAAGTTACCTTTCAGAGTGTACGGTCATCAAGTTTAATATTTTAAAGTGAATCCTACAGCATCACAAGCACAACGGTTCATGTGTACATTGGCTGTACTTGCTCCATATTGTTCCATTTTTGAAGTTATGGCCTGTGTTTTTTTGTGTGTATACTATGCACGTCTTCCAGAAATGATATTCAAATGCCAGTGGAGATGGAAAATGAAGCTGAGTCTGAAGACCTTCAGGTAGATTCTGCTACACCTGCCTTCTAGCCTCACGAGGTCCTTTAGCTCTGGGCCATTTAGCTCCGTGTCCGGCATCCTGTTCCTGTCCTCCTCTATATCACCGGCTTCTGCTCTTGGATTTGTCCACAGACTGGTCACTGTGTGCACATGCCTGGGAGTTGACATCTTCTGTTCTGCTAATACTCTGTCTAAACCCAGCCTGTCACAAACTCAGCTTTCATATCAAGGACTAAATATTGGCCTACATCACATGCTCCTTTGGGCATCTGACGCAAGCAAATCCCTGTCTGGCTCTACTATTCCTGTCTTGGCACTGACGTCTTGTCCTGTCCTGACTGGACTAAGGGGCCCAAATAAGAGAGCTTTGACCACTGCATAGCATTGCCTTAATTTTCAGAGTAATGCTGACATTTACTCCCAGTGTTCCAAATAAACTAATATCCAGAAATCCATCCACTTGGAGTACAACAAATCTAGAGATTAATAAAAATATAAAGAAGGCAATGTGAAAAATAACATGTTAGATATTGGTGTTAAACTTCTGGGCTTTTTTTTTTTTTTAAGAAAAAAAAGAAAACACTGGTTTTAGTCAAATACAATGTGCCAGAGTCCCTAATATTAGTTCTGTTGACCTGGAACTGTTGACCTTGCAGAAATGCTGTTTCCCTGGAGGACTCAGGCACAGAGCTGACCCTGGCTGAGACGGGGTTGACCTACTAGACCTCAAAATAGAATTCTGATCCTGGCCAACCTTGCCAGGAAATGGAACTCTTATTAGTGAATGAGGAATTGAAGGAACACTTTTCTGTGGAGACCTCCTCACCTTTTCTGTCTGGAAAACTCTTATTCAAAATTCCAGAGATAATTCATATAACGGTACCTCCTCAGTGCCCCTGTGCTCTGTTTATCCAGGCCCATGTTCCCACAGTGCTTAGTTCCACTCCTATTATGGCATTCATCACACTCTTTTATAATCTCTGTTCAGGTGCTTTCACTCCCTCTGGATTGTGAGTAACTGTAAGACAAATATTGTGCTCCATTCATCTTTGTATTCTCAGCTCTTTATATAGTGACGTACAAATATGACACTTAAGAAATGCTCAGTGAATTAACAAACATTTCACATCTGAAGCTTATAGCAGTGTGGGTGCTTTGATCACTTGCGAGTGAGATAACCAAACTCCAGACCCCCCGTGTTGAATCTCGAAACAGAAACAGAGACTTCTGCTTCTGCTTAAGATGTAGATAGCTGCAAGAAGATGTCACTCCCACCTTTACAGTGATAAAAAGCCGGGTAATCTACAAAATTAGAACTGTTCTTGAGTACATCAGAACGCAGAGGTTATAAGGCAATGAGTGAACTCAATTCTGAAAAGTGACACATTCATTGAAGGGAAATAAGTGACAGGCGGTTTGCCGTGCGGGGAGTCATGCGGGGTCTCTGCTCCCGCTCCCTGCACAAGAACACAGGTGTCGTGTGGGGCGGCAGGTGGGGTCTCTGCTCCGGCTCCCCACATAAGAACGCAGGATATGGTGAGGCCAAAAAGGAATACCCACGGAGCCATAGATAGGGGAGTCATACCACTATATTCTTGCTGGCGGCTGGGTTGGAGACACAGGAACCAGGAACAACATAATCCGCAACCCACCGTCCACTTGTCTCTGCCAACCAACCTCACTTGCTAACTGCAACCCGCTCTTGCTAGCTCAGCCACCATCTTCTTGCTAGCCCCATTTTCTGCTAGCATAGCCACAGCAGTTATATTAGTGGCCAATGGCTCACTGGTTACAGCTGACAGCCAACTAGCCACAGCTGATGGCCATCTAATCACAGTTGATGGTCATTTACTACCTGAGCCAGCACTTTTCTATGTGAGGCCGAGAGCCTAGAAACTGCTTTCTGGGGCTCTGTCCCCACACGGTTTCACCTTTGGCAGAGCATGGGAGGAAAACAGCTGCCTTAAAGCAGGTTGGAAGAAAATATTTAAAATTTTAACAAATTCTTAAAGGTCAAGGGCAGAGTAGTGAGATCATTTGGAATACCTGGGAGCCTCAGACACAAGGAGAAGGTGCACTCACTCACTCTCTTCTTCTGACAGCTTTCCACTGTGTATACACAAGAAGAATTGGGGGCAGGGCAGGAAAAAGTCCCCAACATAGGTGCATTGATTCTGAGGGAGAATAGAAGCAGATCTGTTGCCCTTGGTGGTGGGGGGGGTGGGGGTGGGATCTGGAAAAGGCTCAGGTGCAGGATCACTGCTACCACCTTCCTCTCAGCAACTGCAACTGCAGAGCTTCTGTCTGAGTGGTCTAAGCAAGTCTAGTGTCTCTGCCATCAAACTGGCCCCAAATACTCATCTCCTCACATGTGCCCACAGCCTAGCCCTGCATTTATCTATGTCCTGCATCTGTCTCATATGGGGCTACAGCAGCCCTAGCTGCAAGGGAGTCTGGAAAGAGTCATTTTAATTTTTTAGGTGGCTTTTCTGCTTTTGCAGTTCAGGTAGGGAAACCTAGTTGTAGTTCAAGAAGAGATCCTATGAGTGGGTTGGAATCAGAGTTGAAAAAGCCAGTCCATAATATCTACTGCACCTACCACCCAACTAGATACCATGAGATCACCCTGTTTATTTTCTTTGTAGTACCAGAGCACTTAGAACAAGATAAAATGTACACAGTTGTTTGTGTATTTTCTTAACATCTCCCTATATCCTATCCATTTATAAGTCCACTCATGCAGGGACCCTGTCCACCATGCTCTTTGTTGTGTCCTCACTATAACTATAGTGTCAAACATATAGATGGCACTTAGTAAATATTGTTGAATGAATAAGCAGACCCTTTGAGAATTCAATACAAACAAAGCCAAAAATGATTGCCCTTTCCATGGAAAAATATCTATAGGTACAAGCACAACAGTTACATTTAACTCCCCAGCAAGAAAGTGCAGTAAGGAAATGGAGATGATGTATGTTCTCATTACCTTGCTTTAAATGCAGCGATTTTGGTTATGGAAGTACCATGTTTCCCTGAAAATAAGACTAGCTGGACAATCAACTCTAAAGCATCTTTTGGAGCAAAAATTAATGTAAGATCCAGTCTTATTTTACTATAATATAAGACCAGGTCTTATATAACATAACATAACATAACATAACATAACATAACATAACATAACATAACACCGCATCTTATATTAATTTTTGCTCCAAAAGACACATTAGAGCTGATTATCTGGTTAGGTCTTATTTGGAGAAACATGGTATTAAAATGTGTATGACCCTAACCCCCTCAAATAAAGTAGAGAGAAAATATTTGAAATATTTCAAGCCTTTGTGCAGGTAGGAAAACTCACATCATTGGCAAGTCAGTGCCCTAAAAGTGCAGGCCACCAGCTAGCACCATATTTAGAAATGCCTAGATAGCCTGCAAGTGTGCAGTATATCTCCATTAGACACTCACACAAATTCCTGGAACCTCTGCCAGCTGGCTTTTCAGACTGAATCACTGGCAACAGAAAAGAAAGAAAAAAAATCCAAGGTCTTAAGGTGAATTTTTTTCATTCTCCTTATGCAGCTTAAAGGAGGCTAAAAGCCTGAGAAAGGATCTGCAGTCTTTGAATAATAGCCAGAAAGGGAGATTAACAAGAAAGGAAGGTATGTAAGTTTGGAAGAGCTGGGTGATCTTTCTCAGTTTTAGTGTGGGAAGAATTCAGTGCTCTGTTTGTGCATTCAACTTCCTTGTTCTGTGGGTATCACCCGCTTGCCTTCCCTTTTCCTTCACCAGGAAGGGATCAAAATCAAGGTCAGCCACAAGGACACAGTCTCCCAGCCCCACCCTGGAGGGGTTGGGCGGCCACATCACGCTGCTTTTGGATAAGAAAAGCTACTCAGATAAGAGCAAAGCAGGGAGAGCGGGAAATGTTCTGGTGCCACAGAAAAACCTGGATTTGGCATGGAGACATTCTCTTTTCAAACAATTAATTTGTCAGACTTCCATTTTTTCAAAGGCACGCCAGCAATGGACAAGTAAACAGATGTGCAGTAAATGAATCAAATTGTTCTAAATTTCTTGGTAATTATCAGCTTTCTGCATGAGTATTCTTTTTTCAACGGGAATTTTTCCTTATAACCCTCCCTCCTAAAGCTGTATAATTTGACCAACTTAACAGCCCTTAGACCGCCCCACCGCCCTTTTTTTTGCTATGTGAAATATAACAGTATTTATGACAGAGCAGAGGGATTGTGAAAAGAAAGTTCCTTACACTCATCTCCCTTCATATGAGGGAGGGTTCATTATGAACACAGTGTTTTTTGAATTGTATTTTCCTTTTGATGTAAGAAACATCCAAACCTGTAGAGAATTTTTCTAAGAATTTATTTGAGCCAAAGCTAGCAATAATTGCCAGGAAGCAAGAGCTCAAATGCTTTGGAGAATGACAATTTTGTATTTTAAATTAAGGAGGGAAAGTAAGAAAGAATACATGAAGGTGGGAGAAAGCAGAGATGGGATTGGATTACAGGATAGTGAACAAGATTATGTGTTCTCTTGAGGGTGGTTACACTTATGAGGGGTCTGAAAAGAGGCATTTCAAAGGTTGTTAACCTAGATGCATGGAAACAATGGAAGGTGCTTGCTTAAGGCAAAGATAAACTTTTACTAACGAAGTTGTATTCCGGGGGTGCATCTACCCATCATTACCTGCCCAGCTAGAAATTTATGATCAGATAAACCCTGTGAGGTTACTTTCCACAGAACCCCGTTTTTGTCCACAAATTTTATTTGCAAGCTGCCAGGTCCATAAATATCTCAGTCAATCTGCTTCGTGAGTAGAATCTAATGTTTGTAAGGAAATTGAAGAACAAAACACTAGCAATTAAAGTGATGCAACAAGGAAACAAATGGAGAACAACAGAAAAGTTTACATAAGTGAATTAATTTGAAAGAGAGGAATTCAAAAAGGGCCCTAAATTCAATTACTGGCAAAAGACAATTAAACGATAAGGACAAATAAGTGAAATGTGAGGTAGGGGCTGGGGTGAGGAACAAAAAAAGGAAAGGAAATGTTAGGGATAGATCAATGAAGTCAAGCGAGCTAGTCATTCATTTGCTTAGCAATTCATTCACTGACTGAACAGTGCTTATTTAGAATTAACTTTGGAGGTTGTGTGAGAGAAGAAATAAAGGATACAGAAGGGAAAAAGAATAAAGGGATAAACTGGTCTTGACCAAGAATTATAAACTTTTTAGACGGGGAAAGTGACTGTAGTATAATGTGATTATAGTCACCAAATTTTAAAATTTAGTCACCTGATTTTAAAATAAAAATTTGTTTTGCTGGCATTTAGAATTTCCAGATATAAATGAAAAAAAAAACAAAAAAAACACAAACCCACACAAAACAGTTGATCTCTTTGCTCCATCTAGTGTTGTTTCTTGGAATGACATGCTCCTTGACACCTCTCACAACCCAGAGGAAATGCAATGTTAAAAGTAGTTAAATTCCATAGTAGAACTGTTATGCAGGGGAATGTTAAAAGTTCTCATCTACATCTTCTTGAACTTTATAGTTGATTTTTCTTATAATTTAAGGAAATTACATCATTGGTAAATTCAAGTCAGCATGAAAGGAAAAAAGAGGCTTATTTCTTTGGTACTCTAGTGTGCATATTGAGGAAGAATTTTAGGGAACTGTCTGTATATAAATTTGCATATCCAAAAGCCAAAAGTTCAACAAGAGATATAATACAATGGTCCCTTTCCAAGAAGATTCTTATTAACACAATGCTGCTTCACGAGCCTAACATTAAGCCACAGGAAGTTAAAGAGTTGCCCTCCAGAAGGCCCCCATGGGACACCTATCTAAGAGGCCAGAGAAAAAGGTCCCTTCTGAGCAGAGAACTAGTATGAGATGTAATGGGAAGATCAGCTGCACTGTACACCTGGAACTGAAGTAGACTAATATTGAATGTCAATTATAATTAAATACATATACGAGGTGTGACAATTATATTCACGAACTCAACCAGAAAAAGTGCTACATACCTCATTGCTGAATATCACCATGGTCACCTTGGAAGTACTCCCTTTGGGAAGCTATGCACTGATGCCAGTGTGTAGTTCACCTTTCAAAGCAATTTTGGAACTCTTTTTCTGGAAGGGCCATCAGAACTGTCGTCGTATTACCCTTGATGTCCTGAATGTCATCAAAATGTCTTCCTTTCAATATTTCCTTTATCTTCAGGAAAACAAAGAAGTCATTGGGGGCCAGATCAGGTGAGTAGGGAGGGTGTTCCAATACAGATTATTTGTTTACTGGCTAAAAACTCCCTCACAGACAGTGCTGTGTGAGCTGGTGCATTGTCGTGATGCAAGAGCCATGAATTGTTGGTGAAAAGTTCAGGTTGTTTTCGTCTAACTTTTTCATGCAGCCTTTTCAGCACTTCCAAACAGTGAACTTGGTTAACTGTTTGTCCAGTTGGTACAAATTCATAATGAATAATCCTTCCGATATAAAAAAAAGGTTAGCAACATCATTTTAACTCTTAATTTGAACTGATGGAACTTTTTTCGCTGTGGAGAATTGGCTGACTTCCATTGTGCACTTTGACGCTTTGTTTCAGGGTCCTATTGGTACACCTATGTTTCATCACCAGTCATAACACAGCCCAAAACATCATCTTGCCTCTTCAAAAGGTCTTGGCAAACTTTGACTCTCCTGTACTTTTGTTCATCAGTGAGCTCCTTCGAGACCATTTTTGTACACACCTTTCTCCTGCCAAGAATTTCAGTTAAGATTTTCCCAACTGTTTCTCTATCGATGCTTATTTGGCCTGCTATGCTTCTTACAATCAGCCGATGATTTTGATGTACAATTCGATAAATGTTTGCCATGTTTTCATCAGTTCTGCTTGTTACTGGCCGCCCTGACCTCTCTTCATCAGTGATGCATTCTTTCCCCTCAGAAAAAATGTTTAATCTATTTGTACACTGCCATTTTCTTCATAGCATTATCCCCATAAACTTGGGCTAACATATCCCTGATTTCACTTCCACTCTTACCAAGTTTAACAAGAAATTTAATGTTTGTATGTTGCTCTAATTCAAGCTCAGACATTCTCATGACGGCACATAAAAACATGCAACAACAATAATGAATGCCACTTAGCAAGACACTGCCATATGTTGACATGAACCCAGCTGCGAGACACTGATATACCAAGGTTATGAAACCTTATCGAGCTCTTTGTACAGTGCTGCCAATGGAAGGGCACTGTGTTAAGTTTGCGAACTTAATTGTCATACCTTGTGTGTGTGTGTGTGTGTGTGTGTGTGTGTGTGTAAAGTCATGGGCTGTAAAGTACAGAATGGGGAATATAGTCAATGGTATTGTAGCAGCTATATATGATGTCAGAGGGGCAGTACATTTGGAGGGATATCATTTTGTGAAGGGTTTAAGTGTCTAATCACCATGTTGTTTCATACACCTGAAACTAACATAAAAAAAGAAAAAAGAAAAAAGAAAGAAGCATGTAGTCTAGCTGTGCTTTTGATGTCATGTGAAAGTTAGAAAATGACCTGGGATGCTAATGTAATTATTTGTATGAAACAAATTGAAATCCTTAACTATACAGGGTCGTATACCTAATTTTGGTATTCAACTTACCAAAATATGATTTAAAATATTGTTGGAATATTTTTTCATATTTCTGTTTTAGGAACATGAAGAATAAAAATATGTATAACATATATCATTAAGGAAAAAAAAGATCAGCTGTGCATGCTGCATAAGCCCAGCCAGGAGACAAAGAGTAGTAACCCCACTTTTTAAAGGAAAATATTGGAACAGACATTTCACAAAGAAAGAATACTTAATGGTCTCATGGAAAAGTGCTCAACAACATTAGTCATCAGGGAAAGGCAAATTGAAACCACAATGAGATATCATTGCACAATCAACCAGAATGGCTAAAATTATACAGACAGACCATATATGTCTGGCCAAAGATGTAGAGCAATTGAAACGCATATATTTTTGGCGGAGGTGTAAAATAGCAAAAGACTTGGCATTTCCTTATAAAACTAAAGATATACCTACCAGCAATTCCAATTCTAGGTATTTACTTAAGAAAAATGAAAATCTATGTCATAAAAAGACCTCAAGACTTTTCACAACAGCTTCATTCATAACAGGCAAAACCTAGAAATAAGACAGATGACCATCCTCAGTCTTATTTAAACTATAGAATTCATACAAAGGAATAAACTATAGAATTCATACAAAGGAATACCACTCAACAATAAAAAGAAAAAACTATAGATACACACAATAACAAGAATGAATCTCAAAAACATTATGGTAAATGAAAGAAACCATATAATGCATAATTCCACCTAGTTGAAATTCTAGAAACAGGAAAAAAAACTTCTCTATGGTGAAAAAAAAATCAGAACAGTAGTTTCCTCTGGGAGGGGAAACATAGGACAGAAATCGACTGGAAATGACTAACAAGGAACTTTCTGGGGTCCAAGTAATAATGTTTTCTGTACTAATAAGCGTTTGTACTTATTCACATTGATTGAGTGATAAACTTAAGGTTTATGTATTTTATTGTATGTAAATATCTAAAACACTGTAAAACAAATACTGAAATCCAGTTAATGATATGTCTTCTGAAGACTTTAGAGATGAAGTGTACTGATATCTGAAACTTACTTCAAAACATATCAAAAATACGGTGGATTAGTAGAGGGATGGATAGATGGATAATTATGTAGTAAAGTAAAAACAGTAAAATAATAATAGTAGAAGCTAAGTATTGGATTTTTTGGGTGTTCACTGTACAATTTTTTTCAACTTTTCTGTATGTTTGAAATGTTGGGAAATGGCCAATACAGAGAATCTCAATAAATATTCTCAAGGAAGGTTGATTTGTTTGTAATTGGATATGTAGTTTAGAATGTCACTACTAACATTTGAAGGGCTAAACTCAAGGCTAAAAGAGAGGTGAAATTTTTAAAACAGAATTATAAAGTTAATTATTGTATTTATCTGAAGAACAGTTTATTTTTTTTAAGGTTTCGGCTAAAAACCTTCCTTTAAAAACATTACACTTATATAAGTCTCTGATACAATAGTACTTGCCATATATGAAATAGACATATACAGAGGGTGCAAAGAAATGTATACACATTTTAAGAAAAGAAAAAACTGTATCAAAATTGTAATACTCAATATAGACCGATAACAAAAGATGAATACAAGTCATGTGTATATATATTTTTGGCACCCCTGGTATATAAGAATACATGTGCATACAGAATGCATACCAATAGTCCCAATCCAAGTTTAGGACTACATATTTTTACTTAACGCTTTCATAGTATATCTGTATCTTCTTTCAAGATGTTAGTTTTCAAGGACACAGAGGATGATAAAAGTAGACTATCCAATGAGTATTTACATGCTTTATCCCAAATTATATACAGTATACACAGTGTTCTGAATATGAACGTATGGATATATCTGTAAATAAATGTCAACATACATCATTTTAGAGTTAGACATGACCTTTTGACTTTTCCTTTTGGTAACTATAGGAAAGAAGACAAAAGCATTGAAAATCCCACCCTTCTTTTAGAAGACAGAGGCTAAGCACAGCCCCCTTCCTGTTGTGCTGCCACTCTTAGATCCTGTGGCTTAGAAATAAAGGACAATATGCCTTTTGTCTTCTGTACTGCTGCTACCATCCTACAGTGACCTCAGTGGCCTGAGATTTTCCATAAAAGCAGAGATAACAGTGGTGTAAAAACCACGACTTGTATGGCTAGAAGTATGCTAATGGTAATGCATATTACTAGTGCAAAAATATTCCTCCCTTTTTGCAACCAAGAGATGGTAGTGACAGTTTGTGTTTTAGAAGTTGTCATTCCTGACTGTTAATCTACAGATTCTAGATGCAGGGGTTTGGAGGTGGTGATAGGAATGAGATAGCAGGAAAGCCCCACCTGTTTGCTCTGTCCTCTACCCAAGGCTCTTCTCTTCCTGTTGACCTGCTTCTCAGTTAGACGGAGGATGATAACTTGTGACTGGAAATAGCTATTAATTCTTGAGAACTCTTTAAGCACTATATTAAAATACACTTGCACACAATGATAAGCCTTATTTTTGTCTTTGTATCTGAAAGTTTCATTTTGAAAATAGATCATGATTAGCATCAGAGCTTACTTGTCACTTGTAAATTATTTCTCGTGTCTGTCTTCTGATGAAATTTGGAACAACGAGTATCCTCCAAACTGGGACTTGCTTGACTTTTGGGTGCATTGTATTTGAAGCTCAGAACATGTATTTCCAACTAAATTGTGTTGAAAGCAGTAATTATATATGAAAAGTACATGTGAAATGAAAAATTATGGCCCATAACCAGTAATGCAAATATGCAGCTTTCTAATAGGTTGTTGGGAATTGATCTGAGAATCCAATCTTTGCTTTAGAATTTTTCCTGTACTGTACAAAGTGCAATCTTTTGAGAGGAAATAAAGATTTGGAGAAGAGAGGTATTTCAATTAAAAACTGCTAATTGGTCTGAACTGGTTGAGGGAGAGTCTCAAGAGAACTGGAGATGGGAAAGGGATGGGTGAGGATACATATATATAACAACCTCTTTATTGTACTTGTTGGAAATTCATACACTTGGCCAGAATTCATTAATTTACATCTAGCTACAAGTAAAGTAGTTTTCTGAAGCATGATGAGAGTAAAGTGTTTCCATATAAATTTTAGGATCCTAATAGTCTTTGGTAACTTCCTTGTTGTAAGGAATGAAAATGTGTCCCAGGCTCGTCTTGTACTTTTCCTACCTCAGACCTGGAATCATCCATTTCTCTTAGAAGCCTGTTTTCTGTTTTGTTTTGTTTTAGTGGAAAATAGTATATTAATCACAATCTGGTATGAAGATCATGCATCATTTCTGTCACTAGACAGAATTTATGCTAGTATTCCCAGTCCAAGTTTAGACCTACATAGTTTTACTTATCTCCTCCATATTACATATCATCTTTCATGTACAAGATGCTAGTTTTTAAGGATACAAGGGGTGATAGAATGGGCATATCCACTAGTTACTTACATGCTTTATCCCATATTCTATACAAAATAATAATACTAATATGTATTATCATTGTAAATATGATTATAGAAAAGTTTAAATACATATTATTTCTATTATGATCCCATTTAAAAAAAAAACGTCATAGGAATGGCGGCAGCGGGACAGACTTTTTGAGTTCTCCTCCGGATCTTATCACAAACAGGACATCTATAACCCATCAAAGGACTCTCTGCTCATCACGCAGAACAGCTAAGAGACTCGTGCAAGGATTACTTGAAGGTGGGCAAATTGGGCGAGCAGGGGAAGAGGGAAGGGAGCATAGTGGAGACACAGCCACATCCGTGACGGTGGAGACGCGGCCCGCACCTGCGGCAGGGGAGATGCGGCTGGCATCCACGGCTACAGAGACGCAGGGGATCCCAGGATGGACAGAGAACACAAAAGCCAGGAGGTGGGCTCTTTCCCTGCGTCCCACAGCTGATCTCTTCCGCCGAGGGGGCAGCATATCCAGCATTTGAGGCAGTAACCTCAGCTGAGACCTCCAGCTGGGCCCTAGATTGGACAAAGGACACAAACTCCATACCTGGGCCACTCCCCCCACTCTTCCAATCCTATCCCCCGCCCTTCCAGAGACTTGAACTGGCCCCTGAACTGAGGAGTAATGTCAGATTACAGAGGAGCTGTGGTGCTCAGGCTCTGGGAAGACTGGCGTGCAGCTCTGACCCAGGGAAGAGGCTGGGAAGATTGTGATTTTTGCTGGGCTAGGAGAGAAGAGACTCCTCCACCCCCAGCCACCATCTTTTCTGGCCTGTGGAAAGAATGTGACATGGCTGGGCTGGGAGAGAGAAGACCCTTCCATCCCCAGCCCCCACCCTTTCTGGCCTGCCTAGGGCAGGGCAATTACAACTGTGGAGACACTCCCAGAGCTCAGCAACGCAGCTCTGGGCTTTCAGCAGCTCAGAAATCTCCCGCCTGCCACACACACACACACACACACACACACACACACACACACACACGGAAGAAGTGCCCTAAGACTCAGGAGAACTGGGCACAGTGCTGGTGGTGCTACTCTCAGTGTGCATATGTGCAGGCAAGAGCAGAAACTGCACTGGCTTTGTAGAAACTACCATCCAGACCCTTTAGACCCACTTATCTAAATCTGCAGTCCCAAGGTCACTCTGGGCATTAGGTGACCGGCTCTGCCTGCACAATACACAGAGGACTCTTTGGTACAGCAGAGAACAACCTGGAGATTACTTGGTGGGCTTAAGCCAACACTGGCGCTGCTTTTTTTGTTTTGTTTTGTTTTTATATCTTTGATATCTTTGCCTGTATTGAGTGTGGGTTATCGGTTTTATTTACATGTGAATATGTTTGATTTTCTCTTTGTTGTTGTTGTTGTGCTTGGTGATTTGCTTTGTTTTGAAATTGCCCTACCAGGGCCCAGCTTAAGAGGCACAAGATTCAACACACCCAGAGGCCAACTCCAGACCAAACCAGAGTACTACTGGGTTTGACCTACAAGTGACACACCCAGAGGGACTTCTCTACAGGCACAAGAGCCCATAGAGGTCAAACCTCATTTGAGTGGTCAACCCTCACACAGCAGGACACCCTGTGGTGGGCAGAGCCAAGTCTTATGACTAGTCAGCCTAGGAGTCAACCCCACCTACTCACAAGCGAAAAGCAATTAAAGATCAACTTTAACAGGACAATATACACAATACAAGAGTCACCTTTGGAGCACACGCAGAGGAGAAGAAGGAAGTGGTGCAAGTCAAATATAAAGGACACATACTACATAAGATAACCCAGCAATAACTAAGAACCCTAGGGGATTGACCTAATACATGCAGCAAACACAGAGTCAGCCAGAATGGGGAAACAAAGAAACATGTCCCAAATAAAAGAACAGAAGAAACCTCTAGAATTGGAACCAAATGAAATAGAGGTAACCAACCTATCAGAGACAGAGTTCAGAACACTCATGATAAGAATGTTTAAGAAGCTTAGTGATGACATAAAGAAGGATAGAGAAATCATAATGCACAACCAGTTAGAACTAAAGAACACAATTACTAAAATAAAGAACTCACTTGAAGGAATTAACAGCAGGTTAGATGAAGCAGAGGATCGAATCAGTGACTTAGAAGACAAGTTAGCAGATATCACCCAAACAGAACAACAAAAAGAAAAAGAATAAAAAACAATAAAGATGGTTTAAGAGACCTCTGGGATAAAATCCAAACCTAATTCAAAAAAATTTATGCACTCCTATGTTTATTGCAGCACTATACACAATAGCCAAGACATGGAAACAACCAAAATGCCCATTGGTAGACGATTGGATTAAGAAACTGTGGTACATTTATACAATGGAGTATTACGCAGCCATAAGGAAGAAAGAAATCTTACCATTTGCAACAACATGGATGGACCTATAGAACATTATGTTAAGTGAAATAAGTCAGAGAAAGACAAATATCGTATGATCTCACTTATATGTGGAATCTAAAGAAAAGAATAAGTGAATGAACTAATCAGAAACAGTTTTGGAGACATAGAGGAAAAACTGAGGGTTGCTAGATGGGAGGGGGGTGGGGATAAGGGAGAAAGTGAGGGGATTAGAAAGCAGTCAGTAACCACAAGATGGCCACAGGGTTTTGAAAATTAATTTGGGGAACGTAATCAATAATGTTGTAAAGATTTTGTAGGGTATCCGATGGACACTTGTCTCATTTGGGAGACCACCTCAGGGATGATATAGATTCCTGATCACTGCACTGTACACCTGAAGCTGAAGCTGAACAATAATGAATGTCAACTACAAGTTTATATATATATATATATATATATATATATATATATATATATATATGTATGTATATAAACATATATATATATATAAACATATATATATATATATATATATATAAACATATATATATGTATACACACACACACACATATACTTACAAGAAATGGAGTACAGCATTAGGAATAGAGACAGTGGAAATGTAATGTCTCTGTGCAATGTCACAGAGATAGTGGATGGGGGGAGGGGGTTTCACACAGTGTGAGGGATATAAATGATAAACGTCTAAGTATTACTTTGTTTTGTGCACCTGAAACTAATAAAAAAAAAGATAAATTGTATCTATACTATTAAAGCATTGTAAACTATATTCTTTCCCTTTAACCTTCAGTTAGTATTATTTCTACAGTAACTGTATATTTAATGGTTCCCAATAGTTTGTTTGTTGATAATTATTTCTAGTCATATTGGTGTCTGAAGCTTATTCTTTGGTAGATTCCTTAGGAAGGGTTCATGGGAACAATATTCCCTAAATTTTTATATGATGATAATACTTTGTGCTTTTTATATTTAGTCGTTTTGATGGGTAAAAAGAGCTTTTGCTCACATTCTTTTTTTCTTGAATATTTTAACGATGTCTTCACACAGCAAGATTCTATTTTCCAGTTTTCAGATTGTCAAAGTTTAAGTATCCTTGAGGCTATATGAAAGCAGTCACTCTCAAGCACTATTTGGTGGGAATATGCTTTGGTAATTGGTATAACATTTTGGATGAAGATTAATCTATAACTATATTATAACAATGTTAAAATCGTACCTTTATTATTGAAACATACAATTTAAAGTCTCTTAATATCTTCAAAAAAGTCCTTGTCAGTGGTATCTCCTTAACCAATCTCCCCTTTTGATGTGCTGGTGGTGTGCCCGGGGACATGTGGGCACCTGGCTGTAACAGTATCAGAGTTACCAGATGGTGATTTTACAGATAAAATCAGGTAGTGTTCTCCTAGACTGTGTTAATACCTATTCCTTGAGAAGCTCTACGTTGTTAATCTGATGCAATTCTTCTCACATACTAACAAACTGTTGTACATAATTAATTTGTATACAGAGGTACAAACTGTCTTGTTTTTTTAAAAGGATTACTTGACTTATCTTGATAGTAAAAGCACTAGCTATAATTTATTGAGTACATTCTACGTGCCAAACATTTAGTTTAATTATCCCTAATCCTCATAGCAATTCTGTCAGTTGGTTACATTGTCTCCACTTGACAGAAAAGGAAATTCATGCACAGAAAGATTACATAATATACCAAAGGTCATAAAGCTAGTAAGTGGCTAGATCATAATTAGAACTTGGGTTTGATTAGCTCCAAAGTTCACACTATTTCTGTGTCTGCCTTTCCCAATAGTTCAGAATCACATTTTAGAACTCACATACAGTAAAATATCTACTCTTATAATTGGGACATTGTAATTTCATTGCAATAAATATTATTGAGGAAAGCTCAACATGATATTGTTACAAAATGAATTCCAGAATGAGCAAATGAATTTCCAAGTTCATATAAATCTCAAGAATATTGGGAGACAATAACCTAAAACATTTCATAATATGGACTCAATTCTGTCGTGATCAGCTCTGTATGGTCACCATTCCAACTGAAGCACAATTATTTAGTAATATTTTTCTTACTTTTTACAAATTGTGGTAAATATACATAGAATAAAATTTACTACTTTAATAAAAGTTGACATTCAATATTATTTTATATTAGTTTCAGGTGTACAGCATAGTGGTTAGGCATTTATATAATTTATGAAGTGATTCCCCCCCATAAATCTAGTACCCATCTGACAGTATACATAGTTTTTACAATATTATTGACTATATTCCCCATACTGTATTTCACAACCCCATGACTATTTTGCCAAGTAAAGACATTAAAAAATATATTTTAAAATGTTTACTACTATAACTACTTTCAAGTATACAACTTAGTAGTATTAAGTATGTTCCATCACCACTGTTTCATCATCCCAAACTAAAACTCTGTACCCATTAACCACCCCCATTCACTCCTGCTTCTCAGGGACTAGTAATTGCTATTCTAATTTCTGTCTCTATGAGTTTGACTATTCCAGTCAATAAGTAGAATTATACATTTGTCTTTTTTGTATCTGACTTATTTCACTAAGCATTATGTTTTCAAAGTTCAGCCATGTTGTAACGGGTCAAAATGTGCTTCCTTTTTTTTTTTGTTTCAGGTGTACAAAACAACGTACTAGTTAGATACTTATCATTTATATCCCTCACAAAGTGATAACCTCCTTCCCCCAATCTATTACCCCTCTGACATTGCATACAGCTGGTACATTTCCACTGTCTCTATTCCTAATGCTGTACTCTGCTTGTAACTACAAATATAGATATAAAATTATAGTTGACATTCATTATCGCTCAGCTTCAGCTTCAGTGCAGCGGTCAGGCATCTGCATCATCCCTGAAGTGGTCTCCCTAATAAGACAAGTGTCCATCGGATGCCTTACAAAATCTTTACAACATTATTGATTATATTTCCCAAACTGACTTTTGTATCCCTGTAGCAATCTTGTGGTTACCAATTGTGCTTTCTAATCCCCTCACCTTCTCTCTCACCCCACCTCCCTCTCATCTCGCAATCCTTAGTTTTTCCTCTATATCTCGGAGGCTGTTTCTGATTAGTTCATTCACTTATTCTATTCTTTAGATTTCCGCATATAAGTGAGATCATATGGTATTTGTCTTTCTCTGTCTGACTTATTTCACTTAGCATAATGTTCTCTATGTCCATCCACATTGTTGCAAATGGTAAGATTTCATTCTTCTTTGTGGCTATGTAATACACCATTGTATAAATGTCCCACAGTTTCTTAATCCAGTCATCTACTGATGGGCATTTCAGTTGTTCCATGTCTTGGCTATTGTGTATAGTGCTGCAATAAACATAGGGGTGCATAAATTTTCTCAAGTTAGAGTTTTGGATTTCTCCGGATAGATACCTAGGAGTGGAATTGCTGGGTCATAAGGTAGTTCCATTTTCAGATTTTTGAGATACCTCCATACTGTTTTCCATAGTGGCTGCACCAATCTGCAATCCCACCAACAGTGCACAAGGGTTCCCTTTTGTCCACATCTTCGCCAGAAGTTGTTTGTTGATTTATTGATGATAGCCATTTTGACTGGAGTGAGGCGGTATCTCATTGTGGTTTTTATTTGCATTTCTCTAATGATTAGTGAGATTGAGCATTTTTTCATATGTCTGTTTGCCATGTGTATGTCCTTTTAGAAAAATGTCTCTTCATGTCCTCTGCCCATTTTTTAATTGGGTTGTTTGTTTTCTTGGAGTTGAGTTGAGTGAGTTTGTTATAAATTTTGGATATTAACCCCGTATCGGATACATCATTGGCAAATATCTTTTCCCATTCAGTAGGATTTCTTTTTGTTTTATTGATGGTTTCCTTTGCTGTGAAAATACTTTTTAGTTTGACGTAATCTCACTGTTTATTTTTTCTCTTACTTCCCTTGCCCAAGGGGATATATAAGTAAAAATCTTACTCCATGTGATGTCTGTAAACTTTCTTCCTATATTTTCTTCTAGGAGTTTTATGGTTTCAGAACTTACATTTAAGTCTTTAATCCATTTTGAACTTATTCTTGTATATGGTGTTAGGAGGTGGTCCAGCTTCATTTTTGTTCATGTCTCTGTCCAGGTTTCCCAGCACCATTTATTGAATAGACTGTCTTTACCCCACCATAAATTCTTACTTCCATTGTCATAGATTAAATGACCTTATAAGCATGGATTTATTCCTGGGCTTTTTATTCTGTTCCATTGATCTGTGTATCTGTTTTTATGCCAGTACCATGCTGTTTTGATTATTGTAGCATTCTAGTATAATTTAATGTCAGGTATCGTGATACCTCCCACTTTGTTCTTATTTCTCAAGATTGCTGAGGCTATCGGGGTTTTTTATGGCCCCATATAAATTTTAGGTTTATATGTTCTATTTCTGTGAAAAATGTCCTTAGTAGTTTGATAGGAATTGCGTTGAATCTGTATAGTGCGTTAGGCAGTATGGACATTTTAAAGATATTAATTCTTCCTATCCATGAACATGGTGTGTGTTTCCATCTGTTTGTGTTTTCTTTAATTTCTCTCTTCAGTGTCTTATAATTTTCTGAGTACGATCTTTTACTTCTTTGGTTACATTTATTCCTAGGTATTCTATAGTCTTTGAAGGAATTGTAAATGGGATTGTTTTCTTAATTTCTCCTTCTGATATTTTATTATTGCTATATACAAATGAAACTGATTTCTGAATATTAATTTTATATCCTGCTACTTTACTAAATTCATTTATCAGTTCTAATAGCTTTTTAATGAAGTCTTTAGGATTCTCTATATATAGTATCATGTCATCTGCATATAATGACAATTTTATTTCCTTCATACCAATCTGGATGCCTTTTATTGCTTTTTCTTGTCTGATTGCTGTGCCTAGAACTTCCAGAACTATGTTGAATAGAAGTGGAGAAAGTGGGCAACCTTGCCTGTTCCTGATCTTAAGGGGAATGATTTTAGCTTTTTCCATTGAGTATATGTGGCCTTTATTATATTGAGATATGGCCCCTCTATTCCCACTTTCTTAAGAGTTTTTATCATAAATGGCTGTTGGATTTTGTCAAATGCTTTTTCTGCATCTATTGATATGATCATATGATTTTTATTTTTCATTTTGTTAATGTGGTGTGTCACATTAATTGATTTGCGGATGTTGAACCACACTTGCATACCAGGAATGAATCCCACTTGTTCATGGTATATGATCTTTTTAATGTATTGCTGAATTCTGTTCCCTAATATTTTGTTGAGAATTTTTCATTTGTGTTCATGAGGGATATCGGCCTGTCATTTTCTTTTTTTGTAATATCTTTGTCTGATTTTGGGCTCAGGGTGATAGTAGCTTCATAAAAAGCGTTTGGGAGACTTCCCTCCTTTTTTGGAACAGCTTGAGGAGAATAGGTTGTAATTCTTTTCTGAATGTTTGTGAAACTCACCTGTAAAGCCATCTAGTCCAGGGCTTTTGTTTGTCGGGAGCTTGTTGATTAGTGATTCAATTTCCCTGGTAAAGATCAGTCTATTCAGGTTTCTGTTTCTTCTTGAGTTAGCCTTGGAAGGTTGTATGCTTCTGGAAAATTGTCCATTTCTTCCAGATTGTCAAATTTGTTGGCATATAGTTGCTCATAGTAATTTCTGTGGTGTCTATTTTCACTTCTCTTTCATTTCTCATTTTATTAATTTGGGTCCTCTCTCTCTTTTTTTTTGATGAGTTTGGCTAAAGGTTTGTCGATTTTATCTTCTCTAAAAACCAGCTCTTGGATTCATTGAACTTTTGCATTATTTTTTCTGGTCTCTATTTCATTTATTTCCACTCTGATCTTTATTATCTCCTTCCTTGTACTCCCTTTGGGCTTATTTTGCTGTTCTTTTTCCAGGTCACATAAGTGTAGGGATAAACAGTTGATTTGTGATTTTCTTGTTTGTTTAGGTAGGCCTGCATTGCTAAATTTCCCTCTTAGGACTGCTTTTGCTTCATCCCATAGATTTTGGGTCGTTGTGTTTTCATTTTCGTTTGTCTTGAGATATCTTTTGATTTCTCTCTTGATCTCATTGTTGACCCATTCATTATTTAGTAACATGTTGTTCAGCCTCCATGTATTTGTGTGCCTTCCAGTTTTTTTCCTGTAATTGATTTCTAATTTCATAGCACTGTGGTCAGAGAAGACAATATGATTTCAAATTTCTTAAATTTATCAGAACTTGTTTTGTGGCCTAACATGAGGTCTATCATGGAAAATGTTCCATATGCCCTTGAGAAGAATGTGTATTCTGTGGCTTTGGGGTGAAATGCTCTGAAAAGATCAATTAAATCCAAGTGGTCCAATGTGTTATTTAAGACCCGTTTCCATATTTATTTTCCATCTGGAAGACCTGTCCCTTGTTGTCAGAGGTGTGTTGAAGTCCCCTACTATGATAGTGTTACTGTTGGTCTCTGTCTTTATGTCAGTCAATATCTGTTTTATATATTTAGGTGCTCCTATGTTGGGTGCATAGATGTTTACTAGGGTTATGTCCTCTTGTCAGATAGATCCCTTTATTATTATATAGTGCCCATATTTGTCTTTTAATATGTTCTTTATTTTAAAGTCTATTTTGTCAGATATAAGTATTGCTACTCCAGATTTTTAAAAAATTTTTTCATTTGCATGAAATATCTTACTCCAACCCTTCACTTTCAGCCTGTGTGTGTCTTTTTGATCTGAGGTGAACGTCTTGTATACAGTATATGCAAGGGTCTTGCTTTCTTAACCACTGAGCCACCCTATGTCTTTTGATTGGAGCGGTTAATCCATTTACATTTAAAGTGATTATTGATAGGTACATAGTTTTTACCATTTTTTTTTATTTGTAGTTAGATTGTTTTCATCTTTCTTCTGCTTACAGAAGCCCTTTGAATATTTCTTGCAATGCTGGCTTGGTGGTAATGAATTCCTTTAGCTTATTCTTTTCTGGGAAGCTCTTTATCTCCTTCAATTTTAAATGATAGCCTTGCTGGATAAAACAACCTAGGTTGTAGGCCTTTGTTTTCCATCACTTTGAGTACCTCCTGCCACTGCCTCCTGGGCTGCAAAGTTTCTGTAGAAAAGTCATTTGATAGTCTTAGGGGAGTTCCCTTGTATGTAACCCTCTGTCTTTCTCTTGCTGCTTCTAGGATTCTCTCTTTGTCTTTAACCTTTGCCATTTTAACTATAATGTGTCTTGGTGTGGGCCTGTTTGGGTTTATCCTGGTTGGAACTCTCTGCACTTCCTGGACTTGTATGTCAGTTTCCTTCACCAGATTAGGGAAGTTTTCAGTCATTATTACTTCAAATATGTTCTCAATCCCTTGCTCCCTCTTTTCATCTTCTGGTATTTCTCTTATGCGCATGTTGTTGCATTTGATGTTATCCCAGAGGTCTCTTAAACCATTTTCATTGTTTTTTATTCTTTTTTCTTTTTGTTGTTCCATTTGGGTGATATCTGCTAACTTATCTTCTAAGTCGCTGATTCAATCCTCTGCCTCCTCTAACCTGCTGATAATTCCTTCAAGTGTGTTCTTTATTTCAGTTATTGTATGTTTTAGTTCTAACTGGTTGTTCATTATGATTTCTCTATCCTTCTTTATGTCATCATTAAGCTCCTTAAACATTCTTATCATCAGTGTTCTGAACTCTGTCTCTGATAAGTTTGTTACCTCTGTTTCATTTTTTTCCAATTCTGGAGGTTTCTTCTGTTCTTTTATTTGGGACATGTTTCTTTGTTTCCCCATTCTGGCTGACTCTCTGTGTTTGCTTTGATGTTTTAAATAGATCCCCTAGGGTTCTCAGTCCTTGCTGGGTCATCTTATATATGTGTGTCCTTTATATTTGACTTGCACTACTTCCCTATTCTCCTGTGCATGTGCTCCAAAGGTGACCCTTGCATTGTGTATATTGTCCTGTTAAAGTTGTGCTTTAATTGCTTTTGGCTTGTGAGTAGGTGGGATTGACTCCTAGTCTGACTAGTTGTAAGACTTGGCTCTGCCCACAGTGGATGATCTGCTGTGTGAGCGTTGACCCCTCAAATGAGGCTTGGCCCCTATGGGCTCTTGTGCCTGTAGAGAATTTCCTCTGGGTGCGTTGAATCTTGTGCCTCTTGGGCTGGGCCCTGGTATAGGGCAATTTCAAAAAAAAGGAAATCACCAATAACAACAACAACAACGAAAAAACCAAATACACTCACATGTAAAAACCACTGATAACCCACACTCAACACAGGCAAAAATGTTAAAAATACAAAAACAAAACTAAACAAACAAAAAACGTAGGCCCAGTCTTGGCTTAAGCCCACCAAGTAATCTTCAGGTTGTCCTCTGTTGTACCAAAGAGTCCTCTGCGTCTTGTGCAGGCAGAGCCTGTCACCTGGTGCCCAGAGTGACCCTGGGACTGCAGTTCTAGATGAGTGGGGCTATGGGGTCTGGATGGTAGTTTTTAAAAGGTCAGTGCAGTTTCTGCTCTTGCCTGCACATATGTGCACTGAGAGTAATACAGCCAACCTTGTGCCCAGGTCTCCTGAGTCTTAGGGCACTTCTTCTTCTGTGTGTGTGTGTGTGTGTGTGTGTGTAGGGCACGAGATTTCTGAGCTGCTGAAAGCCCAGAGCTGCCTCTGCCACCTGCTGCTGACCCTTGGGTGTGTCTCTGCAGTTGTAATTGCCCTGCCCTAGGCAGGCCAAAAAGGGTGAGGGCTGAGGATGCAGGAGCCTTCTCTCTCTCAGCCCAGCAGTGTCACACTCTTCTCAGGTTCTTTCCTGGGTCACAGCAGCTGCAAAGCGGGTCTTCCCAGATCCTGAGCTCCACTGCTCCTCTGTAATCTGACACTACTCCTCAGTTCAGGGGCCAGTTTGAGTCTCTGGAAGGGCAAGGGTAAGATTGGGAGAGTGGAGGGAGGGGTCCAGGTATGGTGTTAACTTCCTTTGTCAGACCTAGGGCCCAGCTGGAGGTCTCAACTGAGGTTACTGCCTCAAAATCTGGATATGCTGCTCTCTCAGCAGGAAAGTTCAGCTGTGGGACGCTCAGTAAGAGCCTACCTCCTGGCTCTTGTGATCTCTGTTCCACCCTGGGGCTCCCTGAATCTCCACAGTTGCGGATATGGCCTGCGTCTCCACTCTGCTTCCTTCCCTCTTCCCCTGTTCGCCCAGTTTGCCCTCCTTCAACTAGTCTTTGTACAAGTCTCAGCTGTTCAGTGTGATGAGCAGAGAGTCCTTTGATGGGTTATAGATGTTCAATTTGTGGTAAGTTCCTGAGGAGAACTCAAGACGACCACTTCACTGCTGCCATTCCTATGACATCACTCCCTGCCTTTCCTTTTTAAGGCTGAGTAATATTCCATTATATGGATATAGCACATTGTGTTTATCCATTCATCTGTCGATGGACACATGAGTTGTTTCCATTTTTTGGCTATTGTCAATAATGCTGCTATGGGCATTTTGCACAAGTATCCATTCAAGTCTTTGCTTTTGCTTCTTTTCAATTCTGCTATATAACTAGAATAGGAATTGCTGGATCACATGATAATTCTATGTTTAATTTTCTGAAGAAACACCATATTATTGTCCAGAGCGGCTGTTTCATTTCACATTCCTATCAGCAAGGTACAAGGATTCCAGTATTCCCACATCCTTACCAATACATGTTTGTTTGTTTTTTGGATTTTTTAAATAAAATTTTAAAAATAATAGCCACCCTAATAGGTGTGAAGTGTTATTTCATTGTGAGTTTAATTTACATTTTGCTAATAATTAATAACATTGAGCATCTATTTATGCTTATTGGCCATTTGAACGATTATATTCTTTGGGCAAATGTCTATTCGGTTCTGTATATATACCACATCTTCTTTATCCAATCATCTATTGAAGGGCACTTTGGTTGTTTCCATAATATAAGCTAATCTACATCAATAGAGCACTTTAAATTATTTTTTTTTAAAGTCTATTCGAGTCCTTTGCCTATTATTTAATTTGTTTTGTTTTGTTGATATTCAGTTGTAGTTTTTTATGTATTCTGGATACTAATCCCATGTCAGATATTTTGCAAATATTTTCTCCCATTTTGTGGGTTTTGTTTCATTCTTTTCATAATGTTCTTTGATGCACAAAAGTTTTAATTTTCATAACTTCCAATTTGTTTGTTTTCTTGGTTGCCTATGCTTTGATGTTGTATGGAAGAAATCATTGCCAAATCCAATGTCATGAAGTTTTCCCCTGTATTTTCTTCTAGGAGTTTTATATTTTAGCTCTTATGTTTAAATCTTTGATCCATTTTGAGTTAATTTTAGTACCTAGTGTAAGATAAGGGTCCAATGCCTTGTCTTTGGGTTCCTCTTACTAGCCATTCATTGAGCTTCTTGGATTTGTAGATTCATACATTTCATAAAATTTGGGACAATTTTAGCCATTATTTAAATAATATTCATGCCCGATTCTCTCTTTCTTCTCTTTATAGAACTCCCACAATGCACATATACTTTATAGGGTCCCATAAATCTCTTAAGCTCTGTTTACTTTTCTTCATTCCTGTTTCTTTTTTGTTCCTCAGACTCAGTAACTTCAGTTTTCTTGTATTTAAGTCAATTGATTCTGTTTTCTTCATGTTCAAATCTACTGTTGGATCCATCTAGTAAAATTTTCCATTCAGTTGTATTTTTTAGCTTTAGAGTTTCTGTTTGGTTCCTTATAATTTCTATCTTTCTGTTGATATTCTTATTTTGTTGATTTATCATTTTTCTGACTTCTTTTAGTCCTTCCTATTTTTGCTTAGTTCTTTGAGCATATTTAAGAAAATTTGTTTGAAATCTTTGCTAGTAAATCCAATATCTGTGTTTCCTCAAAAACAGAAACTAGAGATTTGTATTGTTCCTCTGAATGACCCATGTTTTCCTTTTTGTATATGTCTTATGATTTTTTCGTTGAAATTGGGCATTTGGAAAAAAAAAAAAAAAACCAACTCTCCCAGTCCTTGCAACCTGGCTCTGTGCTGAGTCAGTGCTTCACTAATTGGCTGGGTGTGTTCTGTGCTTAGAGATCCCCCATGAGGTGGAAACTTAATATCCTCTTATGTCTTTTCTGAGAATGTCTCTAGCCTGGGCTTGTATGTGGCTTTCTCAATTCTTCCCATATAGTAGGTGTGATCAAAAACTACGGTGAATGTTTAAATAAAAAATGTATTACAGTAAAAGACACATTGCCATTAATCCCCCTCAATATACTCCCTCTGGCTTCAAACATACTTATCCCATTGTTCTTGCCACTTTCTAAAGCACTTCTGGAAGTCCTCTTTCATGAGGGTCTTTAGTTGCGCTGTCGTGGCTGCCTCGATATCCTGAATCAATTCAAAACATTTACCTTTCACGGTCATTTTGACTTTAGGGCAGAGCCAGAAGTTACATGGTGTCAGATCCGGTGAATAAGGTGGATGAGGACACACTGTAATATTTTTATTTGGCAGAAATTGTCATATACCAGAAGTGATGTGTAACACGGAGCATTGTCATGATGGAGGCTGAAACCATTTGCCCATTTCATATTAATGCATTGTTTATGATCCATGATTTTTGGCACACTTTAAAACATACCTTCTCTCAACTGTAGCTCACACCTGACTAACTGCACTGAACAAGTTGAAACTTATCACACACTGGTACTCAGGTTTGATGAGGTGCTTTCTGTATTGAAGATCCCTGCCTTTCCTTTGGATGGCACATAGCAGTAGCATTCACCATATTTTTTTTATCACACCTTGTACATGGCTATTTTTGAATGCCTTAATATCCCAAAGAGTCTCATTTCAGCTTCTCCTCAGTACCTTAGATATTCTACTGTATGGCCTCACCTATCTCGCTCCAGGTATCTCTGTGTATATAATCTTCTTGAAGCTTCCACATACATTAGCTGTTGCTTTTCCCTTAGCTTGAGATCCAACTTAGATGAGATAGAGACCAGTCCTTTAAGAAGTCCCCAGATAGGTTAAAGTGTGGCCAATAAAATTTTCTCTGCAACTTCCTGTTCAAAGGAGCTTACTGAGAATAGGACTGCCGAGTTTTCCAAATGAAGATTGTGCTAAACTGAGGAAGGGGTAGGGCGATGGTGAACTAAAATGCCATGAAATTTCCTGTATTTTTTAAGGTAAAGTTTTCTTTACTGGGCATTCACTTTGTTAGTGTATTTCTTTGGTGTTTTCCAGAGCTACTATAAGGTTAGTTCAGCGAGTTTCTTGTTATTTTTTATATTTCCATGGAATAAAGCCTCAAAGCTTCCTAGTCTGCCATTTTGCTGACATCACTCCCTTGAGGAACTTTTGTGTAGCTAAACAATCACTCAAAAGAAAAAAAAAATCAAAAGCAGATAACAAAACAGGTGAAAATTTTGTAATATATTTTGATGAAAAGCTAATTTCCATAATTTTCCAAAAAGCTCTTACAAATCAATAATAAAAATATAAAAACCAAGTAGTAATTTGTAAAAATAGCACAAACAGATAATTTAAAGAAAATTGTTACCATTTCTTTTGAAGATGTTAAAGTGTACATTCAACTCTTACATAGGTCTGTCTGTACATAAAGTGAAGAATAAGACTGTCATTTTATACAGGCTGTGAACTCTATATTGGAGTTGTCTGAATTTTGTTAGATTTATGTATTTTATCTCCAAATCTTTTTCATAGTAAACCTTCCCCCTCCCCATCCTTTCCAGTTTTACTTCTTACTTTTGTGAGGACCAATTCTCATATTCTTATTACAAATCCTCCCGTGATACAGATAAAGCTTCCTGTTAGGTGAAAAGAAGAAATAGGGTTAAAAGCAACCACCCAAACCTTCTAATCCTGGGGTTTCTCTTTAATTTCCACTGTTGATTCTGAATTTGCATTATGACATGGAGATCAATCTTCATGAGCATTAATTCTCACTAATGACCAGTTCAACATGACTGCGGTAAGTTATTACAGGTATGCCCTGCTTTTTAAAGTTTGCGTTAAGCCACTTCCCTTTTACGAGTGACCTAGATTAGTACCTGCTTTCTCTAACTGCATGAAATCTGAAGAGGGCTTTCACTGTTTTGAAAAAGGATGAAAAGCAAGAATCGCGTGCAGGCTTCATCTTGCATGAGCCGTTTATAGAGCAGAGGCACCCCTGAGCAGCGAGAGTGGCCCCACCAAGCTACTCCCCTGAGAACTACACTCAGCATCTCAGCATCAAGCTGCCAGAGCTTTGAATTGGTTCTGTGAGCATCTCAATTTATGTCAATTTATTTTATGCACCTGTTATCAAGATGTGTCCTAAGGTATCAGAAAAGCCTCAGAGAGTTCTTAAGAATGTCATCCTTAGTGTAAAACTGGACAGAACTAAACGATGCAGTGATGGTGAACAAAAATAAAGACATTGTATGTATGTTGAATTTGCCTGTGTCTAGAGAGAAAGAATCTTGCAAGCTGCCAAAATTACTATTGGTTCTGCCCGTAGCAAAGCAGTCACTTATATTTGGCATCCAGTCATGGATAAAATGGAAAGTCTATTGGGTGAATGGAGTGAGGGGTGTACAAAGCATGATGCTCCATTAAGTTATCTTAAACATAAGGAGAAATCAGTCAGTCTTCACTTTAATAAGTCAAACTACACTGTACATACATTATTTCTACTTTATACAGGCTGTGTATTTATTATATCATTTCTGCTTTTACTATATGGTGGTGTTATTTTAGGTATTATGTATTACTTGGTATGATTTGGTAGGTTATGTTTTGGGGCTGGGAATGCTCAAATTTTTCCATATTAAATTAATGATAATTGCCTCTTCTTTTTATGGCATTTTGGCTTAGGAATGATTTCAAAGGAATGTTTTATTTTTGAATAGTGGGGGGAAACCTGTAGTTGTTTTTGATACTTTGAACTTTCTTGTGTTGAGTGTGATTATTTAATGTTTTTTGTCTGACATTTCTGACTGCATTCATTGGATGCCCAGCGGACATCAGTTTAGTCAAATTTAATTAGGATGTTTAATGTGTAGGATGATAGTGAAGTTGGCTTCAGAATTCTATTTTAATAAACAATTATCAAATTCAAGGCACATGTTTTGAAGAGCCTTCAGCCACATCATTAGAATGTCGATAGAGTAGCGTGAGGCCCTATCCACACTAATGCACTTCACAGATTGATTTATAAGAGACAGAGAGATATTACCACTTCTCAACTACCCTGTAAAATTACAAAAAAATAGAAAATAAATAAAAGTTCAGGTTGAACCAGAGGCTCTGTGTGTCAAATGTTGGTTTCTTTTTCAGAAGGGAAGTTCAAGTTCAATCCTGGTTAGTAGACATAAGTGAGAGTAGTGGAAAAGACATGGTGTTACTGTCTCATTAACATTCTTGCTGAGTTTGTGGTTTGGTTGAGCTTAATTTAAACCCTCTGAAGTTCAGTTAGCAGAAATGGAAATGATACTGGTAAGAGGAACTGTATGTTTGCTTTAGGGAAAGAGTTAAAAAAGAAATGCCTTCTAGAATGTCAGATGATACAGAGCAAAGACCAGGTCCTTTCTGAATGGTGACTATAAAGGGAGACCCATGAGCACAGTTCAAAATGACTGTTTAATGCTCTGTGGTAAATTTAACTATTTATATAGGTCCATAATATATTCATCACATTATAAACCAATGAGAAGGTTTAATAATGACAAGATATAGTCTTATTTTGGCTTCTTGCTACCACTGGGAAGACTGGTTAGTCTAATCACCTTATTTCCATGAATAAAGGTTTATTTCAAAACTTCCTAAGACCCATTCTGAAGTAAACCTGTGTACAATACTGACTCTTTTAAATACCCAATAGCACCCTAACATGTAGATTCAGTGCTCAAACAAGTTTAAGTATGCCTCAATAATTAATTATATCTTTATTTGGACTTCACAGAATCTGGTAACAGTGTAATTATTGTGTTGTCTAATGTCAATCTGCCTTTTCACATAGTCTTCTGTTTGCCCCACGATTTCAACTGTCTATATATGTTGTCAGAAGTTGCAGTAATTCAAAGAGGATCCGATATATGGTGATGGAAAGAGAACTGAATCTGGGTGGTGAACACACAATGTAATATATGGATGATGTATTACAGAATTGTACACCTGAAACCTATGTAACTTTACTAACAACTGTCACCCCAATAAATTTTATTTAAAAAAAAAAGTTGCAATGATGCAATCTTCATGTCTAAATGAATTGATACAGGAGATTTTGAAGACTATCTCGTACAGCCTTCAGTAGTCTAGTATTACAGATATTGATGATGATAATAATGAAAACCATAGCCAAGCCTTCCTTTATACATCTTATAATGAAGTGACTAGAATTCCTAGTGATTATATCCTATCTTTAATCATCAAACAATTTTTTGCCCAGAATGAAAATGGCTGTAATTGTCTTTTGAATACAATGACTAGTTTATTAAAAATTATTGTTAGGAGCAGGCAGAGAAGGACAGGGGTCTGTAGTTTCATAAATATGTAAATAGTAAGTTGCTAATTATTATCTGCTTATCACTTCCAGTCTCTGTAACTTGCTGTTTTCTTAAGCCGTTATTTCAGATACTTTGCATATACTTAATCAATTCTTTAAAAACAATATTCCTTCAGGTTGAAGGAGGAAACTATAAAATGTATGAATCTTAGTAAAATTAACACAAATTTAGTAAATTTAAGGCACCTTGGCTTCTAGAATTCTGTAGATCTCTGCTGTCCCGGAATAATGCAGCTTCATTTTTATTTTGAGACTGGTTTATCTATCATATTATGAAATAACAGTAAAAAAAGTATGAACTTGTTATTTCATACTTATGGATATATATCACAAATAGTTTTGATTTAATTATCTTAAAAAGGGAAAAAAATAAGCTTTTATTCACTGTAGCACCTGTCACCATGATAGCTAAATAAGTTAATGCATAATTAAGAAATGTCTAGTGGAGAGAAACTGACCACTGTATATAGAAACTAGCAGGAATTAAGGACTATTACTATTTGGATGTGAACTGGTATTAAGCCTAAACTAATTATTGCGTTATGGAACCGTCAGTAAAAAGTATTTATTGAAAGCCATAATAATGCATAACACACTATTCCATTTTTTGTTTTTTGTTTTTTAGTTTAAAACAGCAATAGTCATTTATTTGCTTACGTTTTTGAAATTTTGGCAGGACTTGTTGAGGACAGGTTGTCTCCACTCCATGTTGCACCAGCTGGGGTGACTGAACTGGAATTGGAAAATCCACTTCCAATATGGTTTACTCATATGAATAGCAAGTTGATGCTGGCTGTCTTCTGGGTATTCAGTTAGAGCTGTTGGCCAGAGCCTCAGTTCTCCATATTGCCTTGGCACAAGGCGATACTGAGCTTCTCACAACACAGTGACTGGGTTCTGAAAGGAAAATGGTAAATCCCAATATGCAAAGCTTATCAAGCCTTGGCTTGCTTTGTGCTTACTAATATCCCGTTGGCCAGCTAGTCACATGGCCAAACCCAGAGTTAACATGGAAGAAGACCGTGCAAGGGTCTGAATACTGAAGAGGAACCGGGTTCATTGGAGCCCAAAGTAGCAGTCTTATCATGGAAGAATGGCTAGAGAGTTATAATACATAGAACATATCCTATCCTGCCCTCAAGGAACTCAGAGCGAAGAAATCTTTTAAATACTAGTAATGTTATGCTGCATATCCCAATAAGTAGATATGGGGGACAAGTGTTTACTCAGGACAATTGTTTGCGTGTGGTGTTTTATTACAGATGTGCCAATTGAAAATCAGAAAAGTGTTAACCATGAGCTGAGTAACCACAAGGTGGTCCAGCTAAGACTGGGGCCCAGGAGTGGGCATTTTGCACCTTGACACAAACTTAGTTCTTGCTCTCAATTTTGCAATCAAGTCAAGCTACTGATGTGTTTCAACTGTTCCAGGCTGTTCTATTACTTTACTTCTTTGAATAACTGATTATGACAACTTGTAGTATGTCCTCAGGCAAATCACTTACCTTACTAAGTTTCATATCCCTCATGACTCAAATAAGGGAGTTGGATTAGATAATCTCTACAGTTCCTGCCAATTATTATATTTTATTATATATCAATATAGTTATAACATATGTCATATTATATCAACAATAAAAATGTGTTAATTTTTTGACAAGCACATTGTTTTAACTAACAATGTGCTTGTCAAAAAGCTCATCTTTGACAAGCTCATCTTGTCAAAAAGCTTACTGACTCCACAAAGGAGTCAGTAAAGCTCATCAAAAACTAAGCAGTGAATCTGAACTTTCTCTGGGCATATCTGTTTCTTTTCTAACAGATTCTGACTGGAAATCTGGAAAGTAGAGTGGCCTGTGTCAGGCTGGCTTTGGTCTTTGCCTCGGCCAGCTCTTTCTCTGCTGTGAAACTTGGTCTTTTCTTTGATCAACAGGTTAGTTTCTGCATTACTTATCTACAGTGTTGCTAAGATGAGAAAGTGAGATCAGAGAAGTGGAAGTACTTAGCTTTGATTGTGGACTGAGGTTTTTTCTGTCCTTCTGACCATACACCATTCAATTCTGACAGTTTTGCATCAGCCTTTGGTTAAAAAAAAGAAAAATAGAGGAATTCACTCTCAGTTAGATAATCACTAAGTTCTGAGTGGTGGTGAAGTCCCACTCCTTCAGCTTTCTGTGTTGCTAAGTCTGTGACCTTTTCAATGAAACCCAGGGGACTGCACCAGAAGAAGAAAAAAACAAGACATTTTTAAGAAGCAATTTAAAATGCTTGCTGTGATTGTGGTTTATTTACTTTGACTTTGTTAGAATTTACCAACTATAAAAGGCTTTTTTTTTTTTTTAAACTTCAGTTTCACTTTCGAAATTGCAGCAAACGTGCTACACTTCCCTGGTGAAAACCTGGATTTGGATAAATGAAAAAAGGAATGGTCAACTGTCATCAGAGTAAGTGAAGGTATATGTTTTTAAATTCCTATTGGGATAGGATCTCTCATGTTGAGTAAAGCTAGAATGCACTTTGGTTTTAGCATTCTTTGATCTTTCTTTGAGCTGGTGCTTGAAATCTAGTCAGAATCACTCAACAAAGCGAATGGAAGGAAAGGAAGAGGATAAAGGTAAAGGTAGGGGGAGAAGTGTATCATAACGCGAGGACAGATAATAGCAACAATTTCTAATTAACATGATAAAGCATTTTATGCAGTAATTTAAAAATGTTTTGTTTCCTCTGTAGAATTATGTACCTGGAAAAGTATTATACATTAGGGTAGCTATGGAAATCATTTTGCAACAGCCTTTAAAAAAAAAAAATCTCAACTTTCTCTTAAAGATACAAAGCCCTGTGAGCTTAAAAGAGCTTATCTTTTTTTCTCAGTTTTCTTGGCTGGAGAGGAGACAGAAGCTGACATTTTATGATAATATGCTTGAGAAGGAGAAACACTTCGGCTGTTCCGAGGAGTAAGAAAATCGCTTGTTTGGCAAATGTGAATTAAGTTGAATGGAAATGGAGTCAGCTTCGGCTAGTACTAGTTTAGGAAGCTGCCTCCCAACTTTACAATATAATTTTGTGTTGGAGTGTGTCTGCATACAGTGTATCTGCATAAATTTAGGGAACAATTGTAAAGTTTACAAACCAAACTGTAACTAGTGTTAACCCTAAGTGGCCTGGTTCCACGGTGGATGTCCTAATCATGATGCAATATTTTCTGTCACTTAGACAAAGAAATGTAATCCTACGCACCCTGAAAACGCTTGGCTCAATGAGTCTGTGTTTTGTTTCTTTTTATTAGGTTGGTGCAACAGTAGTTGTGGTTTTTGCAATTATTTTTAACCTTTTAAACTGAAATTACTTTTGCACCACCTAATAGCTTTCTTTGTTTCTGTTATGTCTCATTCAACAGCAACTTGTTTTCACGCTCATTTCATTCCCTAACTGTATTTTTGTTTCTTTTACTGAAGCACATTCTACAATAACTTTTTCATATGGGTTACATAGTTATAAACTTACTGAATCTTTACATGTCTTAAAATATTCCCCCTTATCTTTACTTGTTCCCCTGAAAATGAAATTTTTGGTTCAAAATAGTTTCCCTGAATGTTTGGAAAGCTTATCACTATTGTTTTCCAGTGGATGATGCTGCTGATGAAAAATTTTGTATCAGTCAGGATCTCTTTCCTTTGGAAGTAATTGATCACATGTTTTCCTGAAAAGGTTTTAGGATTTTTTTTGTTAATGGTTACAATTTTTAATTTTCGTAAGATGCTGTGTATTTTTACATTTTCACTCATCCTGCCTAGCACTTGGTGACTCTTTTCCATCGATGAAGTATATTTTCAGATCTGTAATGTCTTTCACTCCTTCAGGCATATGCTTTATAAATGGATTGTTCCTTTACAGTAATTCTGATCTCTGTAGCCCTTTCAGAAAAAGTAAATGTCACCTAGACAACGAGGAGAATACATTGCAGGGGCTGTGTCTGTGAGCCAGTAAATAAAGGTAGTACTCTTATGGGATTGGGAGGAGAGATTTGGGAAAATCTCAGAGAGGTCTGGGGTAGGGAGCTCGTACCAGATTTCCAGAATTATCACTCAAGCCCCACATTCTCCACACAGCTGAGCAGTTAGGTAAGGAGCATCCTGGCTGGCTTGGGCTGTGATGTTCCTCCTAGACTATGGATAGAAAGGTTGTGTGTAGCTTTAAAAATATTTAGTGACAGTATTATAAAGGCTGTAAGATTGAAATGTTAATTTATGGAAGCTAATTTTTTTTTCTGTTCTTGAGAACGAGATTAGAATAAAAGCAAAACCACTAATTTTTTGAAGTGTTTTAGAATTCTCAATACTCACACTACTAGTTCTGTTTTCCCAGACTTAATCATCTAAAATGATTTTACCCTCTAAAACTTATCTGGAATTCTTCTCGTATCATGACTTTAAATCTTTTGGAAAAGCTCTTTAAATATTATTATTGTTGATCCATCATTACATACATTGAAAATACATTAGAATTTTTTTTTTAATATCTGGAAGTGTAAGTAGGTAAATGATCATACCAGAGAATAGCCATCTTACACACATCCCACCAACATAAAGTTATAAATACACATGGAGTTGAGAGTGGTTTTCTTGAGCCGATTCACTGCCTAGGGAAAGCTATTCATTCAACATATATTTTATTCAATACCATCTATGTTCTAGTAATTTTTATAGGCACAGACAACACTTGCCTATTACAACTTTTTATTCTAGTAAGTAGGAATAATTAAATAAATATTAAATAAAAATTTTTCAGATAATTCCCAAAACAACCATCACATAGAGAAAAGCAGTATACTAAAGGAATAACAAAAGAGGAGGATTTACATTTCTGACTTCAAGACATACTATAAAGCTACAACAATCAAAGCAATGTGGTGTTGGCATAAGAATTGAAAAATATTTAGGTGGAAGACAGTAGACAGCTCAGATATAAATTCACACTTAAACACTTATTTGGTTTTTAAGAAAGGCACTGAAGCAATCCAGTGAGGAAAGGAAAGGCTTTAAAAAAAGTAGTCTGGCTAACCAGATGTTCAATTGAAAACAATGGACCTTGACTCCTCCTACCTATCATACACAAAAATTTATTTAAGAGAGATAACAGATCTTAACATAACAGCTAAAATAATAAATCTTTTAAAAGAAAGTAACTTGGGAGGAGGCAAAGTTTCTTGGACAGGACACAGAAAGCAATAATAATAAAAGAAAAAATGACAAATTAGATTTTATCATAATTATGAAGATATCATTATTCATTAAGAAAATGAATAGGTAAGCCACAAAAGGGAGAAAATAGTCACAAAATATAACTCTGAAAATGAAATATATATATTCCTATAACAAATAATTTAAAAAAAACAACCTAATTAATAAATAAGTGAAATATTTGAACGTACAAGGGAAGATATACAAATGGAAAATAAGCACATTAAAAAATTGTTAAGTATCATTAGTAATCAAAGAAATTCAAATTAGAACCATAATGAGGTATTACTACACACTCACCAAAATGACTAAAAGTGAAAGAATTAATAGCACCAAATGTTCGTAAAGATGTTGGTGGGAGTGTAAAAATGGCACAAAACTTTGCCAAAAGTTCTGGCAGTTTCTTATAAAACTAGCAATAGTAAGCACTTACCAAATGACCCAGGAATTCCAATCTTAGGTATTTACCACAAAGAAATTGAATGTATATGTTCATAAAAACATGTACAAAAATGTTCATAATAACTATTCATAATACTGAAAAGCTTTACACAACCCATGTATCTAATAATACAAGCATGGAAAAAGTATGATATATTTATACAATGGAATACTCAGTTAATTAAAAAAACAGAACTACTGAAACATGCAACATGGATGAATTTCAAAAATATTATTTGGGTAAAAGAAGCCTTATTTAAGAGAGTGAATATGATCCCATTGAAATGAGATTATAAACCACACAAAACTGGCTTCCACACATGATGGCATAGTAGGTAAACACTGTGCTTGCCTCCCCTCATGACCACATCAAAATTATAACTACAGCTACAGAACAACCACCACTGAGAATCACCTAAAGTCTAACTGAATAGAAGTCCTATAACTAAGGACATATAGAAGAAACCACATTGAGACTGACAGGAGGGGGCAGCAACTCAGAATGGTGGTGGTTAAAAATCAGGAAGGATATCTCAGATGTGAAGGTTCCCCCTGAGAAGTGAAGGGTCCCAGCCCCATACCAGGCTTCCCAGCCAAGGGTTCCAGTGCCAGGGAGAGAAGACCCCATAACTTCTGGCTGTGAAAACTAGTGGAGATTGTGGCTGAGTGAGATGAGGGCAGGTGCAATCCCAGGTGATTCTCTAAAAGGGACTACACTTGGACTGACTTGCTGACGTCCTCACCAGCTCTGAGCTCCAGCCCTGGGGCAGCAGCTTGAAAAGTGCCAGCGACATCTGGGGAGGAAATGAATTGTCTGGCCTTAGAGTGAGGGCTGGAGAGGCAGCTTTTTCACAGACAGAAGTGCTGACAGAAGCCATTGTTCCTTTTGTGAGCCAACCCCCTCTCCCTGAGGCTGTACACACAAGTGGATGCCATATCTGTCTCCATCTAACTGGTTAACGCAATTCACTCTACTCTGGTGATACCCTGAGGCCCCTCCACATCCAACTTGCAGGCCCACCTAAATCGCCTCCAGTAGCTTTAACAAACAAACAGCCTGTCTTGGCTCATACTATGGACTTTCTTAAAATCTTTCAAGGGTTCACAAAACCCCAACAAGCAGCATGTGGCCTTGGTCTGGCCTGTACCACTTATTAAGCAACCCCGAGCGCAACACTAGAAGCACCCAGCCTGGGTTCTCAGCTTAACCTCTCCCAGGCAACTCTAAGCCAGTACAAGAGACAACCATCTGTAGATCACTTTGTAACTCATACCAAGTGGCCCCCAGGCAGGTCATAGGCAGAAGATAACTTTAGTCTGCACCAAGGTCCTTCCAAGAGGCCCAGAATCAACACACCAGGTGGCTGGCTTCATACCACAACAGAGCACTGCCCAACCACCACCATAAACAATATGCTCAAAAGGCAGACTGGGCAGGCACCAGAGCCCTGCTAAAGCAAGTTTTATTCTGTAGTGTCAGCCCCAGCACCACAGCTCCTCCACTGTAGTCATGGTTAGTCCTCACAACTAATCAGCCTGAGGGTCAATCCTTCCCATTGATGTGCCAACAGCAATCAAGGCACAATTACAACAGGAGGGCACACACAACCCACACAAGGGACACACCTGGAGCACCAGGCTCAGGTGACCAGGGAGACTGCACCACTGGGCTCTAAAGACACCTACTACATAAGGTCATTCTACTAAGACCAGGAAACATAAGAGCCCTACCTAATACATAGAAAGAAATGCAGGGAGCCAACAAAAATGGGGAGAAAAAGAAGCATACTAGATTTATTGGAGTGATAAGTTAGAGGGGGATTGGGGTGCAGGGTGAAAATGGTGAAGGGATTAAGAAGTACAAATTGGTTATTACAAAATAGACATGGGGTTGTAAAGTAAAGCATACAGAATATAATCAATAATATGACAATAACTATGCTTAATGCCAGGTGGGTACTAGACTAGTCAGGGTGATCACTTCTTAAATTATATAAATGTCTAACCATTATGCTATACACCTGAAATTAATACAAAATAATATTGAATGCCAAAATAAATAAATAAATAAATAAATAAATAAATAAATAAATAAAGTGTAAAAAAAAAGAAGAGATACTAAAAACGTTCAAAGAGAAAAAGGGAACTAAAATAAAGGAAACTTTTCTATAAAGGAAAGAAAACAAAATGAGCATGATTTCTTTTTAGCAGCACTGGATACTAGAAAACAATGAAATAATGCCTTTACGAGGTCTGACAATCAAGTTTGCGCTCACCACCGTGCGCTTACATTGGCAGCACTGTACTTGGTATATCAGTGTTTCACAGCTGTGTTCGTGTCAGTGTGTGGCGGTGTCTTGGTGAGTGGTGTTCATCATTGTTGTATGTTTTTGTGTGCCATCAGGAGAATGAGCTTTAATAAGAGCAACAAACAAACATTAAATTTCTTGTTAATCTTGGCAAGAGTGGAATTGAAATCAGGGACATGTTAGTCCAAGTTTATGGGGATAATGCCATGAAGAAAACGGCAGTGTACAAATGGATTAAATGTTTTTCTGAGGGGAGAGAACACGTCACTGATGAAGAGAGGTCAGGGCAGCCAGTCACGAGCAGAACTGATGAAAACATTGCAAAAATTCATTGAATTGTGCGTCAAAATCATCAGCTGACTGTGAGAAGCATAGCAGCCCAAGTAAACAACAGTAGAGAAACAGTTCGGAAAATCTTAACTGAAAATCTTGGCATGATAAAGGTGTGTGCAAAAATGGTCCTGAAGGAGTTCTTGCATCACAACAATGCATCAGCTCACATGGCACTGTCTTTGAGGGAGTTTTTAGCCAGTAAACAAATCACTGTATTGGAACACCTTCCCTACTCACTGATCTGGCTTCCAATGACTTCTTTCTTTACCTGAAGGTAAAGGAAATATTGAAAGGAAGACATTTTGATGATATTCAGGACATCAAGGGTAATACGATGACAGCTCTGATGGCCATAACGTCTTGGTGTTATGGAAATGAAGCCACATGTGGGTCTTCTTTCAACAAAAATAGAATAGGAGACATTATAAAAGTCAAGAAAGTCATGGTTGAAATAAGCAACAAAGTAAACAAGGCATAATTCTTAAGAACTAACTGAGTATCAGGTAGAAGAATTCATATTGTCTAAGATATTCAAGGGTCACTTGCTTGGGAGCATAAGGTTATATCTTCTGCACTCAACTAACTGCACTCAACTGAATTCATGTTTTATTCGTGGGTAATATTAATTCCTTAAAACCTGTATTTAATGTGAAGTTTCCATAAATTGAAATCTTTTTTCTTTTTATTTCTGAGTGCAAAGCTGTGATTGTTATGGTTCCTCAAATCACCCACTTAAAATATCAAGCATGATAATGTTTAATTTGTAAGAATTACACTTTTTTTATATAAAAACCACAGTAGTTAATGCAATGTTTCCTAAGCAATTTCTTTATACAGTACATAAAGGATTCTTATTAAAACGTTGAAAGGTTTTGGATTTTGTGAATGATGTATTAGCAAACGCTTAATTTTTTTTTACTTTCTCTCATTGGATCAAGTAGCAGGGTAAAGTGATCTCCTAACCTAGGACTTTCTTTTCATTCTCTAAAATGAAATTGAAAAACAGAGCACTTTGAAAGAAACCTGGCTTCCTTAAATAAAGATCATTTGTAGGCCCGAGTGTCTCCTGCAGCTCTCCACCTAACCCAAAGTTGAGTTAATAAGGAGCTTTTCAAATCTTTCTAACCATTCATGAATTTCCTTGAATTTCGATTATTTTACATGCTTGGCTCCTTCTACTATTTCCTTCTTGTTTGACTGTTAGCTGTGATTGTTTCATGGTATAATTAATTTGGTATAGATTTTCTTTATAAAGTAAACACTTTACAAAATAAATAGTTAAAATGATCAATGTATATAAATCATGGATTATTGTACTGATTAATAATAATAGTAATAACATTCAATGTTGCTTTACTCCAGATACTGCAAAACTTATCTCCTTTAATCTTCGTAACAACCTATGGAGGAGTTACTTTAATTATCTCTGCTTACAAGAAGAGGAAACAGTCCTGAGAAATGAATTAACCTGTCAGAGGTTACAAAGTAGAGGATCCAGGATTGGAACTCAGAGGGTATAATTCCAGGGTTTGTACTCTTAATCACTATGGCTCTCTAAGTCTTACTGATTCTGCAGTGAATGTTTATTTACCTAATTATAAAACTGAAAATATTGTTTATTCACTTTAGGTTTCCTGAATTGATCTAGGCCAGCTGTGCCTGATTTATCATAGTTTTAGGATAAATGCTAATGTTTTATTACCTTGACAAGTTAACAATGTTATAGATGACGGTTTTAGAAAATGTAAGGATGGAAAAAGTGTGTAGAAAATACAGGGCTGCACATTTCCTGTATCATGAGGTGAGGTGTCAAGTGATTTTGTCTAATGTTGGGTGATCAATAGACAGAGTTGTAGGTGTACTCTTTAAAATTATAAATATCACATAGATTAAATTAAATTTAAAATAACTAAAGAAATACTGTGAAGATGATGAGGAAGTACCATAATTAAGTTCCTTATCTTTATAGTGGGAAGAAAATAGTCAAACTCATTAAATGAAGAAATACAACCAGAGCCATGTTATTTAGATTTGTGAAGGTGATCATGAGAATTACAAGTAGAAACTGTCAAGAGGTTACCTTGGAACATCCTAACTGGATGGAGATGGAGAGTGAAGAGGGAGTTTGTGTATTCCATTTTGTACTTTTCTGTGCTGTTTGAGTTACTTCCATATGATGTACTACTTGTATAATGCATACTAGTATATTATAAGAATTATAGTAAAAAGATCAGACACAGGCACATTTGGTGGTATATTTTACAAGGAATATACCAATGCATGTGAAAGCCTACAATATTAATGTTGTCCATTGCTTTTTAGTATTTCTTTTATAGGGCAGAATCATGAGTTGGAATCTGCTTTATCACATCTCCTGCTTTTGGGTATTCTTGCCCTTTTGGATACTGTGTACATCTTCTACCAACAAATGTGCTGTGAGGCATGAGGTAGCTGATTGCAGTCATCTGAAGTTGACTCAAATACCTGATGACCTCCCGGCAAACATAACAGTGTTGAATCTTACCCATAATCAACTCAGAAAATTACCACCTGCAAATTTTACAAGATACAGCCAAATTACTATCTTGGATGGAGGATTTAACTGCATCTCAAAACTGGAGCCAGAATTGTGCCAAAAACTCCCCTTGTTGGAAATTTTGAACCTCCAACACAATGAGCTATCTCAACTTTCTGATAAAACCTTTGTCTTCTGTATGAATTTGTCTGAACTCCATCTAATGTCCAACTCAATCCAGAAAGTTCAAAATAATCCCTTTAAAAACCTGAAGGTAAGATGAAAATGTTCATTTCCATATAATAAATGAAAAATATGTTGTCTAATATTAAATTTTCAAGTCACATATTCATCCTTAGACTTAGTATCTAGATATCTTAGTGAAAAATAAGAAATCTGTTCTACTCAAATGAGGGTGGGGGACACACAAATATTGCCATTATGATTGGAAATGTTTTCAAATGAGAAAATATCATCTTCAATCAGTTTCAATCTTAATTTTGAAGAACTCTGCCTCTCTTGCTTCCTCCTGTTAAAAACAGAACTTAGATATAAGAGGTAGAGATCAGAGAAGAATCACAATATCCTATGAGGAACACATCAAAGAAATGCTCAAAACTGCTGATTTAGTACCTGAAAAAAAAAAAAAAAAAAGTCAAGTCTAAATCCTAACTTTAAGTTAACACATTGATACAGGAAAAATTCTTCAAGTAAAAGTTACTTACTCTTCATTGTAGAAGTTTCCTCACAATGTTGCTTTTTCCAATGGCTACTGACTTTTTCCTTTAAGTTCTTTGCTTGAATTTTAAGTCTGTGAAAAAAGTATTATCTCTAAATCTGAGACAATTATTAAGTGCTTTTCTTAAGCCAAAACGGTTTTCAAAACTCCATTTTCTTCATTTTATGGACTTATAAAACACTGAGCATTGCTTGACTTCAGATGCCAAGAATAACATACAAATTTAAATATGCTTAGAAACATTTATAAAACGATTTGCTTGCAAGCGATTTGAAATTCTTTCTTGTGCCTTATTAGATTCTGATGTGGAGAAAATGTCTTTGGACGCAAAGACCTCAAAATCTGATTAGAGTAATCATTATTGAAATATTATTTTTATTTTTAAAACATAAATAGTCTTGTTCTCTTTAATAGACATTGCATAAGATTTTGCCTGAACATGTATCAATTTTTCCTTACCTTTTACTTAAGTTGTAAGTTTATATATTCAAAAGCAGCCTAAGATAAGTAATAAAATATCGCACAACACTGACAAAACAAACAAAAATTAGTATTTTCTACTAGCCATGATGCAAAATTTGCATAACTATTGATCTTTCTAAATATAAGAATCATTTTACGATTTCATAGATGACAGTTCTATTCATACTTTTTAAGAAAACATTTATTTTTGTTGTTGTTTGTTTCGTTTTCAAGGCTGAGACATGACACTATATGATTGATAAGGCACAGGAATAGTCCTTGCATCATAAATAAATGCTTATTATAAATAAATATGTAAATAAATGTTTATTATAATTATTCCTTATATCATGAGTAAGTAAGCTTAAGGTTTTTTTTTATTTTGTGAAGAGAAATAAAGTGATTCTTGATATATGATATTAAATCTTTGCAATAATGGTATTTTTAATCACAACAAAGTTATTTTGCTGTTGAATTATTTCTAAGATTCATGTACATTTAGAGGAACTATTTTTGATGGCGAGACTCTAACTTATATACATTTTTTTTTCTCTCAGAATTTAATCAAATTAGACCTATCTCATAATGGTTTATCAACTACTAAATTAGGAACTCAGCTCCAACTGGAAAATCTCCAAGAGCTTCTATTATCAAATAATAAAATTCATGTACTAAGTCGTGAAGACTTTGATTTCCTTGGCAATTCTTCCTTAAAAAAATTAGAGTTGTCATCAAACCAAATTAAAGAGGTAAGAAGTAAGGTAAAATTATTTTATGTTCTGACTTTAAGTGTGGATAGTCCCTAATTGTGTCTCATGGATAGGAATCTAAAGTTCCCTATAGAAAGAGGTGATAACTTTTGCCATGTCTTCCAAAATCTTTCATACTGACTGCTCGGGCCATTAATGTTATCCTCACAAGAAAGGGAGTTTGGTAAGCAAGTAGGAGCTGGGGCTTGCTTTGCTGTCAGACAGAAGTGGGTTAAAATCCCCATTCCATTTACAGACCAGTACTTTGACCTTGGGGAATTTACTTAACTTCTCTGGATGTTAGTTTCCTCACTTATAAAGTGGAATACTATCTATAGCACAAAATTTCTGAAAAACTTAAAATCGCATGATAGTTAAGAGCAGGGGCTCTAGAGGTGGGTTAACTGGCTCCCTATCTGGGCTGTATCTCTTAATAATTGTGCAATTAGGCAAATTTTTCAAGTTTTCTCTGCTCTAAAATTGGCATAATAAGGGCACTATTTCATAGGACTGAGTGGTAAAGATTGTAGCATAGGGTCTGGTATGTAAGCTCAGTAAGTCACTAGCATTAGATTATTATAAAAATGTTCCAATAACTGGGTATACATAACTAATCTTTTCTTTTTGGATCCATGATCTTCAATTTGTTAACTATTTTCGTATACAAGTATGTCTGTATTTTATTCTTTTACAGGCTGAGAATGAGAATATTGGAAATCCTAAATTAAGTCAGATTTTTAAAAGCTGTATTAATTTTCAGACATAAAAATAGACTGTGTACAAATTATCCTGTGGTAATAATTAAATGTTTTATGTAAGCTACTCATATTAATTTTAAACAGCACTTTTTTCTACTTTAGAACATTTATTGTAGAATTTTATACAATATATAAATAATGAGGGGAATAAAAATCACCCAAAAGCCCACAGTCCAAAGATAGCCAATGTTAGCATTGAGATATGTTTATTTCCAGCTTTTCTCCAAATAATAGTAAGAAAAACATCAGTAGCTGAAAGTCATATAGTACTTAACTGTGACAACTTCTTTATTTATATTTTTTATATGGTTCTATAACCAACCTATTCCTATTACTGTGTTTCCCTGAAAATAAGACCTAGCCAGACCATCAGCTATAATGCGTCTTTTGGAGCAAAACTTAATATAAGACCAGTCTTATTTTAATATAAGACCCCATCTTATATAATGTTATATAAGACCGGGTATAATATAATATCATATGATATAATACTTGGTCTAATATAATACAATATAATGTAATATAATGTAATAAAATATAATGCCGAGTCTTATATTAATTTTTGCTCCAAAAGATGCATTAGAGCTGATGGTCTGGCTAGGTCTTATTTTCGGGGAAACACGGTAGCATTCTCACAAGAGTAAATTGAGATGAAGAAAGATTAAGGAACGTGTTCAACGTCTCACGGGTAACAGAGCTGGGTTTCTGGCAGTGTTGGACCAGAGCTCATGCTCTTAACAACTGTGCTATATCGTGTCTCTTGAGGATGACAGTGCACCCTGACATTTAAAAGCAACCTTACCTCATGCACATTCTCCATATCATTAAGAAATATTCAAAAACTTAATTTTAGCTGCTGCAAAATAATCCTGTTATGTAAATTTATCGTAATTAATTTAATAATGTCCTGTTTTGCAGTTCAACTCACTTTACCTGCAATAACGCATGCTTTCTTCTCCATTTCTGTCTTTTCTTCTGTTAGTCCTAACATTTCACAAATGACACAGTGGAAATAAGAGTTTCTTTGCTCTTCTGGTGTTTAACTGACAGGGACTGGCTGCTGTCCTCCCTGGATTCCTTCTCTCTTGCTTTCTTTTCTTTTGTTCCAGCGCTGGGTCCCAGAATAGCCAAGGCATCTGGTGAGGGAATGGGGACAGAGGGAAGGAAGCTGGAAGCATGGTAATGAAATGAAGTCAGGAGAAAACCTGGCTGGAAAGATAAAGAGGATAGCTGGAACTCAAGAATTACAGAGGGAAAGTGGGTGTCACTCTTTCATAATAAAATCCACCCATTTGTTCCTCAATGTTCACTGAGAACAGTGGTCACAAAGAGAGAAACAGGCTCTGTCTCAATAGTGACTTTATGAATAGTTTAATTGCAATTATACTCAATGTGATGAAGTAAAAGTACGAGAGACTAAACCTAGATCGAGAGGTCAGGGAAGGTCCCCCGAAGAAGTGACATCTAAGCTGAGGCATAAATTCCCAGTAGAAGTTAGCCTGCGGCCAGGGGAGGTAAGGGGTTGGAGCCGGACATGGTATTACAGGCATAGAGTAAGGAGCTGTGTGTTAGAGGAATGGAGAGAAAACCCAGAGAAAGTGGTGCAAAAGGAAGGGAGATTCAGTAAAAAATTGTGTTTAAGCTTTGCAAATGTCATACAAACACTATTGTGTTTTGGTTATTAATCTCCTTTTTTCTCCCCACCTTTAGTTCTCTCCAGGGTGTTTTCATGCAATTGGAAAAATATTTGGTCTCTCTCTGAACAATGCCCAGCTGGGCCCCAGTCTCACAGAGAAGCTTTGTTTGGAATTATCCAACACAAGCATTCAGAGTCTATCCCTGAGCAACACCCAGCTATCCAAAACAAGCAATATGACTTTTATTGGACTAAAGCAGACAAATCTCACCATGCTTGATCTTTCATATAACAGCATAAATGTGATTGGTAATGATTCCTTTGCTTGGCTTCCACATTTAGAATATTTCTTCCTGGAGTACAATAATATAGACCATCTGTTTTCTCACTCCTTTTATGGGCTTTTCAATGTGAGATACCTGAATTTGAGACGATCTTTTACCAAACAAAGCATTTCCCTTTCTTCGCTTCCCAAGATTGATGACTTCTCCTTTCAATGGCTAAAATGTTTGGAATATCTTAACATGGATGATAACAACTTTCCAGCCTTAAAAAGCAATATGTTCACAGGTCTAATAAACCTGAAATACTTAAGCCTATCCAACTCCTTCACAAGTTTGCGAACTTTAACCAATGAAACATTTGTGTCACTTGCTCATTCTCCTTTACTTATACTCAACCTAACCAAAAACAAAATATCAAAAATAGAGAGTGGAGCTTTTTCTTGGTTGGGCCATCTTAAGGTACTTGACCTTGGCCTTAATGAAATTGGGCAAGAGCTCACAGGTGACGAATGGACAGGTCTAGAAAAAATCATTGAAATTTACCTTTCCTACAACAAATACATACAACTGACTAGCAATTCTTTTGCCTCGGTTCCAAGTCTTCAACAACTGATGCTCCGAAGGGTGGCCCTTAAAAACGTGGATATTTCCCCTTCACCTTTTCACCCTCTTCATAACTTAACCATTCTGGATCTAAGCAACAACAACATAGCCAACATAAATGATGAACTGTTGGAGGGTCTTGAGAAACTAGAAATTCTGGATTTGCAGCATAACAACTTAGCTCGGCTCTGGAAATATGCAAACCCTGGTGGTCCTGTTCATTTTCTAAAGGGTCTTTCTCACCTTCGCTTCCTTAACTTAGAGTCTAATGGCTTTGATGAGATCCCCGCTGAGGCCTTCGAGGACTTACTTGAATTAAAGAGCATCGATTTAGGATTGAATAATTTAAACATAATTCCACCGTCTGTCTTTGATAATCAGGTATCTCTAAAGTCATTGAGCCTTCAGAAGAATCTCATAACATCAGTTGAGAAGAATGTTTTTGGACCAGCTTTCCAGAACCTGAGTACTTTAGATATGCGCTTTAATCCATTTGATTGTACATGTGAAAGCATTGCCTGGTTTGTTAACTGGATTAATAGTACCCATACCAACATCTCTGAGCTATCAAGCCATTACCTCTGTAATACTCCCCCTCAATATCATGGTTTACCAGTGATGCTTTTTGATATATCACCCTGCAAAGACAGCGCCCCCTTTGAACTCCTTTTCATGATAAATACCAGTATCCTATTGATTTTTGTCTTTATTGTACTGCTCATCCATTTTGAAGGCTGGAGGATATCTTTTTATTGGAATGTTTCAGTGCATCGAGTTCTTGGTTTCAAAGAAATAGACAAACAGCCAGAGCAGTTTGAATATGCAGCGTATATAATTCATGCCTATAAAGATAGGGATTGGGTCTGGGAACACTTCTGCCCAATGGAAGAAAAAGATCAAACTCTCAAATTTTGTCTGGAAGAAAGGGACTTTCAGGCAGGTGTCCTTGAACTTGAAGCAATTGTTAATAGCATCAAAAGGAGCAGGAAAATTATTTTTATTATAACACACCATCTTTTAAAAGATCCATTGTGCAAAAGGTAGGTGAACGTTATGAAATTTTAAGTGTATACTTGTTTTCAAATTGAGATTTTAAATATTATTAAAATTATTACTCACAACTCAAAGAATTTTAAAAATAAAATTAAGAAAAACATAAACTGATTTTTAGTGACGTATTAAAGTAAATTCTAAGGGGAATTTTAGATTTTAGTGCCTGTGGCTGTTAAAAACGCTATATTGACATATGACTTACTTCATATATACTTTTTTTTTTAAACTTAGATTCAAGGTGCATCATGCAGTTCAGCAAGCTATTGAACAAAATCTAGATTCCATTATTTTGATCTTTCTTGAGGAGATTCCAGATTATAAACTGAATCATGCACTCTGCTTGCGAAGAGGAATGTTTAAATCTCACTGCATCTTGAACTGGCCAGTTCAGAAAGAACGAATAAATGCCTTCCATCATAAATTGCAAGTGGCACTTGGATCCAGAAATTCAGTACATTAAATTTATTAAAAAACGAAATTAATAAAGGAATAACTTTCCTAATTTATAAGTTTCATGGTAAATTTAAGTTTTACTTGAAAATAATGTAAATCTGTTTACTCATATTTATAGGTGAGAGTATTAGATCACAATTATCTCTCTTTTATAGAAATATATCTCTTTATTTCAGGCCTTTTATTACCAATTGACTTAATTTGACCCAAAATAAACATAGAAGACTCTCCTCTACTAATGAATATACACAATTGGTTATGGAGGCCAAAGACAAGTTAGGAAAGTTTAAATATATTCCTCATTTAAGTAAAGTTAGAGTTATGTAAGCACTTGTGAAAGTTGTATTTGGGTTGTTTTGGATGCACTCATAATAGAATAAAAATAATTGTTTTAATGGGAATAATGCTATTTCAGTTGTAAAAGAGTAAAATATGTACCCATGTTTTTGAAAGTTTAATTACAGTAGTGTTTCAATTGAAAAGTTTGTATTTTAGTGGTGCCTATCCCAGTGTTTATTTTGTTAAATACCATTTTAATATACAGATTCAAGGGTAGAAAACATTTGTGATTCATTTTGATTATTTAAGGAAATAAATAGTTTAATAAATACTTATATCTTCTTGATATTTGGAGTTTTGCTATCGGAGGTGTTAGAAGAAACAATTTTCTTACTTAGAAGTGTTGCAGAAAGGCTTGCTTCCTGAAGGTTAACTAGTAAATTGGCTTTGTGAAATTAAAATATTGTCCTCCCCTGGTCACAGATTCAGGAGGTGGCCCTGGCCAAATCACTTGGTCCCACTGGGATTCTTTGACTCATGATCTGGAAAATTATGATGACAAACAAAATCTTAAAGATCTCATATAATTAGTGATGATGGAATATATTATTGTACCACAAAATAATATGCTATCTGTAAATTAGTCCTTATGATTATTTTGTTTTATTTTTGTTTTACAATAAAAAGTCTAATTATTGGAAATAGACATGAATGGCTTTTTAAACCCTTTATAGTTCTGTTATTCAAATATAAGAGAGTTGAAATTATAATGTTGAGTTAACTTCTATACTTAAAGAATTCATATGTTAAATTTATGGAGAATTTGAGACATCACATTTTGGAACTGTGATTTAAATAGTTCAGTATTCTCAGGGCTAAATGGACATAATTCTGGAGAAAGTAATATTCACTGAACTTCTGGTTCTAAGAAAGTCTACATTCTCCCCATAAGAATATATGATATTTGCAAACAATACCTCCAGTAAGGAGCTAATATCCAAAATATATGAGGAACTCATACAACTCAACAACAAAAAGACAAACAATCGAATTAAAAAATGGGCAGAGGAAATGAAGAGAAACTTCTCCCAAGAAGACATACAAATGGCCAACAAATATATGAAAAAATGCTCAACTTCACTAGCTATTAGGGAAATGCAAATCAAAACCACAATGAGATATCACCTCACACCTGTTAGAATGGCTATCATCAAGACAAAAGGTAGCTGAATCAACAACGTTGAGTTTAAAATAAACCTAGGTATTTAGATTTTACCTAAAAATGACACTTTGTAGATTGAAATAAATAGTAGATATAATCAATTTGTTTGTGTGTGTTTGGGGGGGGCGGGTGTCAATACCATTTATTTAACAATATCTAATTATTCAAATGTCTACCTTAGATTATTTGAAAAGGAACTCAATAGTAAGTGATGGTGATCATTAGAAAATGTAAAGATGCTACGAATCAAGTGCTTAAAAAACCATTTCTCGCAATCTATAGAGACAGAATGCAGGTTAGTAGTTGTCTGGGCCTAGAGACCAGAATGGGGAGTAACTGCAAGTGAGCACAAGAGATCTTTTGGGGTGATGAAAGCATTCTAAAATTGGATTGTGCTAATGATTTTACTTAATGATTTTAGTATATAAGTTTACGAAAACTCATTGAATCGTATACATAAAACAGGTGAATTTTATGGTATATAAATTATGTATTAATAAAGCTGTTAAAAATGTAGTATTTATGGAACAGCTACATGTACCTAGCCCTGTGTTAAATATTGTGGGGTATAAAGGATATGTGATGTAGAAAATGGGGAAATCGGCGTTAGGGTAGGAAGGGATTATCAAAGATGGGCCTGAACAAGGAAGGCTACAAAGAAGAGGATCAGACCTTTTAAAGGTGGGTAGGATTTTGGTGAGTGAGGAGGATGATGGCAGAATGAACAGTAAGATGGAAAATAGGGAGGGAGACATGAACTTGGTGTTGGGAGATAGTAGGGAGGCTACAGAGCATGGAACCAGGTTGCAGAGAGCATGACAGAGGAATTTAGATTTAAAGAGTAAGGTATTTTAAAATTGTAACTTTATGGGTATCAATTGGCAAAACCAAAAATTATAATAAAATTTCCTTCCTGGATCTATGACTTAGATTTGTGTGACTAGTTGAATAGAAGAACGTAACTTACAACATCATAGTCCAATCAGCCAGGCTTAGTCTCACGTAATAGAAAGGGATTTGAAGCACCTATTTTTTCCTATAAACATATAAATTTGGGTTAAAATAACAAAGCATGACCATCAGTTGATCATTAGTTACTAATCGCACTAGGTGATTGATATGTTAGCCATTTTCAGCTCTTACCACTCTTTAGCCTTGACTATCTTCCTGTCCAAGGGAGAAACTGGTTCTGTAAGGTGACTTTTCTCCCCACCAGTCTAGCAAACAACTCATTGTGTACATTGGGCAGAAGTCAAGGGACTTTTCAATGATGCAAATTTTCTAGTTTCGTGTTGTGAGAATTTCTGGGCAACCAGTTTTGAATTCTTACCTCCCTTTTACCTTAAGTCTGTTCAACAGGAAACAGACTCTGGGAGGGAGATTTTCATGCAACAGATTTGGGGTAGTGCTCTGATTTAATGGGAGAGAAATACGTTGGGCTGTGGAGAGAAAGAATGTGAACTGTGATGCAATTGTAATTGCAACTGAGACCTTAGCAGACTCCACCGGGAGCTCTGGACCTGGGATGGACCTACAGAATTAACACAAATCTGGGCAAAGGGCCTGGACCACTGTACCCTCACATCAATTAGTCACTACATATAGGCAGTCCCAGGGAGGAAGGGTGATCTTGAGCAAAAAGCTTTGTCCAAAAGCAATTCCAAAGGAAAGACTCAATTGTGAACCATCTAACACTCTGGGCAACTGGAAGAATAGGTGCCCGGATCCCGAAGGGGAGTTCTTGGCAGTTTCCTACTGCAACCAGTACAACTTCCGAGGTATTTAAACATTAAAATAGACATAGCTCGGTTGATTTCTTCTAACACTTCTGGACACTTCCAACCATTTTATTTTTAAAAAATGAAGTTCTCTTCCAGAAATTCTGGAAAACAAATGGTTTCAAAAGAAGTCAACATTGAAAAACAAACAACAACAACAACAAAAAACAAGGATGCTTTAACAGTGTCAATGTCTTCCAGTCAAAGGCCACCAGTAACACACCTGCAGTTGAGCAAGTTGGGTTTATTTCTCATTGCAGTGAAGGAGAGGACACGTACCATGGGGAACCATGGGGAACCATGGGGTGTCTCAGGAAGATGCTTGAAAGATCCTATTATATAAATGTAGGGAAGATGTTGAAGAAAATTTGTCTTCATTGGTTGATGTAAGCTTTTGTCTATTAGCTTTTATTTGTTCCTGTATATGAGGTGATTTCTGTGCTGTGATCAGGGGTTGAGTAAATTCCACCTTTGCTCTCATTCTCCTGAGCAGCAGAGATGTGAGATGGTATTGCTTTCTGGGTTTCATTCTCCTGAGCAGGGGAGACATGAGATGAGGTTTTCTGTTTGGTCTCATTCTCCCGAGTAGGGGAGATATGAGATGATGTTTGTTGTTCTGTCCATTTTGTAAGGTGATGGTTAGCTTAGGCTTAGAGAAATTCTTGATCAGGGGTTGAGAGAATTTCCTCTTTGTTCTGTCTGTTTCGCCCACATCAGCAGATGAAGTGAAGAAGTAGCTAAGTTATATCAGGACGACGTGACAGACACATTGCCAGGCTTTGGAAGACCTAGGGCTGATGGTCCCAAGCAAGAACAGTAGATGTTGCTTATCCGGATGAATTGGCCCTTTGGCCAGATGGGCAACATTTGTATCAGTAACTGTTGGACCCTCCCAGAACTGGACGTTCCCGGAGGGGGAAGCAGGAACAAGAAACTTAACTCTAAGGTACATCTGAGAATATATATAAGGCAGACCTCAGTTGGCAGTAGTATACTAATTATTGTTTCATCATTTGGTCATTTGTCATTGGTGATTTTTCATCATTCTAACATTTTGAAGACTTCAGCAATATGCAGGTTACAGCACCAGGGGATGTCCTGACTTCCAGCCGTTAACCTGGTGAGATCTGGCTGATTCCTGGCCTCTCCCGTGTTGTTCCCCATGGTTAGCCTTCTTGAGAACTTGTTAGCATCTGGAAAACTTGTATGCAGCTTGCAGCTTACAACATCAGAAGACGCCTTGACTTCTAACAACAACAATGCCAACAACAGCAGCAGCATTCTGGGATACTAGCAAGCAGCAGTGTGGGAGACGCCTGAGTTTCTCTCAGCTACAGATCTGGCAAGGTTTTGACTTATGACTTTTCCAGTGCTGTTCTTCCCCAGTTTGGTGAGCTTTTGACATCTACTGTAATAGTTACTATCCTATAGAGCTTATTACTGCTTTTGGATACTCCTTACTGATGTTATTTGTGTATTCAGCCAAGTGATTTTTGATCAATATAAACATACGTTGGGATCTCTTAAACTTATAAGTATGTGTACTCCTTTGATATGACACTGGTATCAATATACACGGTTTAGTCCTAACCGTATTTATTTTCAGTCATTAGCACATTGTATTAATTTCCTTTGTCTTTTGCTATTGCATATTGCTAAATAAGTTGATTAGATATTGCTAAATAAATTCATTAGCCCCACTCTAGTGTGTGTCCCTCCTCCTTCTTTTCCCTGCTCGTCATTACAATAAGTTTGCGTTTTCCTTGGGTATTTGAGAGCTTGAGGAAGTGGAGGTTTGCTCTAAATTTGATGCTGTCAGAAGGCGGAAATTTTATAATACATAAATCTTATCAATAAATCTTATGTTTAGGGAGGGGAGATTAGAACAAGGGTGAAGTTGTAATTGCTAAAGAAATGGCAGTCACTTAGCCAGGAGAGGAGAGTTTATGGTGTTTAGAGGGCAGTATGGCGACATTATTTTTGCCTGTACTCAGACAAAATTGTGAAATTGTCATGCTCTGTCTCATTTTATAGTGTCAGAGCAAACTTGTTTGAGGTTTTTGTTCTGTGAGATTGCTTATAGCCAATAATAGAATAACATGGTCCAGTTATGAGTGACGGGCTGGCTTCCGGATATCAGGTGCGGCTCTCCTTTACTTTCTCAGCAGTTTTCACACTGTTACTTTTGTTTTTGTTTTTGCTCCTTGAAGAGATATTCTTTATGTTTGTGAGTATGGGCTGCAACTGACAGAAACTCAAAGTTGTTTACACAAAAAGAGAGAATCTGGTCTATAACCAAAATCTCTTAGGTGCCCAGAATCTCTTAGGTTTCCATTTCACATTAAGAAGGGACTGTCCCTCTTTCCTAGTCCCAATGTTTAAAACCTGAGGAAAGGCCTGTGACTGGCCTAGTCTGAGGTATCTGTCCATGTTTGTGGCCATGGCAGTGGGGTCCGGGGGTTGGCAGCACCTAGTGGAACCACATGGACAGAATACTGTTTCCCAAAGAGGGGTGCTAGGCAAGCCGAGCAGTTTGTACCCACCGTTTGAGACACGTGCAACTGCTTTATTGAACAAACTGAACAGAAACTCATAGACACAGACAATAGTTTAGTGGTTACCAGAGGGTAAGGCGTGTGGAGGGTGGGAGATGAGGGTAAGGGGGATCAAATATATGGTGATGGAAGGAGAACTGACTCTGGGTGGTGAACACACAATGTGATTTATAGATAATGTAATACAGAATTGTACACCTGAAATCTATGTAATTTTACTAACAATTATCACCCCAATAAATTTTAAAAATAAATTTAAAAAAAAACACTGGACTCAGTAAGGTACAAGCATGAAACTATATTATTCTTCCTTCCTCTTAAAGCTCTTAAAAAATAAAATTCTACCATTTGGATGAAACCTCAGGCTAATCATAGAGCTTTTCAGACACTCAAACAACAACAACAGCAAACACAAAATAGAACAAAAGTGGCGTGGGTGGGAATAGTGGAGTCACAAAACATCAGGCCAGGAGTAAGAAGAGACAAAGCCCGGACTCTTGCCCACTTGGACTGCTCTGTGTCCCCAGCAGGGCCTGCTGAGTAGGAGGCACACACTGATGAGGGGGTGGTGTTGGCGTCTTGCCTCACTTCTCACTCTACCTGCTCTTCCACTTGCTAGCTGATGGTTTGAGCAGCTTGAGAATTCCAAGAATTCAGAACACGGAAGAAAGGAGGGAGATAAGGACAGAGAAGGCTTTATTTGACTGGCAGAGGCGGGATCTAGCCTCCAGGCCTTTGGAAGGATAATGCTCAGTTTGCTGGCTCTTTCTTTCCTGGCATGGCTTTTGTTGTCCCTTCAGGAATCCAGAATCTTCCCTTGTAGCTCCACTTATAGGCCAGGCTTAGCTCTGGTCAGCCACTCCAGCACAAATTCTTCTAGTCACTGCTTAGCCTCTAATAAAGAGAATTTGAAGATTTCTATGACTGTGTCTCCACTCAGTCTTGCAGACTTATCTCCCATTTTGTTCTATACATCTAGGGTGTTGATTAGTCTTCCTCACTGGTCTTACAACACCAGTCTTACAAGATGATATTCTGTGAAAGAGCCCCTCCCCGATAAACATGGGAAGCACTGGATACTATATCCTCCCCTCAAAAATACACAATGCATTATCAGGATGTTATTAATACGAAGCTGAGATGTCCTGCTTTAAAGAAAAGTATTCTGCTTTTTATTACTGAGGCCTTTCTTAAATTAATTTGATACTACAACTCTTATTAACATCCCACTGAATACATACTCTGCATAACACTTTTGGAAATACTCTAGATATGCTTAACTATTTTAATTCTCCTTACATTTTCTGAAAGATCTCATCTTCACACCTTTGCCCACCTTAGATTTCACAGTGATAAAGGCTAACTGGAAGTTAAAGCAGACATAATCAGTCAGGAGGGTCTCTGGGAAAGTGAAGGCTTACGGGAGGAGTTCTCACACTTTATGTAATCGCGAGAACCCGCCAGGAAGAACCCTATGTTTGTAATAAAGCTCTATGGTTCTAACTTCCCCTACCCTTAACTTCCGTTTTCCCTTATATAAATATCCCGCCATCTTGGCATGCAGGCTGGAGTGTGCACGTGGCTTGCCATATATTACATGCATGGGGTTGCAATCCTTTCTATTTTACCGAAGAAATCCTTTTTGGTGATGAAATACCTAGTCGATATTATTTTTCAGTTCACAACACCTTATTCCTCACGACTTTCCCCTCCATCTTTGCACCCAAATTTTAAAACTCCAACCAAACACTATCCTTGCTGGCACATTGCTTTAGGCAGCATTTTGGTAGCACTTTCTGTCTCTCACTGCAGCTACTACATGCAGGTGCCCTTGACTATAGGATGGGCCAAAGCATGTGGTTGGAAAGTCCAAACACTCAACCAAGGAAGTTAATTGGGAAATGAATAGGATGTGTGGTTAGAGCTGGGTTTTAGGAAGGGTGATTTGTCTGGGAAAAGCTTACAGTCCTGGGGATACCCCTATTTATATCAGACAAAGTTTAAATCCCGTGGCGTGACACTCACGTCTCTTCAGAGCTAGGTCCTTCATCTCCCTAACTTGATTTTACTTTTTTTTTTTTTTTAACCACTTCTCTCATGCTTCGTACCAGCTGCACTAGCCACTCCGTGCCCCAGCACCGTCACAGCCACTGCTTTATGCATTGGCTGTGCTCCTCCCTTGGCGCACGGGGCTGCTTCCTCTCCTCTCCAACTGTTTATAAAAAGACATGACCTTCTTGGAATATGATTGTGAAGAACAGCCACTTATTACTGCGGCACTCAATCAACCTGCCAAGCTTTAGTCAATGAAATTTCAAGGGCAAGATAATGGTCTTAAAATTGGTCTTGAAAATATATAAAAACATTTTATCGATCTATCTACCCTGATGTATGGATTTTAGAGAGTCAGAAAGAAATGAACCAACTCAAGCTCTGGAGATAACAGAGGATGATATTAAAGAAGACAGCATGTCTCGCTTTGCATGTTAAGTTTCAGAATGTTAACAGTATTACTACATTTGTTCAGTCTGATCAAGGTGAAGAAGAAACAATAAGAATTTTATATGTTACCTTTATTGCACTTTATTGTACTGTATTGTTCAGGCAACTCTTGTGGGAGTCCTTTGATATACGCCCCCCGCTAACACATACACCTTGCAGAATGAGTCACTTCAGTACTTCTGCATCCATAGCACCTTATTCATACCCTTAGTCTAATTGCACATTGTGTTTTGCATACTGTTTATATTTGACTCCAACCTGAGACCCCATGATATGAGCACCTTGAGGACAGGGAGTTCCACCATACTCATCTTGGTATCCTGGATATCTAGAAAAATGACTAGAACATAGTAATTTTTCAAACCAGAGATTGCTGAATAGTAAATGTTAGATGGACAGTGTGGCAGTGGACATAGAAAGGAAATAGATAAATTTGATTTTGTGAAAATGTTTCTTTAGCATCCAGAAATTTCATTCCGTTTCTTGGAGAGAAAGCAAACAAAAGAGAATCAGGATACTCCAAAATTCCCTCCAACCTCTCCCAACTCTGCAATACCAATTCCAAAAACATGCCAGTACTCCATGTAGCAATGGTCTAAGGAGTTCCAGATTCCTGCTTCAAATCTCAATGTACATTCTAAGTTTATGATTTATCCCTTTTTCTTCTCTTGCTCCACCTCCAACTATTCCTTCACATTTATATAGTGCCTGACACACAGTAAGCAGTCACAAAATGTGGATTAAATGATAAAGGATTAAGTGAATAAATACACCCTGAACTCCAGCCACCCAGGACTACTTGCAGTTTCCCCGACATGCCTTCCCCTTTCAAGTTTGCATCCACACGTAAATGTAGTTCTGCTTTCACTGTTGTCTTATATCCTTTTTTCTTGACTAAATTTTATAGTTTCAAGGGATAGGTCGGGTATCAGTTTCTCCTCCAAGGAGATCTAACCTGACCTAAGCCTTGAAACTTACAGCCTTCCCAAATATACCTCCTCCTTAGGATGAGTTCGTTAGGCCTTTCCCTAATGCCAAGTCCTCTTGAATAGGAAGGGCTCAATCTCTTAAACAGTGTGAGTGGCTGCAGAATCTAAAAAGGGTGCATGTAACCTTAAGATCCTCTATTGCAGGTGCAAGAATCTGTGCAAACCCTGAGTAGGAGAAGGAGCTTAGTCTCAGCCATGTGACTTTGGAGAGTGCTCTCAAGTAGGAGCCTTTTCTCCACTCTATTTTGTTGAAGATAACTCTTCAGTGCAAGGGTTTTTAAAGAGCTGTCCAGCTCAGGTTGTTTTGGTATAAAGCAATCTTGTCTGGGACAAACACTGGGTCAAGTGAGATCGTTCCTGTTACTTGAGCAGTGGTAAGAAGCAGAGGGTCCCTCTAGACTTCCATGATGACAGTCCCAAGTTCATGGCCTGGCTACTTAGTGATTCTGCAGCTTCTTCTGATGTAACCTGTCTGTGGTGGCTCATATGGCAATCTCTGGCCTTAAAGTAAGTGCGTGTGCTCGCAATAATAATTGCAGCCCAGAAGAGAGCAAACACCACCACCCCCATCACCAGGGCCACCTTCACACTTATTAGGGAACACCTGGTGATTTCTGAACATAATAGCAGAGTCTATGAGAGGGAAAAGGTATTTAAGGTATGCTATAGGGATGTCGTTAGAAAACTGGAGTTCCTGTTAATCTTGGCATGGTGTGCTCTGAGCCTTGTACCTTTGAATAAATTCTATGGGGTGCCATTGGGCATACTTCAAACTTTAAAGACAGACTCACCATGGACTCATCCTCTGTCTTCCTTCAAACCCACCTATTTTTTTTTTTATAATCTACCTTCAATTGCCTTTCTTTCCTCTCTGTTCTCCATGAATTGTGTCCCAGTGTGGAAGCATACATAGCAGAAAAACACAAACATTTAAAAAAAAAAAATCCCTCTTAAAATTTTTGTTGTACTCTCAATTGATCCTTTTAGTGAACCATACTTTACTGTTGGTTCACTAAGCTGCTTGGGCAATTTGTATTAAACACCAGAATGCGTTATTTTGGGGAGAAAAGGTACGGGAAGGGTCAGTGAGCCCAAATGGGGGAAAAGCTTTATTCCAAGTCTAAGCATCATTTCTTAACTTGGCTGTGCTTCGAGAACATTATACTTGTGAATAGTACCAAAATAACACTGAGACACAGGGAATCCCTTATCTATCTAAGATGTGGCTGCGTAAAAAAAATCTTACATAAACTTAGCAAATGAAAAAATATATACGTATATTTATTCAAATCCTTAGTGCCTTTTTTTTTTGCTATTGAGTTACAGAAGTTTCTTATGTATTTTGGAAATTAATCCTTAAAAAGTTCTAGAACCAATTTTGACATGTGGTGGTGGTGGTTGGGAGTTCTGGGTCCCAAACCACAAAACAATTCTCAACACCAGCTGGGTGTGCTACAATTCAGCTCAAACCTGACACTCTCTCCAGATAGATAGTGTCAGGTCCCACAGGTTAAGGGCTCAGTCCTGTCAAACTGCACCTTTTTCCTGGATTCCAGTCACAAGTCCAGGATGTTATCTGTGCTTCAGACCCACCCCGTCTTCCGGTTTTATTAATTTGCTAGAACAGCTCACAGAACTCAGAGAAATGTATTACTTACTGGATTACCAGTTTATTATAAAAGGATATAACAAGAACAGCCAGATAGAAGAGCTGCATAGGACAAGATATGAGGAAAGGGCCTGGAAACGAGGAGATGGGGGAGGCTTAGGAAGGCAGAAATATGTTCCCGAGGCTGTAAGAGAATTTCACAAGAGAAAACACGAGGCAAGGAAAATGTGACTTCTGAGCAGAAGTCACAGGGAACACCATTGCTGCCAGGCATAGGTAGAGGTCAGAGCAGGAGAAAACATCTGTTTTCCACTACCTTTTAACGCAAAGTCTGGCACACTCCTTTTGGGCAAATAAGTAGGCACTGGTCTGACAGGGACCCATGTACATTACGAACTAGACATAAAGGTCTAAAACTTTAGCAAGCTGACCACTCACCTGGGTAGCTTGCTAAAATACAGATCCTGGCAAAACTATCAGAAATTCTGAGTCACGATGTTTGGCTCAGAGTTCTGCATTTTGACAATCATCTCAGATGACTCTCCTAGAGGGGATCTGTAGATGTCACTTTGAGAAACATTAAACTCGACTGATATTCCGTTGACTTTTGAACGAGCATTAATTTCTTCACCAATGTTTAGCCATTACTTTGACAAATCTACTAATGAACTTTTTAAGCAACCATTTCTTCCCTACCACCTACTTTATGCCATTATATCCTTTAATATGCATAACGGAAAGGATAGTACAGATGGGAAAACTGAGGCCCACAGAAGCCAAATGACATCTGAAGTCAAACAGGAAGAATGTGCAAAATTCAAGTCCAAGCTCGCTTGGCTACAAAGCCATTGATCTCTCTATTAACACAGTTTCCCTAGACATAGAAGGACAAATCATGCACACTTTCTAACCAAAGACTGAAAAGGCAGGGGGAACAATCTTCATGAACATTTGCCAAATTTTCAGTCATAGTTATTGTTGTTGTTAATAGTAGAGCAGTTACTATGCGCCAGGTACTCTTTTAAGTATTTTTCATATATTAATTATTTTAATCCTCACAACCTCATATGATACTGTTATTGCCTTGGTTTTATAGATGAGGAAACTGAAACACGTGGTTACTTAAGCTAAATTCATTACTTGCCCAATGTCACATCTCTGCCACTTTTTGAAGTTATGATTTGAACCCTAGTAGTCTGACTCCAGAATCTGAACTTTAAAACTATGAAAATACTACGTGATATGACATAGAAATTGGTCATATTTCATCTAGAAATATGAAGAGGTTGAGTTTGAGAAGCCCTGTTACTACCTCTTCAATGACAGCATTTAAAATGGTAAAGAAATGCTCAATGCATGAGTTATAGCCATAGAGCACAATGGAAGCCATTACACAGCACAATGGAAGACAAATAGTAGTTGTCCTTTTCATTTGATAGTAACAGATAGTCACACTATTCATTGTAGCTCCCTATTACAGCAGACACTGCTTCTTATCTACCCAACAAACATGTCCACCTGTCCTCCTTTCTTGGTTTATGGAGCCCCGATTCTGTTCAGATGACACGTTCAGGGAAAGTAGACCCCTTCTCAAACACTAGGGGATGCACTATGATTAGAAAGCATGATGACTCTTACTGACTTTTAACCTAGCTCCGGCCGGCCGCTGAGACTCAAATGGAAGTCCGCTTGAGAAGCTTCAGGAAAGTGTTTTGTTCCTTAATGAGAGGGAGAGTGAGTTGTACCATCTTCTTGCCTTGAATGTAGTTATTTGAGGAAAAGATGGTTAGTGGCTGAGAGTACTATCTTGGGAACACCAGGAATCAAGTCATAACATCTTGATAATGAGTGAACAAAAAAGAGAGAAAGATCTTGAGTCTCTGATGATGTTGGTAATCACAGCACCAATCCCAGAACCAGCTAATTGTGGGCTTCCTGCTCTGAGAGATACATAAGCATCTCCAATTCTCAAGCTACAGTTAGTGCAGATTTTCTCTGTTATTGCAGCTGAAAGCACCTGAAAAGCCTGATGGGTCTGGTCTCTACTCTTTCCACTACACTGTATCTGTTACCATACCCAGTAGATTCAGTCATGGTCTATTAAGAATCTCCGTCACCTAAAGCTGCTTTTTGGTAAAAGTTGTTTCTGTGCTTGAATTTTGCCCTACAGCCCTTAATCATATATCAAAATAAATAAATAAATAAATAAATAAATAAATAAATAAATAAATAAATATAAAAAACAACACAGAAAAACTTGCCTGAAGGTTTTGGAGGTTTGTATCTCTTTTAATAGGGCACACTTATTGAAAACATTTACATAGTACAAAAAGGAATAAACTTGGATGTAAATGTAGGTATAATTTCCTTCCAGATCTTTTCGCAGGTTGTTCAATGTAACCTAGTGTCACATATAATAAAAACTAACATCTCCTGACAGCTTACCCTGCGAGGCTCTGTTCCAGTTGCCAAGCATGTGTTTCTTACTGTGACTCACAGAGCACCATTATCTGAGATAGGAACCATTAAGGAACAGAGAGAGAGACCTGGGTGTGGGTCAGTGGCAAAAACACTATGAACCTGGAGAGTCTGGCTCCAGAGTCTCCCAGACTGTATTGTCTCCAGTGTAGTGCTTAGTAAATATTTGTTGAATCAACAAATGCCTTTTATTGTTCAGAATTTTAAAATGTTTATAATCAAATTTGACAGTATTTTTCTTTATAGGTTCTGGCCTTAGTGTCATGCTATGGAAGGCAATTTAAATTCTTAAACAGATGAATTATTCAGGTTATTTCTTTTAAATTCCAGGTTTCCGAAACATAACATTTCTTCATTGCAACATGGTCATCACTTCCTAATACTTTCTCAGTGATGTAGCCAGGTATTGCTGTACACATGAGAAAATCAGTTCTTCAAATTGTTAATTAGTCAACATAAGCAGAAGGATTTTATCACACAAAACACTGCTTTGACATTTCTAATAAAGCCGATTTAAAATCAACACTGTCCCAGTTAGAAACAATGATTTACTGCATTTATTTTCATTTCCTTACTCTGCCTGGGCAGACCACTATGATACATCACCTGGGGCTCACATTATAAGAATGGCAAGTTACTGGTAATTAACAGAGAAGCCTGGTAGCATCTAATATCTCTCTGAAAGACTGTTGATGGATGGACAATGGGTATAAAAGATCTAACATCTTGCTAAGAATTGTTGGTCGTTTGCAAGTATAGGTCATTTTCAAAGGACCTTCAAACAAAAGGATTAATCATTTATTCATTGTGCCTGAATCATGAGACTGGCTGGCCAGAATGTTACATTCACTGCCTTAAATGACAATGACACTTCCTCCCCCATCCTTTGTAGGATTCCCATCATTCTCCTTGTAAATTTGAGACAATTATGATTATCATTTTAATTTGTAGCCAGCTTTTTAGAGCAACTACACCCACTGAAGACTTTCATAAAGGTAAGTACCAGCAAGATACTATAATCATGACGTACCCTAGTACTTAATTAATACCCCAATAGTGTATTAGTTTCCTAGGGTTGTCATAACAAAATGCCACACACTGGATGGTTTAAAAGAACAGATAATAATTCTGGCAGCTAGATTCTGATATCAGATGCTGGCAGAACCACGCTCCCTCTAAGTCTCCCTTGCCTCCTCCAAGCTTCTAGTGGTGGCCATCAGGCCTTGACGTTCCTTGTCTTGCAGCTGTTATCACTCCATTCTCTGCCTCTGTCATCACTTCATGTTCTGCATTTATTTTCATTTCCTTACTCTGGGCAGGCCACTGATACATCTCCTGGGGCTCATGTTATAAGAATGGCAAGCTACTGGTAATTAACAGAGAAGCCTGGTAATTAACAGAGAAACCTGTGAGTTTGTGTTTAAATTTCTCTCTTCTTAAGAGTATGGCAGTTATATGGGATGAGAACCCTTCCTAATTACCTTGTCTTAACTTGATTACATCTACAAAGACACTATTTCCAAATAAGGTCACATTCCCAAAAACTGGGGGTTAGAACCTCAGCATATTTGTTGAGAGACACAATACCACCCATAACATATGGGATATATGCAAACACACCTTAGACATAGAATGTTTTCAAGGTCAGGATCTGGAAGATTTTGCAGATTTTCTGTAGCCTTATTAACAGTCTCCATATGCTTAAAGAAAAGCATGTGCACAGAAGAGAAGTGATTGGTAATGAAAGAACAGAAATATCTAAAGTTAGAGAGCAAGATGGGTGAATAATCCACTGTTTATGCAGGGTTGCTCTTCCAAGAAGGAGGAGGATAATTGGCTCTTACTGTGAATGTCTCCTATCTATGAATCATATGACACACTCCCTGTGCTCACCTAACAATCTTTCAACTTAATTTAGTCTTAACAGGAATTCCTCTCATAGGGAAAGAGTAGAGGACAACATTGCAGTTGCGTATTTATTAGTTAACGCATTTGAGTTGGGGATTTATGAATCTGTATTTTATGAGTCAGGTTAGTGGGGCTCCATCCTGAAAGGCTGCTCAGCTGTGAGGGCCCAAAATCATCCAGATGATTAGCTGCTTAAACACTGCAAGTGCATATTCTAGAAATGAGTCTACTTGTATTGAGAGTGGATCGATCCTAATATATTAAGGATTTAATTGTTCTATGAATCAGAAGCAAGGGGAATAAACAAAAAATATGTAGGAAACAGCTTTGTGATCCTGAATGAGTGCTGTATGAAAACAGCTCAATATTCTGATGGACCTCACACACCTCTAAGGCTACCTGATGAGTTGCTAAGAAAGAGGAACAATGAGAATATAACAAATATGGATGGTTCTGGTGTCTTTGACACAGCTTCCCTGATCTGACCCTCTAGTTTCCATTGCTGCTCTCAGATTTGTTTGTTACTTATTCCCTCTTTCCTTCAGTTTGATTCTTCACTGTGTGCTGGTGCTTTCCATGCTGACAACTGTATGCTCTTCCCTCTTCCAACATTCAAGGCCCTTTATAGTCAGACCCTATTGGCTATGTCTCATACCTCTCTTAAGCACACAAATGTTCTTTCCCGAAGTTCATGCTGACTGCAATGGCTGCCACCAATCGTACTTGTTTTGTGATCAGCACATGTTTGTTCACGGTGCTTGGATTTAGAAAAGAGCTCCTGACAAGATGTGGATATCATAAGTAGAAGATGTGTTAGCTGTCTACGAGAAGATGCAAAACTTGGCGTTACCATGGAAATTTACTGTGGCTCAGAATCCAGCTTGGTAACTTGCAAAAGACTAAATATATAGTATATAGTGAATGTCATACAATGTGTATACTGTAGATCATGAATGTCCATTAATTTATTCACTACTAGACTTATTCTTCTTTCCCTGCCCCAAATCAGAAACTATATCTCTTGCATTATTAGTAACTTGCAAAAACATTAATGAATAAACCCTGTCCAAATTTTATTTTTAAATTTTGCTCAGAACTGACCCTGGACTCCTACAGATCATCACACTCATACACTACCTTTCACATATATTTCTTTAGACTTAGCAAAAATGCAATTTATTCCACTTAACAAGAAACTCTTACTTTTCATATCTGCCTTTGAGTTTGTATCGAATCAGTCTGATTATAGTTTGAGTTGTCAAAACATTTTAGTTATTAAATCTCTTGGTTTAAACACACACATTGTATGTGGATTTTACTAGTTTAGGTGTCAGAGCCCCCTCTTATTTCCTAGTTCTTGGGCGAGGCACCCCACTGTTGTTCCCTTATGTCATCTTTAGTGACACACTTTGAACATGAGAGGAGAGGAGCACTGCTGTTTCAAATCCACTCACCTAAATTTCACGTTTTTTTACCAATCTTCCCTCTTATCAGAGAGCTGGCCGTCTCCCTGAGCCTTGGCACATTTGATCTTGTCAGACTAGATAAGTTTCAGATCTTTTTGAAGCCTGTTTATCTTTCCCAGGGCTCTGTTCAAATGCCTTGCCCTCAGTCCAGAGCTTGGTGAATCTGGTGAAGTTCTAAGAATGATGGAGAAATTAGAGGGTGTTCCTTTAAGGCACGAATCAAGGTGGGGAGCTAGGGTATCTACTATGGATACAATCCCAAGCTGCTGTCCGGGGCCCAATTAGCAGCGAGCTAAGCAGGGTTTTTGTTTAGCTTAGCAACCGCCCGCGCGCTTTCCCGGGGGCCCATCTGGGTATCTCCGCGGGCGGAGGCCCAAATCCCCATCCTCAGGCAGCGGTGGCCCTGGCAGCTGAAGCACGTCGCCTCTGTGGGTTCCTCGACCCTTGGCTCTCCGGGGCCTCGCAGCATCAGGGCAGAGAAGGGACTACTCCCCGCAGAGGGTGGCCGCCGCCAGCAACCTCAGCGGGTCACCTGGCGTCGGGAAGGTGGATCCCAAGTGCTGCGGGGCTGAGCGCCGGGAGACGTTCCTCGGTGTGGGGAGTGCGGCAGAGCCCCCCGGAGCTCAGAGGCTTGCGGGTATCCGGAAACCCCATCCCCGCCCCGGGCCGCCTTGTCCGAATTCCTGCGGGCGGCGGTGGATGGAGCTCCGAAGACCTGCTCCCCATGTTCTTGAGGTTCAGGTAACATCGGGGATAGAATCTCCAAGACTGGGACATGAAGGTCGCTGTGTTGGACCTTGGGTCTCTCTTTGCCAAAATCTTCAAGACCTCGACGGCGCCTCCGGCGGTCCCCTCTCCGATTGCCTCCTCCAGCCACTCAAGGGGCGCTGCCGCCGCAGAGCTGGTGGGCACAGAGCTTAGCACTGCCTCCACCCTGACCCTCCCAGCCATGCCTCCTGAGTCCTCCTCCGCGTCTCAGGGGGAACCCGTCCTGCTCCATCCTTTGCTCACTACCTCCTACCCCAGGGTCTCTGTCGCGAACCGCTCAGCAGAAGCAATAGGGACCCCCTTCTCTCTGCCCAGCAGCCCGAGAGCAGCCAAAGTCCAGCCCCTGGCTCAGGCCTTGTCCCTGGCCTCCTCTAGCCGTGACTGCAGCGCCACAGGCTCCCCAGGCCACCTGGTGACCGAGACAAGGCCGCTCCCCGGCCCTGGGGGGATCTGGGCCCCGCTCCCGTCGATTGGAGGCACCTCAGGCAGCAGCAGCAGTTTAGCCTCGAGCCCACGGAACCCCTGCCAGCCTGACCCCGGAGAGCGAGAACCCAGCGCTTGGATGCCCCCTGGGCCTGGCCCCAAGACCCTGTTCTTCACCCTGCCGGACATCGGTGAGGAGTGGGCCTCGGACAGCGACTCGGAGGATGGCGGAGAGGCGTGAGTAGCTGCAGGATCCCGGCCTGCGGTCTTTCCTTGGGACCCCTACCCCTCCACTGGCCACATTCACCTTGCCAGGAACCCTTCAGAAAATCGCTCTATTTGCAATGACTTGCACTAATTACCCTGGGCACCCTCCTTGCACTTTTCCTGGGTCCGTATGTTCTTTTCAAACACAGTGTGGCAGGCTTTTGCTCAACTTTCTCGTAGATAATCCTCCGCTGTTTACCAGCAGAGAGGCAGGGCTTGAAGAAAAGGAGGACAGAATTTTGTTTCTCTTCTAGCTGAAACATTGACACTTAGATTATTTGATAATCTGGTCTTCTCAACGACTTTGAGAGGAGTCTTCAGGTCCCTTTTTCTCATGCAGAATATGGCAGATGTGCAGGGTATCCAAATACATGTTGGCAGCTGCGATTTTAAGAAATGGTGCCTTCCAACTTTTCAAAGATCAGCCCCAATTCTTATCCCAAGTGGGATGGGTTTTCTTTGCTAGACATTTAATTAATTTACGTATGTATAACATCATCTGACACTGATGACACTCATAATGCTAAGAAGAGGTCTGATGTATACCCTAGAGTTCCTGAGTTCTTATATAGTCCCTTGAGGTACTCCAGAAAGTTGACAACCATGTCACAGAGCAGTAAAGAAACATTCTTCTTATAGAATGTGTATTTTGGAATTAAGGTGCATTTTATTTTTTAATGAGCAGAATATATGACTATTCTTAAGTGGTTACAAACATGTTCAGCCTTTGGAGTCCTAGGAAGGAATAGGGAAATGGTTAAAGGCAAACCAGAAGGGCCCATTCCCGAATGGAGATTTCTGCATTACAAGCTAGTAAAGGAAGAATAGTCAGGCCTGCTACTAGAGAAGCTCCCCACCACCCCAATTAACTAGAGAACTTTTGCATCGAGACTAATTCTAACCCATTCACAATCCAAATAATTACTTTTTTTTTTTTACAAAACTGTGTGACATTCATCTCAGTACTAAAATAAGCAGTTAAATGTTATTTCTTTTAATTTAAAACATTGCGTTATAAAATACATTAATAAACTGACTTTTTCTTTCCTCAAGGAACATCAATTGCATTTGGATAAGTCGCTATAATATGTATGCCTAAAGAATTAGACCTTTGTAATTGGCTACTGGTTCTTAACATTTACACGATTAATGTTTTATGAGCAAACAGATCTACACATTGACCTTAAACTCTAGTATTAGTGCTTTTTACAAACAGGCCCTGAAAGGACTGGCTTTGGTTTCCATTGTTGAGCATTTTTGTCTATGTTTGTATTGTCTAAAAATTTTTAATAGATACTGTTTGATTCACACTTTTTTGGCATTATTTACAGAAGTCACCATTTTGCATTAGCAAATATATCAAATTTTACTGAAAATGCAGTCATTGAATTTTAGATAATTGCTATGAGAAATAATATGCACAGATATGTGCATTCAAGGATCTTTCTGGTAATGAGTTTGTGCCCTCTGTAGGACATCAGACAGCCCTCTGAGTACACCAGTTTTCTTTTTCACATGCAGAAATAGTCATATTCAATTCCTTTCATAACTCGTTCATTTTTTAATCATAAAGTTTACAAAGGGACTAGGGGAAAGGAAGAAAATATTAAGGTGATTTTCCCTAAAATACCACAGACATTTTGTACCTTGAAGTATATTTTTTCCCTCTTGGATTTTTGGGGTGGCTATTTATAACATTGAATAAACAAACGTCGTTCAACAATGGATTTAAATTATACAACTACCACTTCACTTGCCAGTTTGCAGATAGCGGCTACTAATCAACCTGATTGATTAACATTAAAATAGTGTATTTAGTTTTCTAAAGCCCAGGGACATGGAGACCTGGAGTTGGTTAAAACAGGAGTAGGAGCATGACACTTCCAACTTTGTTCTCCTTTCTCAAGATTGCTTTCACTGTTTATGGTCTTTTGTGATTCCATATAAATTTTAGGATTATGGATGGACCTAGAGGGTATTATGCTAAGTGAGATAATTCAGACAGAGAAAGACAAATACTGTATGGTTTCACTTACATGTGGAATCTAAAAGAAAAAAACAAAACAAACAAAGCAAAACAAAGCAGACTCATAGAAACAGAAACCAAAGGAATGGTTACCGGAGGGGGTGGGCGTGGGGGATGGGTGAAAATGGTGAAGGGGAATATAATCAATAATATTGAGAAAAGTTTGCATGGTGACAGATGATATTAGAATTAGTAGGGTGATCACATTGTAAGGTATAAAAAGTCGAATCACTATATTGTACACCTGACACTAACATAACTAATATAATATTGTATAATAACTATACTTAGATAAAAGGAAAGAAAAGTAGGAGTAGGAAGAGAAAAAGAGTAGATAAAGCGGATGTGGGTGCATGTAAACAAGTATAAACAAATCCTTAAGAAACGTTAATCTAATTTTAAGAACATTACCCTCAGTTACAAAGGAAAACTCTCATTCACAGTTTATACATTTCTGAAGAAAACCCATGCATTTTACATTTGACCTGGTTATGTATTTGGCCTTTGTTGAAACTAAAAATAGTGAAATTAATTTGGTGGGGGAATATGCAAACTTTCAAATCAGAGCCTTTTTTTTTTTTCCATTGAGGTGTAATATAGCAGCATGAGTTAGATCTCTGATCAATGAACTAGATAAAGGAATGGTTCATGGAAAAGTGTTGGCCCTTTCATTCCACACTGGCTGCGCATCTGAACCAGAGGTCCAGGATACTGAGTTCCCTTTTTTACCTCCCTCTCTTGCATGAACAAACAAAGCAAATGTAATCAGCACTTCACCTTCACCTCCCTATGCATTTCATTTATACTTTGTACCTCATTTACACTGCTTTTCAGCCTCGCCCATCCCTCTTCACTACCTCCGTGTGCACTTCTGGTTTGAATTATAATATTATCATCTTGTAAAAGGTCTCATTCGCTGTTTGTTCTGGAAATATAGAATTTAAAACAGTAGATAACGTAGGTAGGTAGGAAGATAGAAATTGTAAATAATATATAAATGTTGGTAGACTGTAAACGTCACGTGGTCTGGAAGTGTTCATATCTTTTGTGAGTTATTGCTGTTATCATGTAATTATTGCTACTTGGAGTGTGAGAACCATTGTTAAAGTTATAGTAGTGTGGAAATATCACAGTAACTGCCTGCAGGGCTTATTGACTTGGCTGGCAATAAAGTGAAGGCAGAGACTTGTCTCTTAATTCATCTGGTACTGAGGCAGCCTAGAGTTGGAGAGATGCCTATGGACCCAGGAATCAGATGGATTGGATTCCACTCTCAGACTATTTGCTAGCTTGTAATTCTGGGCAGGTTATTCAGTTTTCCAAACTGTAGATTTTTCACCTTCATAATATGGAGACGATAATAATATTTCCCTCATTGGGATGTTCCAAAAATTAATTGAAATAATATTTTAAGTGCCTAACACATGCAGAAGTGCTTATAAAATGTTATCTACAATTACTATCTACTTCTTGGCACAGAAATGAAATTTGAGAACATGTTTCATTAAAGGATTATGTTCCAGGTGAAGAAAAGAGTGACAAAAAATTTCATTTATGTTTATCATGTGAATAATAAATGGACTCTTTTAGTTCAGTTATTTGGGAGAGCAAATTATATAGAATACACTCTAATCTTTCATCACTTCCCTACACAACTTACAGTAGATAATGGTTTCCTTAATCAGCATTACCACTGATTGCTGTATAATATGTACAAGAAATTTTTACTACCTTGGGATCGATCTTTTAATTTTTAATTTTTAGAGACAATGCAGAATCATCAGTAGTATCACAAATCATACACGACCCCACCCCCCTTTGTGTAGCTCTTGTCCATTTCTACCTGGTAAATCCTGTGACTTATATAAACATCCTTTCGGGACCATAAATGCTGTCTGTCCTGTGATACTTAAGGCAACACATCAACACATGCCCACAAAGACATTTAATAAAATTTATTAAAACAATGAGTGAAAGCATTTTCTTCCATATGTTATCCACTTTTGTGTGTTTCTAATCTCATAAAAATCTAGGGGCAATTTAAATCGCTTTCTTTAAGAATAATTATTATCATGGGCTTTTTTGTTTTGTCGTCTTGGAGTTCTCCCTAAGTTAGTAATGCTTTCTGCTGGGACTTTGCATGTCCACAGGGATGAATGATGAGCTCAGTAGACAATTGTCATGTGACTATTACTTTCTATTAAAGTCATATGACCATTACTTGCATTAAAAAGAGTAATAAATTTGACTTGGTCGTTATATCTAGTATCTTCTCAAAAGAAAAGGAAAGAAAACAATTTTGTTCTCCCATCTTTTGCAATAGTTTTTTAAACTTTAAGTTGTCTTCTTGGTTACTGTACTTAACATCATAAAAAATACATTTGAGGTAATAGTTATGTGTTCTACTGTGTATGTAAAGAACACATTTTGAATTTTTTCTAAGGCAATGGCTAACATGTATAGTATTTGACATGTGCCTAGTTCATAACAACAATCATATGATATGGGATTTGAATCTTTTATAGCTCTAAAATTGTAATAGTTAATTTAATTACTATAGGTTTTAGAGCACAAGTTTGAAGCAGATTGACTTTGACTCGAATCCCACTCTAATATGTTTCTGAGAATACTAAGAATAAAATACTAATTAAGTATTCACCTTGAGTACCACTATCAGCATCTTATGTACAAAGTACAGCTTACTGCTGTGATCTGCAGGAAAGGTAAATATATTGTTTTTTAAACAATAATTGTCAACCTGTATTTATAAAATACCTATTCCATCTAAAACCCAGATGGAGCTAGAGTTTTTGAGTAATCAGAAGAAGAATTGGAAATGGATCTTATCAAAGAGCAGGGAAAATAAGATGAATATGTCAGGAGAGATTTCAGACAAGTTGCCATGAACATGTGTTAAGAGAGAAGAAGATGTCCATGGATTGTGGGAAAGAAAGGGGGTCGGGGATTTGAGTTGTAAATAATGTGTCAAATTGGGGCAAATAGAAACTTGGGGTTTGGGAAGACATTCTAGGAGACTAAAACTGTGTGCACAAAAGCATGGAGGTACAACACTACCTGTCATATAAGGGGTTCAATTAGTTAGGAGCATAGTGTTTGAAAAGGCATTAAGAAAAAACGGGAGAGAGACTTGAATACTAGACCTTGTTTAGTAAACACTGGATAGACCACTAAATGTTTTTAGGCACAGAAGTGACATGAACAGGACTGAGCTTTAGAAGGATTAAACTAATGCATAAGAGAATGTAACCACAGAAAGATGGTACGGAGGCTCAAGCAATAAACCTCAGGAGAGGTACAGGGGTCTATGAATGAAACTGATAAAAACAAAGATATTGGGACGATACATGTCACCGAGCTTGGCCACGCATTGGTGAGGGTGAAGATCACACTGTACCACAGTGGTAAAAACGAAAACTCTGTTATCTGGGATTTTTTCCCCATCTTTATTTTAGGCGTTGGTATCATTTTGGGACCAGGACATTCAGAGGTGGGGAAGGAGCTCACTTGTTTTTGGTAACCTCTGTCTTTGCTGGATGAGAAATATCTATAATCTCATTTTATCCTTCTTCTTTATAACCCAGGTCTCATGCATCTATCCACAAAGGCCCTTCAAATTAGGGGTCTTTCTCCTTTGCTTCTGTGGTACCCACAGGAGGCCTTGGGGTCAGCCAGCTGCTTTCATACAAACCTCCATCACAGGACTTCCAGGAGGATGCCAGTCCATATGACCCAGGCTTTCTTTTCCCTCTGGGATCCTATCACTTTATCCAGGCTCTACTGAAGGATCAGGGCACAGGTCCCTTCTGATTCCTTACCCGACAAACCTATCTTAGGTCAGCCTTCACCTTGTACTCCAGCTCACCAGGGGTCTGACATCCTTTAGGAACTCTGGTGTTGAGTGCCTGATTCAGTGCCCCACCAGCTCCTTGGGAATGAAAAAAGATGAGCCTTCCTACGGAGGCTCATTACTGCGCCACAGTACAAATCAAGTGAAGGGCTGGCTGGATTTCAGCCTCCAATAGACCTCGTGCCTGGGTGCCCTCTGTATGCCACATTGTCCCTGATGGACTATTTTGGTTTGTAGTGGCCCCTGAATCACACAGTCCCATCCCCTAACCTCCCTGAGATTTCCTTTCTCAGAGACATAAAATCTGAGTCCACAGCATCTCCCGATTCCAGGGAACCCACTTCCCTTCTAAAGGTTCGGAAGAACCTCCCTGCCATATCTATTTCCTCCTAAATCTTTTTCCTTGTAAAATCCATACCAATCTTTTAAGTTCAGGCTTTAAAAAACAAAACAAAAAACAACAACAAAAAAAACACGTAAACATCAAGGGGGAAAAAATCCTCCTGCATTCTGTTTTCTGAAGCAAGAAGCAAAAAAAGCCTTGGATTACTTAGTGTGAGAAGGGACAAAGGAAAATGAAAACACTAGGGACAAAATATCAGTTAACATTTAAAAGTAATCTACCACACATCTTTCACATACAGAGAACACTCTTTTTTTCCTTTTACCAGTGCAGTGTAGGTATTTGTTTCATTCAGCAACAGGCAAATTGTACCTCTTTGGGTATGAATAATTTTATAATCCATAGGCAACCATTTTGCTTTGTAGTAAAAGTCATCAGAACATTTTATGGTCCTAAGAATACTAGGTATTATCCGGACATATATTAAATATGACATGATTCGTTAATGCTATGTGCTATTCATTAGATAAATGCATTAATACTATTCATTAAACATGTATAGAAAAAATTCAAAAGTTGCCCCTTTATTCTTGAGAGAAATGGTCAATGAAGACACCATATGTAAGAAAGCACAGAAATTAAATAAAGCCTTTGAAATTTCCAATTGTGAACTTGGAAAAGAAGTTTAAGGTCTTTGCAATGACAAGAAAAACAGTCAAATAAGACTTTCCCTACTGTTGTTTAATAAACAGATTATTAAGCCTAAACTGAACTAAATAAAATGTTCTCCTCTGCATATATACATATATATTCTTCTTAGGATCATTATCATCTTAAATTTATTATAATACCAGTAACAAAGATGAAGACATGCCTCACCTTGGAAGCCCACAATTTACCTTAGGCTTTTAATACTAATAATTACACTCGTATTTAAGAGAATGTCACAAGAGACATAGAAGGTTAAAACAAGTATTTATTGAAAAACGCAACATTTAAATTCAAATTCCTAACATCAAATATTGAAGTATTAGAAACCATTTATGTATATGCAAGACTTATTAAATCCAGTTGAAATAAGAGTCTACATTGAATAAAATGAACCCTTCTCCCTAAAAAAACAGTAATTTCATGGCCAAATTAATGCATAAAAAATAAATCCTAGGAAAGTTTATTTTTAGCGTATGAAGTATATTTTAAACATACAGATAGATGATATATTCTGAAGGAAAGGTCTACTAAAGTCAGACTTTTGTTTTACTTACATTTTGTAGTCGTGTTTCACTGATTAACATGAGCATTGCTCAAATATATATTATTCTACTAAGCTGAGGTTCTTAGTATTTGAAATGTGAGCTGGTATTGCCATGTCTACTAGGTACCAAATGCTGCATGCATGTTCTTAAAGACATTACCATGAATCTCCAAAGCAAACATCCATGGTAGGAATCTTATTTTCATTCTACAGATGAAGAAATTGAGGCTCAGAAAGGAGAAGAAATTGTCTTACTCCACACAGCTCATATGTGAACAGTATCACATTTAAATCCAAGTAGTCAATGTATATTATCCACACATATGTGTAACCAAGCATTTTTAACAAGTTATTTAAGATAATAATGAGGATTAAAATCTATTTCTAAGGTCATCAGAGGTATTTTTCCTGGAACAACCTGACTCTAAGAAATTATACTCTTTCCAATAAAAATAAATTTGAAAAATAAAAATTATTTAAATAAGTAGTCTAAAAGTATCTTCCTCCGAATAATATTCCTGTTACTACTGATAAGGAAACCAAAGTTAAAGCTTAGTTTTGTCCATTTTGAAGTACAGATAACCAATAGCATTTAATATAAAAAGCATGAATTCTTTAAAATAAAGCATTAGTTTTACTCTTTCTGGTTCATTATATATGTATACGTATGTTTTTTATAAATTATTTTGTGTGTATTTAATAGCAAATCAAATATTTTATCCATGTGAATAAGGCAGTAATGAGCAAGCATGTCTTACTAGAAAAAAAAAATGGAGCAGAAGGAATTAGATATGACCCTTGGAAGGGGAAAGGATATACCTGCACATTAGCATTTTCTTAATTAGATGGTTCACTTAAGGGTTTAGAAGAAACCTTATAATTAAATATTGACAACTGTAATCCTTGCCAGACACTTATATTCATGCTTATCTAATGAATATATTTCTTTCACATAACATTTAATGTTTTGAATCTTTCTTGCTTGTTGATTTCCAACATAAATGATATAATTTTGAAGATCTAAAAAAATCTGATAATGAAATATTTGTCTTAAAGATTCATTAAAGTGATTTTTATAATAATTATTGACTTCAATTCCTTACAATAAAATTTCTTTTAATAAGGCATATCACAAAAATTTACCCTGAAAAAAATTACAGGACTCTATTCAAGATGTAAAAGGAATATTGATGACAATTACTGAATTCCAATGTATGCAAAAATATATCGTGTCTGTACTAACAGGCTGCCTCACACCAATTGATTTGGGCTAAAAAAATGAACCTGTGTTGTCATCCTATATCCAGCAGTTGTCTTTTTGTCCTTATTCTCTCTTCTAACTTCATTGAAGTTCTACTTCTAATCCTTTCGTCATTGTCTTGACATTGTGGTAAATTTAACCCTGGACTTGATGAGTAAGTTTGACTCTTGGTTTAACCCTCAAAGCTCCTGAGAATCTCTCTTATAATGTAATCTACCAACACTTATCCCTGTGGGAACTGAGGTTTAAGGAATCATCGATCACTTTGGCTACTGTTTTGGCTGTAGGTAATAAATTCTTCCATTTCTTACCCAGCATGCTTGTGTCTTTTCTAAGCATCCATAAAACAGTGCAAGCTAATGGGTTAGCTTGTGAACAGAGTCAAATCCCAGATTCTTCAGTCTTTGACAGTCAACGTTATGATTTCAAAGAATTATGTAATAGCAAATATGTAAGTGACAATCACTTTCTTTTCTTTTGTTATGAAACCACCTTATTTTGCAAAGCAGTGACAGCTGAAATTGCTTAACATGAGTTCTACTGTTAAAATTAACGGTCTGAACTAGACAGTTAAAAATATATGGAATGTAGGAGACGGGGACACATGCTTACATAGAAGGTGAAGAACTTGGTAGTGGGTGGTCACTTTGTTACCTGGATCATCCACTCTCCAAAGAGGGGTAGCTTTGTGACCAAATTCAGAAAAGGATAGAATTCTGCTAAGACCCTAAGATACATCTAAATAATGATTTTATGAGTAAGAACTTCAACCAACCTATACTCCTCCAGGATGGAGGCAGGGTGGGTGGGTTGGCTTTCAACATTTTACTATTTCTGTAGAACTCAGCATAGTGATGGGTTCACAGTCATACGGGTTGATGATTGAACTGCTATGATCTTTTTGGGTAGCATCTCAGAAACCTTTTATTTTCTCTTAGTACATTTTCCTCTAAATAATAATGGTAGTTCTTGACTCACTGTTTTATGATATGTGCTAGCCAGCCACCATCTTGAGGCAGCTCATTCTCACTGAATAAGCACAGTGCTTATTATTAGGATGTCTGCCACACCCACATCCTCTTTGGAGAAACTGTCTACCATAACCCTTGCTGGGGGAAGCAGCCTTAAGCAGTTCCTCAAACAGAATGATGGTGCTACTTTTAGCTCATGAGAGGAAGCGTGAAAGTCTGATGACAGTCAATCTGTTAGCTGGCCAGCAATCAGTGAAGTCGTTTAGGGGAAGCTGTGCCCAAAGAGGGATGTAAATGTAGCGGAATATGTTTCTTGTGAGAATTTACATGGGAGGGAGCGTTAGTAGGCACCCCTCTCATAGGGTTGTTGTCAGGTTTAAATAAGGTTATTCACATGAGGCACTCAGCAGAGTGCTCGGCTGAAATATGAGGTCTTAATAAATGTTAGGTAATTATTATGAATATTATTGTTATTAACTGGAGCTGAAGAATACTCTGAGAGAAGGTAGAGAACAGATGTCATGAGATACATGGGACTATGAATAATCGAAAGCTCTCAGAAGCAGAGACCAAAAAGAAATATTAGGTAGAGGATGAGATATTGAAGCAGCAATATAAACGAGCTGAATCACATTAATAATCATGATGCCTTCACCATGTAAACTCATACTGCCAAGAGGGCAAGAAGCTGGTCTGTTCTCTAGCTGCCCAGGAAGTTGAATGACCTTCATGTTCTCAAAATTCTCATCCCAAAAGCCTGGTGTTGCCATCGTTGTTCCTTCCTTAAATTCCTGTTTGGGTGGTGTCATGTGGTGTCTCAGCTCATGCTCCCCGCACAAGAACGTATGAGATGGTGAGGCCAAAAAGGAACATCCACGGAGCCATAGATGGGGAGTCATACCACTATATTCTCGCTGGTGGCTGGGTTGGAGACACAGGAAGCAGGAGCCACACGATCCGCAATCTGTGGTCCGATTCTCTGCCAACCAACCAAGCAACCAGCGTAGCCACGACAGTTATATCACTGGCTAATGGCTAACCAGTAACAGCTGATGGCCAACTAGTCACAGCTGATGGCCATCTACTACCTGAACCATCACCTTTCCACATGAGGCCGAGAGCCTGGAAACTGCTCTCTGGGACTCTGTCCCCATAGGTGGCATTTCCTGAACTCCTGTGGGATCTGGACTCTTATTTTTAATATTTCAATTTTATTGATTCCCAGTGTGGGGACAGAGTCCCAGAGAGCAGTTTCCAGGCTCTCGACCTCACATGGAAAGGTGCTGGCTCGGGTAGTAGATGGCCATCAGCGGTGACTAGTTGTCCATCAGCTGTAACCGGTTAGCCATTAGCCACTGATATAACTGCCGTGGCTATGCTAACAAGAGCGGGATTGGCTGGTTGTTTGGTTAGTTGGTGGAGAAGCGGACGGCGGATTGCACCTAGCAAGTGGGGTTGGTTGGTTGGTGGGTTGGTTGGCAGAGAATCGGACCGCAGATTGCGGATCGTGTGGCTCCTGCTTCCTGTATGTCCAACCCAGCCGCCAGCGAGAATATAGCAGTATGACTCCCCTATCCATGGCTCTGTTGGTGTTCCTTTTTGGCCTCACTATATCCTGCGTTCTTATGTGGGGAGTGGGAGCTGAAACCCTGCATGACACCCAGGAAAGGAAATCTTATCATTATAATTATCTTACCTTCCAAGTTCATACCACTCATTATGAGGTGAGTCTCACTCTTTGTAACTGAAAAGGATAAGTTGATTCTCTTGTCCTTTCTAATATTTTCCCAAGTTTTTCTTCCTTTGCTGGATGGATAGAGTTTATCCACTCTCTCAGCTTCTCTGCCATATGGGGGAATCAAGGAAGGCTTACTCTTTAAAAAATGGGCTATGTATCACAGTTCTCTGGTGATTTTTGAACTAAATTTCTGTTTTAGAACCATTAAAGATGAATATTGAAAAATAGAATGGAATTTTGTAATGGGAAAGTTGTCATGTAAGTCAATTACAAATGCTGTGTTTATGACAGTTACTTTGAAGTCAAAAGTTGCATTTTGTACTATCTTTGAGAATCCCTCTCTGCCCACCAGGAAGAAGTGTGCTGGCATTGATTTACTGGCTGACATCTGCCTCCAGTTCCGTACTCAATGGCATCACACTGGTAGTTTGAAGCTGGGTAAGGAGGGAATATTCACACCCTGCAAATCAGCTTTTATTTCATAGAGCTGGTTTATCATCACACCACTGCTAATAAGTATAAGAAGTATGTTTATTTCCAAAGCCATCCTGGATATGAGAAGTAGATCGAAACAAAAGGATGTTTTTGGCTAAAGTTTATGAGATTACTGAAAATGGTTCTGCCATGTGAACACTGATAAGAGATGCTGATTACTCGACATCTTCAGAAGTCACATAGCTCGAGTGTGGGTACAGCGTCGCTATTGAGTGGTTCTCAGCCTTGGTTTCCTCCACATTATAGGATTACATTGACATGTATGACACATGATTGTGCATAATTGTTCATGTCATGTAATCTCTTACTTTCCACATAACCAAAAGTATGGGAATGTAAATGAAAGGGATAGTCTTGGAAATACTCTAGTTTTTAAAATGCTAATTGTTGATACAAATTAGTCCTAAATTTCTTGGTTCTGCCCTCACAACTGAGAGTGAGGTTAAGGACCACGATTTTAGCTGATGCATGGATAAGAAGAACTTGTGCTCTGCAGGAAGACTCATGTAGTACTGTTTTGAAGAGTGACTCAGCTAAATGCTATTAAGGAGACAAAAAGAAATAACAGAAACCTCTAAGAAACACCTTAGCGCACAAGACTTTCATCCTTCTTATAATGAAGAAAATGTGTTTTTGTCTTTATTATAGACAAAAATTGAGCTGTGCTGAATGAAAATGGGTCTATTATGTTCTAGACTTTATGGTTTTTGTGAACTCAAGGTCAATGTTAACATCAATTTAGGATAAAAATGTTTATCGTTGTTATTTAATGTACTTCAGCTGCTCCTTTGGTTAAAACTGAGACTTTGAGTTGAGCGTGTGTGTGTAGTCCAAATACACTTCTAATCCAAATACTTGTTCCTGTTGGAAACTTCTGTTTTTGCCTCAAGCTGACCGTGTAGCAGGATGCAACCCTGTTTTCACCAGAAACCCTCAGTGAATTATTCTTACATTAAAAGCATTAGGGAAAAAAATAAGTTTTACTGAAGATTTTCTTAGGAGATGAATGGTGATTTACATCACACATTTTGCAATATTTCACTACAAAAATTCCCTTAGTTTTACTTCCAGCAATGGCAGAGTAGCGAGTTTTGCACCAACTATCATCTGAGTGTAACTAGAAAGGCTGGACAATAAATTAAAAAAACACACAAAAAACCTAGGAGTTAGGGTGAAATGGAAATAGACCAGTTTCACAGAGACTGAACCCCAGATTTAAATCTTCTTAATTATTGATTGGAAATAGACCAGTTTCACAGAGACTGAACCCCAGATTTAAATCTTCTTAATTATTGATTGGATCAGGGTGATTTGGGATGGCTAGAGTCCCAAGCCCAGTTTGCTGTATTAGGCAAATTTAATTCCCTCTAAATTTAAGCTGTAAGCAACAACTTTATATTGTTTATCAAAGACACAGCTTAAATATAAGAATACAGAAATGTTGAATATAAATGTGTGGATAAAGTGTGCATACAAATTCTAATGAAAGGAAAGCTGGTGCAGCTTTTATAATATCAGACATACTGGTAGTAGACTTTAAAATATAAAATGAAACCAACTTATAATAGTGATCTAGCAATTATTACAAAGTGTTCACTTTCTCCTCTACTAATTAAAAGAATAAATGAAATCAAGTATTAAAAACGGTGTCTTGGGAAAACTTGACTATATTGATGTTGCAGTTTAGGAAATAGAACTCTTCATAGAATATATTTAGGTAGCTGTTTTCACTTTGAAAGCTTGATGAATTCTTGATAAAAATATTTATAAAACAATTTTTGGATTCCTTGTTTTCTTTCACTTTCTACTGATAAAAGTATCATAAGGTAAATGGTTAAAAGTAAGGAAATATATTTAATATTAATGAATGTTGTTGAACCCATTTATCCAATGTATTAGATTGAAACATAAAATTTCTGTTTTTCTGATTCAAAACCGTATGCTATCAGTAATTTTATATGATTTCACCTAATAATTATTGTCCTGATCAATTTCAGCACTCATTTAGAAGTTGTTGGGTTTTTAAATAACCAAGATAAGTGTTTTGTTTTGAATAATATACTAATTCTATATCCTTCTATAATTTAATATAAGCTGTAGATCTCATAGATTACTTGGGAATTTCTAAATATTTTTATGCTCTTCATATGAAAAGTCTAATACTTTTTCCTTATGCTATCTCTTTTTAGATACAGCTTTCCTTTAAATTTTAAAACTATTTTTTATTCTTTGCTAAATATAGTGAACTTTAGCTTCTTTCTATTATCCATAGAGGACTTTTGATGGGTAGGCCATGCATAGAAGTATGGTGTAAGCTTTGTCACTAGTGGCCTAAGCTTTGCCATACCGTCAACTTCTTTTTGCCTCAGTTTACAAATCTGTAGAATGATATTAACAATATTCCTCCCTTTCAAAGAATCATTGTGAAGCTTAAATGCACTAACATGTATCAAGGGCTTAAAATGGACTGGGATATGACAAGTATTAAAAAATGTTAGTGAATATTGTTATAGAACATATTTGATATGTCTATAATAGATGTCCATAGACCATCTGTATGAAAAATGAACTTTATCGTAAATCTGCAAATTAGATCTGAGGTGAATTTTTAAAAGGGTAATAAGTAAGGTTTTAAAGTCAGACTGGATAATTGGAAAAATTGTTTATTCCTAGTAATTTACTTACTATTTCTTCTCTGTACAAAAAAGTAGCCACCTTTCAGGTTGTCGTGAGGTTTAGAAGTAAGGTATGTGGGTCCCTGACCCTATTTTCCTGCCAGAGTGAAAGCACTCCATCCATGGTACATGTCAGTATTGTGACATTTTCTGTTGGCTGTACATACTAGACATTGTTCACTGAAATTGTGACTTCTAATCTGAACAGAATTCTACATTTTACTGTAGATGAATTCTCACTAATTCCTAAATTTTGCAAAAAAGGATGCATTAAAATCCATCTGGCATGGTATTTGAAATGGTAAAAGAAAGATTGACATCTAGTGGCTTTCTAGTAGTATTACATAAAAATGTTTTAATCCAAAATTGCTTGCTTTACATAGGCTGTCCTTAGAAAAAATTTCATATAAAGCAAATTTCTGTAATTATTTAATGTCAGATTATAATTTCTTGTAATCATTTAAAATAATTTCCTTATACATTTTGCCACCTAGGTAAATTTATTTTCATTTTTGTGTTAAATAATATATTAATTTTATGTTTTTCTATAATTTTATATAAGCTGTGGACTTTATAGTTTACCTAGCACTTTCTAAAATTATTATACTATTCACACTGAAATAATAGAACATGGTATTGTTTTATTGGTCTTCTTGGAAAGTAGTCCTAACTTGTAAAATATATTTAAATGTGTAGAGGAGTTTAATGCATTTATTAAATACACTTTATTTTATAATAGTTTTAAATTTACAGAAAATTACATTATTTACATTTCATATTATGATATATTTGTTACAATTAATTAACCAAAATTGATGCATTATTAACTAAGCTCTAAATTTCATTCCAATTTCATCAGTGTATAAATCAGCGTTCTCCAGAAAAATAAAACCAATAGGATGCATCTATATCTATTCCTACACCTATTTTTATATCTCTATTTATAGATTTACATAGAGAGATATATATTGATAGATAAGTAGATAGATATAAAGAGATAGAGATATATTTTAAGGAATTAGTTCACAATTGTGGAAGCTTGGTAAGTCTAAAGTTTGCAGTAACTTAAGGTATCTCAATCATTTTTTATATTGATTACACATTGAAATGATAATATTTTAGATATATTGGATTAAATAAAATATATTTCTGTCCCAGAAAGAAAGGTCAGTGTGGTTTATGACTCATGCCGTGCAGGCTGATAAAATTCAAAGCACAAAATTTACATAAGAGAATTATATTAGTGGAGTGGTGGAAGCACTACCAACTTGGACTAGAAGGGTTAAGGCTGCTTGGACTTTAAATAGCTGTGGACCAGTGACTGCTGCCCTGTATCTCCTGCTGCCCCTCTTTTCAAACATATGAAAAGAGGAGAAGAAGAATATGGAGCAGAAGAATCACCCAGCCACGTCTTGCTGGAATTCCTTAATTTTTTGGATTGTGAGCATAACAAAATGTCAGCTGCGGTTATCTGGCCTCTGTCTCCTTACTGTTTGTTCAGCTTGCAGGAGGCTGCAGGTGTTCAGGTGGAGAGGAAATGCCCCAAGAAGGAGTCTCTGCATTCTTACTTGAACATGATTGAGGTGATTAAATTTTAGGGATTCTTGTGCATGCATGTGGAAGGAATGTAAATTATGTGTGGCCAGGAAGTGGATTACGGCAGACTAAAGATGTCTGCAAATTCTTTGACACTCTTCTTGTTGACAGGTAGGTTCTATTTTCCAACCCTTTGAATCTGTGACTGATTTGATAATAGAGTACAGTAGAAGTGACACTATGCCCGTTCCAGACAAGCCTTTAATAGAGCTGACAGCTTCTGCCTTTTCTTGGTGTCTGAAGCTGCCATGTAGGAATTATGACTCCCCTGTTGGAGAGACTACTTGGGGATGTCTTGAGACTGTAGGGGAGAAGGGCCCAGTGGTGCTCAGCCTTCTAGCCATCCCCCTACCCCAAAGTGCTAGCTATGTGGGTGAAGCCTTCTTGGACCCTCCAGAGCAGCCCAGTAGCCAATTGAATACCACTGAGTAACCCAGTCAATGCCATATGGAGCAGAAGAATCACCCAGCCACGTCTTGCTGGAATTCCTTAATTTTGTGGATTGTAAGCATAACAAAATGACAGTTGTTTTAATCCACTACGTTTGGGGTAGTTTGCTATGCAGTAATAGATACCTGGGACACACACACACACACACACACACCACATCCTAGTTGGGTGACCTTGAACATATTACTTAAAATCTCTGCCTTCAGTATTTTCATCAATAAAATTGGATAATAGTATCTACCTGGTATGGGTGTTAAATAATTAAAATAGAATATGTATAAAGCAACTACCATATATTTGGATCATAGAGGTCTTCTTTTTCTTTCCCTGTCATGTATCACTTTACATATAAACAGTATTAGCAGTCATGTGTTTACTTCAGATGCCATCAGTCTTTTTTTTTCTTTTCTGAAACACACCCTACATGTATACACATAAGTATTTATCAGGCTTTAAAATCTCATTAACCTTAGAATTTATAACCACTTACTGATTATCTGTAAATATGGTAAGGATCATAGTATTCTTAGTTCAGGAAATGGATGATTGTTTTGTTGTTGGTAGTGGTTTCTTATCATCTTAGGGTTGTCTCTTAAGAGTCAAATTCAAAATAAATAAACTGGATTTTTTCACTACTAAATAAAACAGGCATGGTTTACCTCTGCAAGTGCAGGATACTGAGGAGGAATAGGTGGGCTTCTTTGTACTTGTTCAGACTTAGGAGGCCTCAGATCTCAAAGGAGAATGGCTATGGACGGCAGGCTGGAAAGTGCACCAGAATCCACTTTATTAGTAATAATTGTCAAAAATCTTTTAATGGAGAAACGTATACCATAGGTAGTGTCTATCTTTTCACATTTTGCTTTAAAAATGTATCTTCAGCTAACTCACTCCTGTTTCTTTTAGTTTATGAAAACGGTGGCCTGGTAATTTTGCTCTCACTACAGAGCCGTGACTCTGGTCCTGGTATAATTGTGTGACTCCAAGACTGAAACAAGCACATAATAAACCAAACCACAGGTTTGTCTCTGGTTTGTAGACAAAAGTTATTGGACTATATGATATAAAGCATCTATTGGAAGACAGTGAGACAGGATACGAAAGAAAACAAATCTTTGGTGCATAATTAGACCTACAGTTCCTGGTAACCAGAATAGCACCTCGCATTTACCAGGTCTGAGAAATTCTATTTAAAAGAATTAAGGACAGCAAACACTTGTCTGCTCAGACCCGCCCAGACAGCCCTCCTCCCCGCCCCCCTACTTCCCACCCCTTCCACCCAGCCCACCGGGTTGCAGTGGGAATGCCAGACCAATGCTCATTGGAGGCCAGGAGAGGGCGGTGGGGCGCGTGCCAGGAGGCTGAGTGGCCTGTGGCCAAAACTCAGGTCCCTGGATTATGAAATCTGGCCTCTGGCTGAGGGAAGGGAGAACCACGTGCTTTTCCAGAGGTCAGGGTCCTGGGAAAGTGGGAGGTGTTCAGAGGGCAGGGAGACAGCGGATGGGGGCAGGAAGCCCGACCAGATTTTGGAAGCGGGGGCGCTGGGGACCCACCGCCTGGCCCAGCGCGACCTCTGTGGAGGACGACGCGACCCGGACAGGAGGGGGAAGGGCGTGCGCGGAGGGGACGGAGGCGTTGCCCCGCGGTGCCGGAATCTGGTCCTTGCGGGGTTGAAGGATCCGGAGGGCGAAGCAGCCCTGGGCGCTGTAGGAGCAGCCGCGCCCATGGGCTGCGCAGACCTGGCCAGGAGCGCCCCTAGCCGAGCTGCTCAAGGCTCGCTGTTCCCGGACGCGACTCGGCGGCACGTGCGGGACTAGCGGAGTCGAAGGCGCCGCGCTGGGTGGGCGGAGAGCTGAGGCCCCGGGGGCGCGGGGGCGCGCGGTCGCCCGCCGCCTGCAGGGGGCCTGCGCGGGGTATCCGCGCCGGTTGGCTCCCAGGCCTCGAGGTGCGGGGCCCGGCCCCGGGGACGTCAGTGCAGGCCTTGGGCTGATTGTGATTGGGTAAGTCTTGATCTGGAAAGGAAGTGGGATGAACTCTGTCGTGTCGTATTCTTGTGCCATGTGCGTGATTCTTTTTTTTTTTTTTTCTGCTTGCAAAGCTGGGATCCATCTGGTCTGTTCCTTTCATCCATTCATGAAATCTCTCGTGGTGACTTCATCCAGCCTTCCCAAGTGAAGTTGTTCACATGCTCTGAGAAGCATCCATCACATCTGAGATGACTTCTCCCGAGAGCCAAGATTATTTATAGGGTGATCTTATATTAAGTCAAGGCAGCATGAGTGCTTTATAGGAGGAGCAGCCTCTTGATGGCCAGTCCATTCCGGAAAATCATCCTGCATTCTAACGCGTTCAGAATACAGTGCTCATTTCAGACAATCCTTTTACGCAGAAATACAAAATTTTGAAAGCTCTAATCACTGTTTAATACTTGAATTTCTACAAGTCAAAGTGGCAGAGGTTTGTGGGCTACCAAGAGGCAGCGTTTTAAAATAAAAGTGTATGATCGAGTCATTCATTTGAACACTAGACTGGAGTGATTCATGGAGATTGAGATTTAGCCTTAACTTTGATGTACCAACAAATTAGTACAACATGGTTCAGTTGTTGCACTTCAGTCTACTGTAAAAACTAGGTCCTATCTGCAAATGAACAGCCTTAAATGTACTGAGTAGCTGAATTCTATCATCTCTAAAATATAAACAGTAGAGATACGAACTAGTATATATCTGTCATATGTCTATGTATTATGTAATAAGAGCTTAATAAACTTTCCACCACATTCAAATTATGAGATATTTGTAGGACACATCTGTATGTTGTGTACACTTACTTAGATTGTATGGCTTACGTAGGAGTTGAGTGTTTACAGGCAATTAAAGACGTTCAATATTATGCATGAAATAACAGTATAAGGCATGGTTGGAGGACAGAGAAACCAAAGAATCAAAACAAGACAGAAAAAGAAAAAGGCAAATTATACAGATTTTGTTTTTAGTTTATAATGTGAATAACTTGTGGTTCCTAGAGAGACACCCAGGTCAGGTGGCCTGGGTCCTAGGACCAGCTCCATCCCTATCTTTTGGGCAGTCATTGAATGAATGGGCTCAAATTCCTCTTAAGAATTCTTTAGATTCTGTGGTGAAATGTATATGTCATTACACTGAACTCTGACATTCAAGAAGTTCCACAGAAGTGTAGAGCCTTGGAAGAAGCAGGGAACAGCAGAGGAGAAAAAAGGAGAAATGATGTGGAAGTAGATGGTTGTTTCAAGGCATCCATTTTATAGTAATTCCCCCACCCCCCCACCCCAGCACCCCTGCATCTTGAAGACCTCCTGTCCTCACTCACTTTGAAGTGATAGGAATGCCCATTTGGCAAGGATATATAATGTGAATATAAAAATTACTTCTTCCATTTTGTAAATAATTTTCTTTTTAGTTTGAAGACTGTCCCTCTTCCCCACCCGCACAAAGGGTGAATTTTCTGGAGGAAGAAATTATTGTTCATTGGAAACAAACAAATGGGCATGTGTCTGATTAGTGAATTTAGTTTTCAAGTTGCATAAAAAAAGAGGAAGCACAAGAAGAAAGAGAAGTGAAAATGAGTGCAGCAGATGATCTATTTGGTTGTAAAAGTCATTTTTGGAGAAATCAACTACTCTAAACTGTAATTTTTCTTCTTTATAAAGGATAAAAGATTCTCCAGAAACGTCTTGAATTTGGAGAATAATTTCATGTCTGGTCACAGTGGAATCTTTTTTTTTTTTTAATTAAGCATGAATATTCAGAGTAATTATAGAGCAAAAACATGTTCTTTGTTAGAGTCACTAATCTCTGTTGGTTCTTTCAATAAGCATAGAACATATCTGTGTGACAGGAATCACTTTAGGTGCTACAGATAAAGAAAACTAATGAAGTATCAAGGTCATCACAATAAAAACTATTGAAAGAAATGCTGTGGGAGGTGCAAATTACCAAAAGCACAGTGTTGTCATGGAGTAGTGTGTGCTAACAATAATAGCATCGAGCACAGTAAGTCTGATGTATCTAGCACGGAATATGTAGACACTGCACACCCTTTATCTAATCTGTCTCACAATAACTGTACAAAAGAGTTGACAGTATTGTCACTGTTTTACAGATATGCATATTGAGTCCAGGAGAAGAGAAATGGCAGAGTGCACCAAGCTGCTTGCTCAAAGGATACAGCCTGTCAGTGGCAGAGCAAGATTTGAACCCACCATTATTATTATAGGAATAAATTATTACTCAATAATAAGCCAATTAATTCATATACCAGTATATATTTCTTAATGTTCAAAGCAGATCTGTTTGATGTAATTTTTAGTTGATTACTTCTCTTATGTCTTAAGTGTTTTGTATGTTTATCTGAAGTTTTTGAGTCATGTGTAAATGACAAATAATTGATGGTTTTAAAACAACTGAACAGGGCTAAAGGTAAAGCAGTTTGTTAAGCTTTCATGCTTTCATGTCCTATATTTTTCCTCTGATACCCTTTAACGCCTTTATCCTCAGAATTGCTTGGTTGTACTTAAGATATATGAGCTATATAGGAGAGGAAAAAAATCATAATTCTTTCTTGTACAGGACATTTTTGAAAGTCAGAAGTTCAGCTAACCTCTGTTTATAGTAATTCATTTGTTTTTAAAATTCCCTTTGTTGAAAAGTACCTATAAATATATAACTAAGGGCAGAATTTATTCTCATGTATTAATATTTTTAAAAACTCCATTTACATTCAGAAATGCAAATGTTGAAAATTAGGTACCATTTCAATTGAAAGTGAAAGCAAAGTTTTATTTTAATGAATGCTAGAGTGGTGTCCCTGTTAGAAATATTGCAAGTTGACTTTTTTCCCAAACCATTATCATATTTTAAATTAATATAAGATACAACATTTGTCTAAGAAAATATGATTTTTATAAAAGAATAGAAATATTGGGAAGGTAAAACATTGGGAAGGTATTTTGACTAGAGGGAAGTAAATGTTTTAAGAGGTTCATTGAAAGGGTATTTTAATGATTAACGCTGTACTACACTAGCCAGGTTTAATACCTTATTTAAAATGTAGAGATTTCTTTTGTTTTAGTTTTACATTAATTTTAATATTTTAAAACTCTACAAATTAGGCTACACACCAAACAACAATGCCAAACTAAAGTGAGTTATTGTTTGTGTGTTTCAGACATTTATTTATTTATTTATGTGTTTAGTGATTCAAAAGAATTAGATGTATTTCAGAATTACATGGAATTATAGACATTTTCCTGGGAGCCTGGCTGGCTTTTGCAAGCGAAGGATACCTGTTAAAGGGACGGGTGGAACCTGAAATCAGAAGTCATGTTTTACTCGCCAATTCATGCCATGGAGTCAGGCTATATCTATCTGCCCAGAATTTTGCGTAACTTTTAGCCTGGCTAAGTTGCAAAACTCTTTTTTTTTTTTTTTTCAGTTTATATAAAGGTGCATGTAGGTTAATGTCAACCTTGATTCTAAGACAGTAAATAGTAATGTCTTAGGCCTCAATTTCTTGAGGATATGTGGTATGTGCTTGTCTGTATGTGTATTGCACGTGTGTATGTTTAGGGAGACAGGGCAGGAAGAAGGTAATAACTTTATACAAAATAAAATTTAAAAGCCTTATTAAATAAAATCATAACATTAGCGATACTTTTCATATTTTATTTTTCAGAAGAGGACTATCAGAAGGATCTGGAAAGCACAATTTTGCTGTGAAAAGCAAAGATCCTTTACCTACACACTTTACAAGAAATGTGCAGAAAGCCATTGATAAATATACACGTATCTGGTAAGAATTAGCCTGTTAAATGTTTCCGATTGCGAAATCAAACATGCTCATAAGGAATATGGGGGAAAAAAAACACAGTGATTGGCCATGAATTTGTAAAAGTAAAAAAGCTGTTTTATTTTTAGCCTAGTGAGTAAACTAAATAAATATTTTTAAATTGGTATAATGTGAAATTAACAGATGTATTTAAAGAAAGAAAAAGGAAGGGGCTCAGAGAAGTAAAGCCCCTTGTAAATATAACCTTTCCCCTGGAAATGTTGTTTATATTACTTTCCTTTGTTTCTGCAGTGAATCTGTGTCATCATTTTCATCCAGTGGAAGCCTCACACACACAGAAGCCCACAGCCCTTCATCTGAGACGCGTAGTTCCACCACTGGTTTATCTACCGAGAGGAGCTCCATTTACTCTTGGAGAGATGATGTGTGTCTTAGAATACTTTGGATAATCCCATGATTACAATTTATAATGAAGAGTTGCTTTCTTATTTAAAAAACAAATCTCTTTACCAATTTTAAAAGCATTACTTATGACACACATACCTATGTAAGCATTCACATGTCACACATAAGAACTTAAAAATACAGAAGATATCAGGAAAAACAAAAATCAGTCATAATCTCATAACTCAGAGTTTTAGCTGTTGATAGTTTTCTTTTTTCTACCTCCTAACCCGCCCCCTCGGTGTGTTATATATGATTTCTTGTATGATATGTATAGGTGTAAAATCAGGACAGACTCTGACAAGTAGGAACTCAAATAAGAGGAAAATTTGGGAGAAAGTAAAAACTGCAAAAAAATCACCATGATTAGAGAATCATGGTGATTAGAGAATTAGAGAATTTCTAAGTCAGATGTTTTACTTTCCCCTTCTAACCCTAGCAGAAAGTAGCCCTATTTTTGTTCTTCTCAGGAGTGGTATTCTTAGCTGGGTGAGCTTTTAATCTACAGCTCAGGCTTTTTTTGGACACACGGCTGATTGCACAGTCTCCTGCCTCTTTAGTCCCTCAAGTGCCCTTGCTAACCCTGGTCACAGCCTTTTGTGAAGCCTTGTGTCTGGAACGTTCCTCCACCATAGCACTTTTGATGTTCTTATTCCTGCTCCTTTTCTTGAGTTCTGTTTTCCTTTGCTCTCTCTTTTTTTAATTAATTAATTTATTTATTTATTTCTAAGTTACATTTGACATTCAATAATATTTTATATTAGTTTCAGGGGTACAGCATAGTGTTAGACATTTATATAATTTAAGTGATCCCCCTGACTAGTCTAGTACCCACCTGGCATTATACATAGTTATTATATCATTGACTGTATGCCCTATGCTTTACTTTATATCCCCATGACTATTTTGTAATTACCAATTTGTACTTCTTAATCCCTTCACCTTTCTCACCCAGCCCCCTCCCACTCTTCTCACCTCTGGCAACCATCAGTTTGTTCTCTGTATCTATGAGCCTGTCTCTGTTTTGATTTTTTAATTTTGTTCTTTAGATTCCACATAGAAGAGAGATTATAGATATCCCTCTTTCTGTGTCCGACTTATTTCACTTAGCATAATACCCTCTAGGTCCATCCATGTTGTTGCAAATGGTACTCTTTCTTTTCTCTCTCTCCCTCTCTCTCTCTCTCTCTCCCTCTCTCTCTCTCCCCCTCCCCTCCCCTCCCCTCTCCTCCCCTCCCCTCCCCTCCTCTCCCCTCCCTCTCTCTCTCTCTCCCCCTTTTCCTTCCTTCCTTCCTTCCTTCCTTCCTCCCCCACCCTCACCCTCTTTTTTTTTTTTTTTTTTTTTTTTTTTTTTATGGCTGAGTCTTTGCTCTGTTTAAAAGCAGTTTTCCAGTAATCACTACACATCTGGTTGGGCTCCCCTTCCTCCTCTGGTTTTACAGCTGTGATTTTCAAATGCTGGGAGGGAGGAGGGTGTGGGAAGGGAGACTGGAGGATGTCAGCTCTGAGTCACTCAGGACTTACAAACAGATGGGACTCTTTCACTTCTGATAAACAGCGCTCACCTCACATCAACTCCCTGCCACCCCATTCACATGCTTTTGTCACAAATATGCCAATGGTAAGAAGGCCGAGAACCATTGCTTCATACCCTCCAAATTCTCAGATTCATATCATTTTCATGTCATTATCCATAGAGATTCTTATGATTTCTGTTTATAGAATTTAAATTACTCCAGAACCTACAGTTGCTTTTAATTGAAATACTTTTATTTACTTTTTGATGGGTAGTATTTGCAAAAGCAACAAAATGCAAAAGAGACAATTTGAAAGTAAGCCCTCTTCTAGGCCCCAAGCTACCTAATCCCCCCTAGGAGACAAATATTATTGGTTTTCTCCTTATTTGCTTTTAAAAGAGATAACTCCCCTGCAACATGGGAATCTAGTTTATTATCAATTGAAGAGAAGAAATAACCCAGAAAATACTAAATAGCATTCCAGGAAAATCCACCTGAATTGATCATTTGGGATCAGGTATGTCAGACTGAATATGCACGTGGTTGCTCAGGGTTGTGGATTAGGTGTCAGGTTCACACACCGCTGGAACAAAATGTAACTAGGGCTTTTGCACTGGAGGCTGCCTACCTAGTGTTGGTTTTCCCAATTATGGTAATATTCACAGTCTCCTCATTGGTCCTGAGGGCTATAGGACTGTTGAACTTTGCAACAATCCACAACACCGAGAAAGGCTGAAAGGTTTTCTCACCCGCAGTTCACTGCAGCCACAGCCCAAGAACCTCTTAAGGTCAGGCAGGAAAAATTAATACTCTGGCCTCCACCTAATAGCCCTGCTTCTTAGGATAGCGGGATTTTTTTTTTTTTTTTTCACTGATTAATAGAATGTGAGTAGCCCTTTCTGAAAGAGTAATTTTCCTTTTTAGTGGTATCATCATTAGAAAACAAAGTGTATTTTGCAGATGTGCTTAGATATGTCACACC